>NC_061100.1:132130652-132310652 GCF_015104395.2 Macrobrachium nipponense | reverse complement strand
CTGGGACCTATGAGGTCATTCGGCGCTGATATGGAAGCAGGAAGAAACGCTCCAAGTTGCACTACGAATCAATTGTTAAGAGAGGGCGGAGAGTAAGATGGGAAGATAGAGAATATTATGAACGGAGGTACAGTAGAAGAAATGAAAGGGGTTCCAAACTTCCAGGTAGGGGACAAAGGGACGCTGCAAAGAACCTTAAAAGTAATGCCTACAGTGCACCGCATGAGGTGTACTGACGGCTCTACGGGACATATCTCGTACAATCCTGTTTTCGTATCTAACTTCCTATCCACTCTCATATCATACGATTTCTACTATCTCATATCATACTCCTCCCTCCTTCACTATGTTACTCATCTGTAGTACTAATACCAAAATAAATATATAAACCCAAAGAATGAGTAAATAAGGAAGATGATACATGAGAAGAGAGTACACATGATGATAAATGAATAAGTCCATCAACTGTCATGAATGTAATGATCGTAAGAAGGCGACCGTCGATTTCAAATTGTATAACATGCTTCGCAAAGAAGTAGGTATGCCGGAACGTATAATGAGTACCAAGGTATATAGAAGAGTCAGGTAGAGTCAATTGTGGGGGGTTGCGGCTTATCACACCCCCCCCCCCCCCCCCCCACAAGAGCAGCACCTCCTGGAGGACAGGTCAGGGCGAGAAGTCACTCAGCCACCGTTTCTTTCAAATGTAGATCACAGGTCACTTCAGTCACTTCTGCAGTGATTTATTTTTACTTTCTACGAATACGACCATGGTTTTGATTCTTTATGTAATCTGAATTATTATTTAAATAATGCCAAACAGCTGGACCGTGTTTGGTTGTTATTCAAATAGTAGAAAAAAGGAGGTATCCTTTTTCTGATTCCCTCATGATGAGGAAACAAGACAGAAATGGGTTTTCATCGTTAAAAGAGAAAGGACAGCTCTAACACTACTACTCATCGCATATCCAGTAAACATTTTGCAGACAGTGCATATAAAAGAGACCTGCAGCAGGAACCTCAAGTCTTTGCCGATGCCCCTCATTTAATCAAGTTAGTGAGAGCAATTTTCTTGATTCTGGTTTTGAATTGCAAAATTAAGATATTGTTCTAATCGGATGTGTTTGGGAAATTGTCGAAAGAAGTGAAGTGACATATCGCTTAACAGAGAAACATAAATTTAACAGATAGTACGCAACGTATTTATGTGAGGAAAGCAGTGCAGCTTCTTTCGGAAGCAACATCTAAAGCTTTAGATTTTATGGAAGTCAGGGACTTTTGAAGAGTATGTTCTGGGAAAGTACAAGGGACTTTATAAAGCTTGCTCACTCCTGGTTTGACGTGTTCAATTCAAAGGTACCTTATGACAGAAAAAGCTCTAGGCATGCTTATCCGATAAAATATACAATGGAGAAAATACACTCAAACCAGGCAATATTGAAAATTGTGTATCCTTGCCTTTTAAAGTGATATTGTTTTATCCTTTTTGTCAGATGTCGGATGTTTTTTTTTAGGATGAGAGTTCTGAATGCCCAAATTGTATCGAGTAGGCAAAAAAAAAAAAATGAAGCGTAAATTAACTAAATTATGCCGTGACAATTCTAAAACATTATTTTATCGTTTTTGCTAAGTATTTTTCATTTCTATTCTATTATGAAGTCAGTACTGTTTTCTGTTATCTATGTATATTTATTCTTATTAAATAATGTATTATAAAAGCGCCTTTATAAATAACCGTCAGGTCAAATACTAATAGATTTTTTAAAAGTCCTATCGAGCATATCAATTTAAGGTTTCTGTTATATATTAGAGAGCTAAACATTATCAATCCACGATTTTGTATATATACTACAGTGATCTATACGAATTCAAAAGAACACAAAACGTATACAAGATAACAGAGTGAAAAGGACATATATGAGCCTTACAGGCCTAATCCCCAATACCTTAGATCTAAGGTACTAAAGTTATTCCCAAGGTAGTATGCCTTGGTCGCTCTCACCCTGTCCTCCAGGCCTATCACGGAAATACCCCACAATTACCCTAGTGACTAAAGTGACTGTACCTCTCTATCACTGGACCGTGCTCTCTATATACCTTGATGAGTACTATACCGAAGACTGCCGAGTGGAAGCAAACCTGTAGGCGAATGGTCACTTAATTTCCATAGCCACGTAAACCCAATTTATTCCATTCTGTGATTATGTCAACTATGTTTATATTCTCTCAAATGTTTGATTTCATTTGAACAGTATATGGGACTGTTGAAAAAAAAATAAGTCAGTGTAACTTTCTGTATTTTTTCTTTATCGCATCTTGCTTCAGTTAAATTATTGGTATCGCAATTCCACTGCATATTATATATATATATATATATATATATATATATATATATATATATATATATATATATATATATATATATATATTCTAACATGTGCTAGAGTTACAAATTTAGTGTAACTAATGTTTTAACGCAAAATTAAATGAAATAATTAATCCCTTAGAATGTTACACAGTGTAACTCATAACTTTACTAGTTAATCGTGCTTCTGTTTTACAAATTTAAGTTACATCTTGTTGTTTAGGAACGTAAGGGAGGGCTATTGTTCCCCTGTTGCAGATTAGCATACTACTTAAATCTGAATGTATGTACGAACTATGTACCGATGTAAAAATATAGTTCTTATTCTTTTGATATTTATGCAGTGAAATGTGATTTCTTTGATGACTTCTTATTGTGTGTGCATTCATGTCTGTATGTGTGAGAACGAGAGAGGGAGAGAATCATGGGCGGCCAATTATATGCATGATATATATATATATATATATAATATATATATAATATATATATTATATATATATATATATTATATATATATATATATATATATATATATATATATTTATATATATATATATATATATATATATATATATATATATATATATATATATATATATATATATATATACTATATATATATATATATATATATATATATATATATATATATATATATATATATATATATATATATATATATATATCTATATATATATATATATTATATATATATATATATTATATATATATATATATATCATATATATTATATATATATATAGAGATATTATATATATATATTATTATATATATTATATAGATATATATATAGGATATATAATATATATATATTATATATTCTATATATATATATATATATATATATATATTATATATATATATTATTATTATATATATAATAGAATTATTATATATAATATTATTATATATATAATAATTCTATATATATAATATATATATCATGCATATAATTGGCCGCCCATGATTCTCTCCCTCTCTCGTTCTCACACATACAGACATGAATGCGCACACAATAAGAAGTCATCAAAGAAATCACATTTCACTGCATAAATATCAAAAGAATAAGAACTATATTTTTACATCGGTACATAGTTCGTACATACATTCAGATTTAAGTAGTATGCTAATCTGCAACAAGGGAACAATAGCCCTCCCTTACGTTCCTAAACAACATGTAACTTAAATTTGTAAAACAGAAGCACGATTAACTAGTAAAGTTATGAGTTACACTGTGTAACATTCTAAGGAATTAATTATTTCATTTAATTTTGCGTTAAAACATTAGTTACACTAAATTTGTAACTCTAGCACATGTTAGACTTATAACAAAGACTAGTAGTCAGTTTAAATCAACTATACTGAGAATCGACAGTTGGCACATATAAGCATAGAATCATAATTTATAAAAATTTCCAAACAGGATAGTATGAGACATATCATTTATTAAATGGTCCATTAATAAGAATAAATCGATCCATATAGCCTACAAAAAAAAATTGCTTCATTTACCAATTCATCACCTCCAATCCCACCCTACCAACCCTGATAATAAAGGACAGAAAACTTTCGACCTATCCTAACCTAACTTTGAACGCCGATGCACATCTGCCCATGATCTTAAAAAGTAATGTCACTGAAACAGTGGGTATAGCCTAGCCAAGCATTTCTTAGAAGAGTAACTATGAAACTCCTTTTCTTTTAGTCAAAAACCATACTTTACCCGTTATAAAATTTCCTGTCATTGAAAGGTATAGCATCCCTGTGGAGGGCTGTACACAAAACCTAACAAGTAAACGTTGCCGACATTCGGACGCGAAAATGCAGCTGGGTAGTAAAGTTGAAGTCAGTCAACAGCAAAATTAGGAGAAAATTTCCGAAAGCTTCACGATATCCCAATATTGTTGATATCATACCAACATTAAATAGTAATATCTCCGAAACTATTCATTAGCAAATGGAAAGATGGGGTCTTATGAACTCCTCTCAATGTGCACTACCTAGGCTAGTATCTATGTGGGTTTCTTTGTTGGGTTGCAGACCGGGTGTAAACTATATTGATACCTTTATTTTGACGGATAAACCAGATGACCTGTTCTCACTTCACACAGCAAATCCGGTGAAAATAAATCCCAAGCATTTTTTGCCTTCGTGATTTCGTCTCATTACTCTACAGACCATGAAGCACTCCCATGCTGTAAGTCTTATAATAATTGTAGGATAAGTATGTATACCTGCCTATAGAGTAGTCCTATAATAGGCTAATTGTTTTTCATTCTGCAACATGGCAACGAAATTAAGAAAATAGGTGATAATAGAATAAGCATTCTTACCTTGCGTAGGCGTTAATGTGGCACCACCATCGTTGTAGCTTAACAAATTTATAAGCTCTGACACAAGCAAACCAAGGTAGATAGGTTATAGTTAGGCCTATGCTGTATCTTTGATTCTAATCCAAAAAACTTCTTAGGGCCCTTATAAACCATGCAACTCGCGTTAAACGGTAGTCGATAGCATGTTTTTTTGTACCACTGTGATGTCTTCCACAGAGCGGCCACTTTTTGTGTATTCATTTGGCTGTCTCGCGATGAAACACGCTTTCATTTCACTACTAGGCTAGGTGAACATGCTTGATACTGTTACTTTGTAACACCCGTCCAGTTTCACTCAACGAAAGTGTGGAAAGTATGGAGAGCGAGTGACAGGTGACGTCAAGTCGACACTAGGAAACGAATTTTCATTTTCAAGTAACTTTTTCAACAATGTTGTTGTATCGTATGACGTCAGAGCGGCAGACAGCGTTCGAATAACTTTCAAGTATTATAATATATTTGGGAGACGTGTATATCGGGAACAGAGCCAACTCTTATAATTTGTTATGGACTGCGATTCAAGCAGCTCGGCTTGTCGACTGGAGGCCAACTCTATAGTACGAGTGCCTGTAAATAAAGGGCAAATTAAAAAGAAAAAAAACCTTACATATGCACATTCACGAATGTATGAACGTGAAAATATACATGGTATTTAATATTCAAATATACAGGTGGCAGCAACCTGTGTTCCTGCCTTGCAATAATTCCTTCAAACTCAGCATTTTAGCTTCACATTCCTCGACGGACTTGCCATGTTGAACCCGCCTATGAAAGATTTATAGCCGTGTAATACAGGCTTCAGTGTATGTCCCCCGTTAACCGATATAAATTGTTCTATCAGCGATCTCGTCAATAAATTTTATGTGTGGGGGCGTATCAAATCGCTTGTCTTTAATTCTGATCGCTAGGCTTTCAGAAGCTCAGTTATACTGTAGCAGCTCAGTTCCTTTACTCGTTGCCTGTAATTTCTCACTGAAATTGGGTTTTCAGAATGGCAACCTTGTTCTCGCAACTTTACGCCGCTTTTCATTAAAATGGAATAAAAGCGACCTCATACACACACACACACACACACACACACACACACACACACACACACACACACACACACATATATATATATATATATATATATATATATATATATATATTATATATATATATATAATGTGTGTGGTGTTGTGTGTGTATGTGCGCGCAGCCAGTGCAGGGTATATCATTGTCTTGTACAAGTATGTCTGCTAAAGAAAAAAAATAATCGGTTATTTTTTCACCAGAGTCCACACACTTAACTGTAATTCTATTTTGCTTGTCGAGGCAGTTGTGGTTCATACCCATGCTACTACAAAACGCGCGCTAGGAGTGCCCGAGGTAGCTGATTTACTGCCGAAATTCGAAGTTGATGTTACCCATCAAAAACGAATGCGAGGCAGCGAGCGAGGTAGTTGCGATAAAAATGCATCATTTACGCCGTCGTTAAACGATAGTATTCTTCTGTATATTCGAACGATCAACAAGACAAACAGTTTCGAAGAATAATATGAGTTCGCCAACGTTAGCTCGGTTATTAATGAAATGACCGGAACTGAAACTAGATGCCTTCAAGATTGGGAATCTGAATGTCACTTAGAGCCTGTGGGGAAAAGGAATTTCCAAATCATGTTCTAGGAATATCATCTAATATCGAATTCACTTGACCGGTGGAATCATAGATATAGAGAGGACTATATATCTATTGGTGGAATTGCCTACACCCAAGTGGAATTCAGAATGGTCTTTCTTTGCAGCTAAACCAAAGGTGAATGTTTTGTTGTATTGTACTACATGCATTTTAACGCAAACTGAAACAAATTACACTGAATATTAACATTTTCAGAAGAATAAATCCTGCTAAAACGTAGAATTGAAAATCATTTGAAACCTGAAAAGTTCGCAATTCAAACTGAGCAACCACTGTCGGTTTAAGTGTTAAGCTATGGTCGGTATAGTTTCACCCTATCTTATTTTACTCCTTGTTCACATTTTTGCTCGTTACTTACTATTTCTCTGATGTTTCCCCGTTATCCACAGGGATGGCCCGACCCAGGGGAGGTGGAGGGCCCGGTTACAACAACACCCGCTCCCATAATGGACAGTGGGTAGGACATTTTCACAGTAATGTATCCTCATATTATTTATTTATCACACTGAAATTAACTGTTGTCTTCTTCTTCTTCTTTTTCTTCTTCCAGCTTGTCACTTTTTTCTTTTTTTCAGATTAATACACTATGGTCTTTATTTCCTTCGCATAATAAAATACTCTTATGGGAAAATATTATTGTTATATAAAAATTAAAAAAAAAAACAGAAAATTTGTATCTAGTTCAACTTGGCTATGAAGTTGGTCAAAATTGTCTAAACTACACCCCCCTCATCAGTTTGTCCTCAAGCCATCTTTGGATTTAAATACCTTTTTTTAATTTATTCTTGATAACTTTTTAAGGTGTTGTCATACTGGTAAACCATTTCTGTCATAGAGCATGATCTTGCTTTACTAAACTGAATATATATATATATATGTATATATGTATATATATATATATATATATATATATATATATATATATATATATATATATATATATATATATATATATATATAGAGAGAGAGAGAGAGAGAGAGAGAGAGAGAGAGAGAGAGAGAGAGAGAGAGAGAGAGAGAGAGAGAGAGAGAGAGAGAGAGAGGTGTTTTAATTAATATATATGCGTAAGCGTAAACACAAGGGTTTGACTTTTCGTTCATCGGCAATAGCGTATAATCTTTTACTATTTTCACTCAAATGCAATGAGAAAATATTTTAGCAAAATTAGATTCAAGAGAAAAATAAAGATAAAACCGATGAAATTTAATTCGGAATCACAATTAAGTAAAATCATGAGCGAACCTTCATGCTTACTTGATTTGAAAGATAAGGCGAAGAGTAGGAGAGAAAGGTGCGGGGGAGGTGGTGGAGGGGAGGTGATTGAGGCGGAGGTGGATCAAAATTGGCCTTGAATTTGTCGAGTTAAGGGGGATGATAGCAGATCAGCGGAAGAAGAAAGGTTGAGCGTTTATAAACGTTATAGATGGAGGGAGACCCAGAGGCCTAACACGAAGAAGGAAGAGACATTCGACCGTCAGGAAGAGAAAGAAGTAACTGAAGTGACAGGCTGACAGCCGATTCTGAGCCGAAACAAGTGAGGTTACTCGGCCCCCATACACTATCGAGCATCGAATCGCGCTTCGTGCAACGCGTCGAGTTTTCATAGTGTATGGGGGCTTGCGCATCGTGCAACGAGCCACTCGCAGCTGGCTCGACGCTATCAAGACATTCCTGATATTTTGTGGGCGGAGCTTCGAGCCAAGTGATAATTTGTTGGGTACACGAGGAAGGCTTCATTATTTTTGTATGTTGAGTGAAATTGAAGATGGATAGCGCCAATTCAAGAGAAGTGTTAAGTGACTTTATAGACCTATACCAGTCTTTCCCGTGTTTGTGGAAAATTAAATCGGCAGATTACTATAACAAACACGCAAAACAAATTGCTCAAGACAAATTAGTAGAAAAACTGAAAGAATGTGACCCTAATGCTGATCGTGAATCATGTTTACGTTTTTTCTCTTCGAGAGCAACAGCAATGCTTAAAAAATCGTTTGTGTCTAGGTCTGAGGATGACATCTTCACTGTGCGGAAAAAGCGCTTAACTGAAACAAGGCTCTTTAGTGTGTGGGCTCCTTCGAGTTCGAGCCAAGCTTGAGGTGACTCGAAGCGCGATTCGATGCTCGGTAGTGTATGGGGGCCTTTAATAAGGAATGTTGGAAAAATCAGACACGAACGAAATAAAGGAGGAAATGAAAAAAAAAAATCAAAACCAAGAAGGTGGAACATAAAAAGGAAGAACCTAAAAGCCAGTTTATTTCCTTAGGGACTCACCGTTATTTCAGAATATAAACGTAAGATTGGAAAAATCGATCATTGCTTAGCGCGGCCGCCAGCTATACGAAAGGAAGAAGAGAAATTTGTCGAAAACACGAACTCAAAAATAACTAAAGATAAGCCATTTCTTCATTTCTTTACACACAAAGAGACATAGTGAAGTAAAAACACCAGCTAATGAAACAAAATCTAAAATAGGCACAAAAATTCCAACAACTTCTTATGACCCAATACAATGGATACCGGAATAGAGCCCGAAAGATTATAGGCAAATAGCACAAACAAAGGTCAGCGTCCCAAAATCACATTAACGCCTCAGTGGCGTGGTAGGTTTGGTGTTGGTTCTCACCTCGGTGGTCGCGGGTTCGATTCTCGGCCATTCCATTGAGGAGTGAGAGATGTGTATTTCTGGTGATAGAAGTTCACTCTCGACGTGGTTCGGAAGTCACGTAAAGCCGTTGGTCCCGTTGCTGAATAACCACTGGTTCCATGCAACGTAAAAGCACCATACAAAAAACAAAATCACATTCTCAGTGCAAAGTACACAGATCAGTTCTTTATGGATGAAACATTAAAAAATTCCCTAATGCGCAATAAAAAAAATTAGATCCACCAATATTGACAGTAAAAGGGTTGATAGGCGTAACATGAGGACAACCTCGCAGTTGCACTATGAATCAGTTGTTAGTAGAGGGTGGAAAGTAAGATGGAAGAAAAAGGATATGAAAGGAGGTACAGTAAAAGGAACAAAAGGGGTTGCAGCTAGGGCGCGAAGGCACGCTGCAAAGAACCTTAAGTAATGCCTATAGTTAACTGCATGGGGCGCACTGATGGCACTGCAACCCTACGGGATCCCCTCCTATTGGTTCTCATGCTTTGTTGCTTGTGATGCATTTATGGTGAACAACAGTACGATATTTTCAAAGAAGGAGAGATAATAATAACACTGTAATCTCATTATAACGACAATTTCCTCTATAATGGGAAAGAATTCAAGGAACAACTGCTTTAAACAAAGCATTATCACAATATATATATATATATATAATATATATATATATATATATATATATATATATATATATATACTATATATATATATATATATATATATATATATATATATATATTTCTCTCTCTCTCTCTCTCTCTCATACTTGCAGAGAAGATGGTATGGAGGAATGAATACAATAAGTTTTTGTGATAACCCAACATTAATTCTTTCAAAAGTATTTCAACTTGAAGGTAACTAATGAAGAATTAAGGCAAGAGCAAATCTTTACCAGCAGTTCCAGATCTTTCATGTTTAATGAAATAAGATATAATTTACGTTCTAAAAAAAATGTCAGACAAATTCTTTTTGGGTTCTGTTTGAATGAGAAGTGCCCATTATCAGAGTTTTCAGATGACTTACGTTTGTTAATTTTGCTGACATTTAATTTAATTTAGAACACAGTGAAAAAGTGGAATACAGATGTTGCTAGGGATGAAGAGACAAGAAAAAGAAGCATTTGTACTCAGTAACAAAAAAAGAAACTTTACATAATCAACTGATCATCACAGATGTCACACGCACTAAAATGATGCACGAGAGAAACGTAAAATGCTCAGTAAACCCCAAATTCCCAACTGTGCAGTAAGGTTGCATTTGCTCTCATCTTACCTCATTTAAGCACCAAATTTTGACCACCTGATCAAGTTAAATTTTAGAAGTACCTACCCTTCCCTTACCACAGTTCAATGAAAATGAAGGGCTGGCATTGAAAAACTGTAATAAAGTAGTATGCACTTTTACAGATTTGTTTGTATGGTGTTTTTATGTTGCATGGAACCAGTGGTTATTCAGCAACATTCACCAGAAATACACATCTCGAACCCCTCTGTGGAATACCCGAGAATCGAACTCACGGCCACCGAGGTGGTAGGCCAAGGACTTTTCTAGATACTGATATGAGTGCAGTTTGCATAATGTACTTTGATGCTGTGTTTGCTAAGACTGATAAGTACTTCTTGTGCTGTGGTGTTACAGTTGATGAAGGTTATTTTGTTTTGTTAGCTTTAAATTCTATTCCTTTTTCTCAAATAATGATCAGTTTACTTATTCCATGGAAATCACACCCCAGAAGATTTTGGATTTTCTGCTTTATGTAGATGTTTTCAAGTTGACCTATATTGTTATGTAATTTGCTTTCCATCTAGCTGGTTTCTTTCTTCTTTTTTGTTGTTGTGAGCCTCTTACCATCTGATGATTATCATAATGTTTTCCGCTTGTCCAAGATAATTTAGCAATATCCCTATTGAATCATGTTGACTGTTTGGACCCATTTTGGCTTTATCTTTCTGTGCTTGGGTGCAACTGTCTTAAATTGCCATAAAGTTGGTTTTAAATAAAAACCAATATTCTTTGTTAATACCACAATTTACATGGTTCTTACAGTGACAGTACCAAAGTTAGGCTCCCCATAGTATTAGGTTTCACAATTCTTGGGGAACTTTCTCAAAGTTCATGCCATGAAAGAGGAATATGGACAATGCTTTGATAAATAAAAACAATTAAAATACAGTCAAAGGGGTTCTAGTACGGCACTATCACAACAAGGTTTGTATTTGTTTTAAAATGACACTTCCAACAATATCTCATGCTTCACATACAAACACTCAATACATTTAGGATAACACCACCCCACATAAATTACTGTTGGGAGGCAGTTTCTTACAACTTGGAAGGGATGAGACAGTAATTAAGTAAGGCAGAGTGTTCACCTATTAAGAAATTACTTTTAATTTTATTCAGAAAATGATACCCATAAAAGGCTCATAAAAGTTTTATTTAAAAAACTAAATACATCACTGTACAATGTTAGCAAAAATTTTCTTCAGTAATAAAAGTCTGGCTTCAAATATGGAACATACTTAACATTTCAGTACTTGACACATTCAGATCCCAGTTGTTTATTCTGATTTCCTTAATAAAATTTTCTCTTTCTTTTTCAGAAATTGACCAAGATGACAGTGGTCCTACTGAGTGCAACTTTGGACAATATTTAATCAGCCTCTTCAAACCACTTATGGTTAAGAGTGGTCGATAAAGGAAGAGGTACCTAAGATTCTTCAAACAGCCAGATGTCAAAAAATCATACAAGACATTATCTTCTAAAATTTCAAGATTTAAAATCAGGATGTGCAGTTCCATTAAACCACTGCATTTTGTAAGGAAAATTGACAAATCCTCTACAGATATAGATAACCCCTCCAGATTCAAGTGAGTTAAATTAGTGAAATAGAGTAAATCTGAGCCAAAAGAGGAGTAAGGCAAGTCTGGCTGAATTGGGTTATTATTAAGTTTCAAGGTAAATTTCCTTAAATTAGGACAAGTTCTTATTATATTCTGCAAATGAGTTCTTGTGAATATCAAACTCATTGGAGCCATGGAGAGATGTTCAATGGTTAGCGATTCAATATTCTTGCCACAAATTTCTAGATACCAGAGTAATGCTGGCATACTACAATTCATAACATCCAGAGTTTCAATAGGTAGTCCTAATAAATTAGCAAGTATATTTCTGTCTTTTCTTTCAACTCCATTGCACCTCAAAGTAATAGCCTTTAGATGTGGACAAGTTTTTGCTATAAGAGACAATACATCTTCATCAAGTTCCATGTAACTTTTCAGTACTTTCAACTGATACTTTACTTTCACATCTTCATGCCTTTCTGGATTAGTTCCATGGAGTAAATAAAAAACATCACCAAAATTGACATCTGGAGTTACCAAAAGTTCTTCCAAGTCTGGACATAAATACAAGAGTACAGCAGTGCCATGAGTCCCAGCACATGTATACTCCAAGTGAACTTTCTTCAGTTTCCTACATCCTGACTTGGAAGGTACTACAGCACCACTTCTGATATCCCCAAAACAGTCTTCAGATGGAACAAACCCACAAAGATAAAACAAACCATCATCATCTACTCCTGAGCACATATCAATGCTGATTTCCTCCAAACTGGGGCAATGTTTGGATAGAATTTTCAGCATAGAGTTATTACAAAGCTGTGAACATTTCAAGCTTCTTAGGTTCACTAGGGTTGACAGAAATCTATACAGATGAATTGGCCCTTCTCTGGAAGATTCAAGTTCAGCATATTCTTCACCTCCATCGTATTGCCCAGGAGCATAATTCATCTTCAGGGATTTCAACTGCTTCCCATCTAGTTCTCCTAAAACAGATGGCATTAATTTCTGACAATCAATTATCCAAAGGTATTCTGCATGAAGTTCTGTACACAGGTATAAATACTTCTCATTCAACATCTCCTTGTATATGATCTGAAAAAAAGAATACAGAAAAGACTGCTTTAATACTAAAGTGCAAACATTGGTTTTTCTCAAGTTAAATAAATTATGCATAAATTAAATATTTGATATTGCATAAGCACACAAACCACTGTTTTCCATATTTTTATTTCTCATGCCAGTTGGGAATAAGGAAATACAGAGAAGTAATTTACTAACTAGCTCATAGTTTTCAAAGTGTAAAATACACTTGTTCAATACAAGTGTATCAGAGGCTAACATATATTGCTCAACTGCTTTATGCAGAGGCAACTTACCATCCATTTCTTTTAAGAGTAGGTGTCTATACAAAATATTGGAGCAATGCATGTTTTAGAAAATGCGTAACAACAAATTATTTATTTCTGAACCCACCATTCAATACTCTGTATTTCTGAAAATGCCAGATAAATGACATTTTGTTTCAATCAGCCATTAACCCTTTAACACCGATTGGACGTATTAAACGTCAACATAAATTGTCTGTTGGGTGCCGATTGGACGTATGGTACGTCGATATAAAAAAAGTTTTTTAAAAATTCGCGGAAAAATAGTTATAGGCCTACTAGGCGAAAACTTTTGAATCACGCGCCTAGGGGGATGCTGGGAGCTCACGGATCAAGGCGTTGTTTTATCTACAATCGTTACTCAGGCGCACAAGTGCGAATTTCTTTCTTCTCACACTAAAAAGTATCAGCGACACATCTCAGAAATTATTTCGCCACTTTGACATAAATTTTGCACCATTTTAAATTAGCCGTTACATGGAGTATTATACAGTAGTACCTCGAGATACGAAATTAATCCGTTCCGAGGCGCCCTTCGTATTATGAGGTTTTCGTATCTTGGACCACATTTTACATGTAAAATGGCTAATCTGTTCCAAGCCCTCCAAAAACACCCCAGTAAATTATATTTCCAGGCCTACAACACATGTTCTAGGGTTACGACGCCGATCCAACGGAAGAAATATGACTCCAAAAAGGCAAAATACTGTACATACTTGAGTAATATTCAACTGCATGTAATGTTCAACCCCATTTTTACTGAATATATTAAGACTTTAGCATATGTCCCTTAGCAATAAGCCTAGCCTATGTTAGCGGTTGCTACTGTAGCCTAGTCTATGATTCTGACATCTAAACCTAAGAAGCTAAAAGCTTAGAATATGCCAATAAAATGTATAAATAATCAGTATGTACTCATTTCAAATAATTATTAATTAATCATTAACTATAATACACAAACAAACAAACAAAACCCTTCCAATCGATTGTTTACATTCAGCTCTTACGAGTACCGAATGAACGCCAAGCAATCACTTTTCCTAGGACACAGTAAGCCATAAATTTTCATTAGTATCTCTCTTCAACTAATGAAACTACCAAACAGTATAATAACCATTCATTTCTATTCTTTATTCTATCTTTACCTAATGGAGATACCGAGTTACTGACAGCTATAATGAAACATATACGTTACGTAATATTAAAACAGAAGAAGAATTCTAAAAAATACGTATTTCTTGGCTTCAATGATAGCAGTCTGATTTATTTTATATTTTATGATACCTAATTCACAATTTTTTTTATTAAATGTATTGCATGTACTCATTTCAAATAATTATTAAGTAACCATTAACTATAATAAACAAACAAAAAAAAAAAAAGCTTCCAAACTTCTGTTTACATCCAGCACTTACGAGTATCGAACGATCGCCAAGCAATCACTTTTCCTAGTACACAGTAAGCCATAAATTTTCATTATCTCTCTTCAACTACTGAAACTACCAAACAGTATAATAACCATTCATTTCTATTCTTTATTCTATCTTTACCTAATGTTTTTTTTTTATTAAATGTATTGCATGAATAAGTTTTTCAATTTACAGCATCCTTTTACCAATTGAATACTTAAAGCACAAGGGGTAGATGCTGACCAATAGGAGAGCAGGATCTTATGGGGTGACTAGCATCAGGAACCAATGGTGGTCCGGGCGAATCTCGGGACTTTACAGCAACAACCTTTCGTAACTTGAGCAATTTTCGTATGTAGAGCTGTAAAATTTTTCGTATTTGCTTTTGTATCTCGAGTTTTTCATAAGTTGAGCCTTTCGTATGTCGAGGTACGACAGTATATGAAAATGTGCCCAATTTCATGTATAATGCAACAAAAAACAACTCATGGTTGTAGCTTTTATCAGTTTTGAAATATTTTCATATAAATAATGATGTGCCAAAATTTCAACCTTCGGTCAACTTTGACTCTACCGAAATGGTAAAAAAAACACAATTGTAAGCTAAAACTCTTATATTCTAGTAATATTCAATCATTTACCTTCATTTTGCAACAAATTGGAAGTCTCTAGCACAATATTTCAATTTATGGTGAATTTATGAAAAAAACTTTTTCCTTACGTCCACGCGGTAACTCTTCCGAAAAAATCATACATTTTCTGGGCTCAGCTCGTGTCGGCCTATGAAAGTATCCTTAATATCATTCTTTCTAGGTAAAATTAGCCTAAAATTACCAGAGAAAAACAAAATTAAGAAAATGTCAGTAAAACTGACTCGCTCACTCTTAAAAAGAAGTGTCGGTATGATAAAGGGGCGAGTGTGGAACACTACCACGAGCCAAACACCAATTAGAACTTCCTATCAGAATCCCCCCAAGAGAGAGCTGATCCCAACGGGCGATGCAGCCTCTACTACTACTACTAGAGGACGCCACGGACAGCAGCGCCCCTAGCGGACATCCTTAATTTTTAGCGCTAGCGACAAGTCGCCATTTTCTTGTGCTCGTGCTTTATTGGATTTTATCCGTACTATCTAAGATGGAACGCTCTGCAATTGCCACGGCTAAGTTAAGTAACTCATAAGTAACATTTTACCTTAGTTTTATCTTCCGGGTACCAGTATTTTCCTCTTAATAGGTCATATACGGTTCCCCGGTTGTCTCGTGGCGGCCATGCCGTCTCGTAAGATTCCCGGTCCTCCATACTGGGACTTCTTATACTTATGGGCTTACTTTATCACGTTCATTGTTTTACATCGAGTTTTAGCTAGTTCAGCCCTCCTACCATTCTCTTAGCTTGGTATTTAGGGCTATTATTATTTTCCGGCCCAGCATCCCGGCTCTTGCTCTACATCGGCTATCGCTGGCTCCGAGTAGGCTCCTGTTTCTTGGAACAGTCTGCCTCCTCCTGGGCTTCTTTCTCTTTTACTAAAAGTGTCTCTTCCACCTTTCGATGTATATTTATTTATTTATTTAGGGTGTTAGGCTAGCCTAGGTGCTTGTTCCATGTATTGGTACAGCTTGGTTCACGTGGCCCTACCACGGTTGTGTTGCTCGCGGCCTAGGCCACTTGCGGTCACGTGTTCCATAGCACCTTACCCTGCCCCTTCCCTCCCTCTCTGATATAGGGAGGAGCTGGGGGACCCCTTGGTTGTTATGACAACCTCATCGCCTTCTCTCACACTTTCGGAGGTGACCAGGGGTCCTCCCAGCGGGGGGTATAGGGCGACCACTATGAGGTACCGGGTCTCCATGCGGGTAGTTGGTGAGGCGGGGAGGAGTAGGCCATCCCTCCCCCCCTTTTTTCCGCTCCCGCCGTGTTTCGCCGAGACCTTCCTCCCCCCCTCCCCAGTTGCTCAGCCACCTCCCTTACGATACGAAAGGAGCCTTCCGTCGCAGCCGGGGCACCTTTGGTTATAGGTTACTGGCTCCGCTAGCGGGCAGGGTGGGTACTACTAGTGGTCGGTTGCTTGCCTACTATATCCTTATTTATCTCTCCCCCGCTACCGGAAGGGAGCTTACCCCTTACCTACGCACTCTTCTAGTAGACGGGCGGAGAGAATTTGTTTTATTTTTGTTATTTTAAGGATATATACCCTAATTATACAATATTTTACAATGAATTGTGTGTTATTATTATTATTTTATCAACCATCCCCGCCATTTTCCGTCGTGGTTTCCATTACCACCACTCCTAGTTGGTTGATTCTTGTGCTTCCGCCATCGGCGGAGCCATAGCCTATATACCAACCTAGTTACCACACGTATTTTGGCATGGCTCTGGTTTTATCTAACTTTATCGCTCCGGCACCAGCGGAGCATATGTTAGGCTGTAAGTGTTTACTTGGTACTCATGTACTTTTTCACTTACAGGCTACCAACTGCCAGGTCCCAGCCTGTAACGCGACGCTTTACGACCCCTGTGGACATGATGAGTGCAGGTCTCACGCCCCTTGTGCCACGTCGTTCAACGAGACGATTGTCTGGCACCCTGAAGCCTGCGCCATATGCTACGACCTGGTCGGTCAGCTGGGAGATGGGGTAAGTCCATTATAGGCTTACTTATGATTTTACTAACAACTTCTAGTCGTAAGTTTGTTAACCCCGTTCCACAATTGGCAGCTAATCTCACCTTTCTTTCAGGCTAGCGGTGTGAGGGAAGTCGCCCTCGCCACCCTGAAAGCGTGGGTGGGCGGCTTTGGGAAGAACGCCGCCAAGGGCCAGCCCTACATTTTGGACAGGAAGCTGGCCGTCCAGATCTTCCCCGCGGGCAAGTCGACGGGTTACGTCGACCCCTTGTCCGCTGCCCCACTGATAGCCTCCATCCAGCAAGACCTCCAGCAATCGTTTGGGGTCGTAGCCTCCCAGGAGTCGGTCCCGGACGTCGCTGCCCTGGACCTTAACCTTGAGCCCATGGCGGTAGGTGGGGAGGATTTGTTGGTTGAGGTAGGTATGTCGGGCGCCCAAGGTCTTTCCTTGGGCGCTCCTGGATCTTCTCCTGTCCCCTCTTCTTCCGCTTCTTTCCAAGGCTTTGTGGGTGGATCGAGATCCCTATTCGCCCTCCCTACTCTCTCTGTACCTCCTAAGGAGAAGGGAAAGAGAGAACCGAAGACCTTATCTAAGTCGACTTCTAGGAAGTCGTCTTCGTCTTCTTCGGCTAGGAAGTCGTCGACTTCCTATGCCGATGCGGTGAAGGCAAAGCCGGGCTCTTCCCAATCGAAGAGCTCCAGAAGCAAGGCTGCGAAGGAGAAGGCTCGCGCTCCCACCGAGTCACTGCCTTCTCCCGCCTCCACTGCTTCCACTCCGGCTATGCCGGCAGGGGTAGCAAGCACCAGCACCTTCGATCCTCTACTTTCTCAGCAGGGGTGATGGAACAGGTGGGCGTGCTAGTAGGCTCCCAAATCTCCGCACTGGGAACGCGGTTCGAGCAGATGTTTGCGCAATTATCAAACAGTCTGTCTCAATCTGGACAGTCAATCCAGGATCTCTCTAATAGAATGAGAGAGAATGAGGACCGAGTAGCTGGGCTAGCTCAGGCTCCTTCCCCAGTCTCCCCAGCATCTAGCACGGGGATTCTTCAACTTCCACCTTATGACTCCTTGCCAGCTTTCTCTATGGAGAACCCATGGAGAGTAGCTGCCTACGCTCCATTCAAGGACGGAATGATTTCTATCTCGGAGTGTGGAACTCGAAGGATTGAGGACTTCGAGTTCTACCCTCCGGGTCTGACGCAGCCTTTCATCGGGTATGCTAGGCTGACGCCAACGGCTCTGACGAGAGAAGACAAAATCTCTAAGGAGTCAGTTCTTTATAGTAGAGATCACGCCCAGCGGGAATGGGTTCACTGCCTTGAGGACTGGGAGTGTACTAACACTAAACTCCAGGCCTACAAGAGTCCCTTCACTATTTTCGCGACGGAAGAGGAGGTTTCTCTTCCGTTCGCCACGAAATTAGTGGAGAAGTCCCTTCAGGCAGTCCTCAAGGATGAGCCCATTCCACAGTTGAGGGAGGCGGAGTCTACTTCTCCGCTCTTCCCCGCCTTCGGAGAATTGTGGGAAAACTTGCCAGCTACATTCACGCTGGGTAAACTCAAGCCGGACTGCGCCATGGACCAGTTCGGTGAGAAATTACCTAGGCTGCCGGATTCCCTAATCCAGGCAGAGTTCGATGCGCGAACTAGGTTTGGCAGGTCCCTCAATTCCCTCATCATCACAGAAATGGCTGCCCTTTCCTACGCTACGGAACCGCTGTTCAAGATTCTGGCGAAATCTCAGTTTCAGACGGTTCTAACGGACGCTTTTGACTTCTTCCAGGCTAGGAGGAACTGCCGGAAGCATGTCCTACAAGAGTGCACAATCAGGCATGAGCCTAATAGACTCTTGGCTGCAAGCATGTGGGGAGCGGATCTCTTCCCAGAGTCCGCAGTGAACGAGGTCCACCACGAAGCTGCTAGACTCAACCAGAGCCTTAGAGCTAGGTGGGGTATTTTCCTCAAAGAGGAAACAGGAATCCGTTCCCACTGCTGGCAAGAAACCAAAGAAGGCTGGTAAGAGGTTCCAGCCATTATAAAAAACTCCAGCAACAGCAGCAATTTGTGCAGGCAGTCCCAGTTACCCAACAGGGACAACCTTCCACCTCTAAGCAGAACCAACCTTTCCTCCTGGTGCCCCAGCAATCTCAACCATCCACTTCCTACGCTATCTCGCCGGCCTTCAACCCTGCTTATGAGGCTCAAGGCTACTCTCAACCGAGAGGTAGGGCGAGAGGTTACTTTCGTCAGCGTGGCGCAGGAAGGGGCACGAGGAGTAGACAGTTCAGAGGAGGGCGTGGTGGCCAACCCGCCCATCAGCAATGAGGCTCCCCAGGTAGGAGGGAGGCTGTTCCTCTTCCGCCACAGGTGGGGGTTCAGCAATTGGGCACAGAGCATAGTGTCCAAAGGATTAGGCTGGAGTTGGATCAAAGATCCTCCTCCAATCAAATCATTTCATCAGGTACCGTCAAAGGAATTGATAGATTACGCGGAAGAACTCCTTCAGAAAGGAGCTATTGCGAGAGTCAAACATCTAAAATTTCAAGGGCGCTTATTCAGCGTGCCAAAGAAAGGCTCAACAAAAAGAAGGGTAATCTTAGACTTGTCAAAGCTAAACTCTTTCATTCGCTGCGACAAGTTCAAGATGCTTACCCTCTCGCAAGTAAGGACCTTACTTCCGCGTGGAGCCGTCACATGCTCCATCGATCTTACAGACGCATACTATCATATCCCTATAGCCAGGCACTTCCGCCCATTCCTAGGATTCAGGCTAGGAAATCAGACATTCTCATTCAAAGCGATGCCCTTCGGTCTGAATGTAGCCCCCAGGGTATTCACAAAGATAGCAGAAGTGGTTGTACAACAATTGAGAGCTCAGGGAATCATGGTAGCGGCATACCTCGACGATTGGTTGATCTGGGCACCAACAGTCGAGGAATGTCTCGAAGCTACCAAAAAGGTAGTTCACTTTCTGGAACATCTGGGGTTCCAGATAAAACAAAACGAAATCCAGACTTACTCCGGAATCTCGTTTTCAGTGGCTAGGAATCCAATGGGATTTGTCTTCCCACAATCTATCAATTCCATTGGCCAAACGGAAGGAAATAGCAAAATCTGTCAGGCAATTCCTCAAATGCAAACAAACGTCAAGAAGAAACCAGGAGAGAATCCTAGGGTCTCTTCAGTTTGCTTCGGTAACAGATATCCTTCTGAAAGCAAGGCTGAAAGATATAAATCGAATTTGGCGGTCAAAAGCAAACTCCAAATATCGAGACAAGTTGTCAGTAATTCCACAGATCCTTCGCAACCAACTACGGCCTTGGTCAAAAAGTAAAGAAACTTAGCCAAGAAAGTACCCCTTCAATATCCCCTCCCAGTGCTAACCATTCACACGGATGCATCCCTGTCCGGGTGGGGGGGATACTCTCAGTTCAAACAGGTTCAGGGGACTTGGTCAGTTCAATTTCGCCAGCTCCACATAAACGTGTTGGAAGCAATGGCAGTATTTCTTACTCTGAAGAGACTGCTTCCCCCGAAGAAGTCTCATCTAAGGCTAGTTTTGGACAGTGCAGTGGTAGTTCATTGCATCAACAGAGGAGGGTCCAAATCCAAACATGTGAACCATGTCATGATAGCCATCTTTGCATTAGCAAACAAACACAAATGGCATCTGTCTGCCACTCACCTGGCAGGAGTAAGAAATGTGATAGCAGACGCTCTGTCCCGGTCAGTTCCTCTGGAATCAGAGTGGTCTCTGGACGTCGGGTCATTCCAGTGGGTAAGCCGGAGAGTCCCAGGTCTCCAAGTGGATCTCTTCGCCTCACAAGCGAACCACAAGCTCCCTTGCTATGTGGCCCCCAACCTGGACCCTCTGGCTTATGCCACGGACGCCCTGTCGTTAGATTGGAATCAGTGGAGGAGAATTTATGTTTTTCCTCCAGTGAATCTTCTCTTGAAAGTCCTAGACAAACTAAGGTCTTTCAAAGGGATAGTAGCTCTGATTGCACCGGACTGGCCCAAGAGCAACTGGTATCCTCTTCTCTTGGAATTGGGGTCTCCGACCTCAACGGATCCCCAATCCCAAACTATCACAATCAGTACAAATGAGGACTGTGTTCGCTTCCTCAGGAACTCTCCAGACCCTAACTTTATGGACTTCATGAAGTTTGCGGCTAATAAAGATGCTGACATTGATCCACAGAATATTCTCTTCCTAGAATCAGATAAGAGAGAGTCAACCATTAGACAATATGACTCAGCTGTTAAAAAATTAGCATCTTTCTTGAGAGAATCGAACACTACAACCATGACAGTTAATTTGGCTATATCCTTTTTCAGATCCTTATTTGAAAAAGGTTTAGCAGCTAGCACGATTACCACTCATAAATCGGCTTTGAAGAAAATCTTTCAAGTAGGTTTTCAGATAGATTTGACTGAATCTTATTTCACATCTATCCCTAAAGCCTGTGCTAGACTTAGACCTTCCCAGAGGCCTACTACAGTTTCATGGTTCTTAAATGACGTCCTCAAACTAGCTTCAGATACTGACAACTCATCTTGTACATTCATAATGCTCCTGAGGAAGACATTATTCTTATTAAGCCTAGCCTTCAGGAGCTAGAATTTCAGAACTGTCGGCTCTATCCAGGGATGCGGGTCATGTGGAATTCCTCCCATCAGGAGAAGTTCTACTTGCTCCGGATCGTAGCTTTTTAGCCAAAAATGAAGATCCTCTTGCAAGGTGGGCCCCTTGGAAGGTTATCCCACTTCCACAGGATCCTTCTCTCTGCCCAGTATCAACTCTAAGAGCCTTTCTATCTCGTACTTCTTCTAGATCCTCAGGTGCTCTCTTCATGAGAGAAAAAGGTGGTACTTTATCAGTTAAAGGCATTAGACAGCAAATCCTTTACTTCATTAAACAAGCCAACCCTGAGTCATTCCCAAAAGCACATGATATCAGGGGAGTAGCCACCTCAATTAATTATTTCCAACATATGAACTTTGAGGATCTTAGAAAGTATACTGGATGGAAATCCCCGACAGTCTTTAAACGGCATTATTTAAAGTCCTTGGAATCTTTAAAGTTTTCAGCAGTAGCAGCGGGAAATAGATCCGTTTCTGATACTGTTTAATAGTTGTAGTATAGATCCAGGTCTCCTTTCTACCTACATCAACCAACATGCCTCACCCTTTCGTCAGGCTACTCAAACATCATAGCCTTAGCCGTTGTATCATATAGTGGATTGTCCCTTATTTTTTTGCTAGGGACATCCACATTTGTACTGATAATGTACTTCAGTGTACCTACCCTTATTTTTATGCTAGGGTAGGACACAATATGTTTGTATATATTCACCATTTTATGTTTATGATGAACTTCAGTCACAATGTGTTTGTATATATTTTGGAATTTTTGTATTGATGATGGATTTCAGTGTACCTACCCTTATTTTTATGCTAGGGTAGGACACATGGGTGTATATATTTTATAATTTTGTATTTTTGTTAAGTAAATCCCAATTTTTCCTTATTTTACATGCATCTCTGTAATTTACTTTAATTACCATTTAAGTACTTTAAGATTACTAACATTTTATTATTTTACTGTTAAAATAAGTTAGTTTAAGTGCTTAATTTGTATGCTGTAATTGATTTACTTATATTATATCCATCATTTTAAATTGTTTTTCATTGTTCCTTTTTTTCCATCTTGTCTGTTTCTCTGGTACTCTTTCATAGGCCGACACGAGCTGAGCCCAGAAAGAATGATATTAAGGATACTTTCATAGGCCGACACGAGCTGAGCCCAGAAAAGGGATTTTGACGAAGGAAAAATCTATTTCTGGGTGATTGGCTCGTGTCGCCCTATGAAACCCCCCCTTTTTATGGTTTGTTTTCCCCCCCTTGCAGGACAAGATGTATTTAACTGTTTTAATTAAGGATGTCCGCTAGGGGCGCTGCTGTCCGTGGCGTCCTCTAGTAGTAGTAGTAGAGGCTGCATCGCCCGTTGGGATCAGCTCTCTCTTGGGGGGATTCTGATAGGAAGTTCTAATTGGTGTTTGGCTCGTGGTAGTGTTCCACACTCGCCCCTTTATCATACCGACACTTCTTTTTAAGAGTGAGCGAGTCAGTTTTACTGACATTTTCTTAATTTTGTTTTTCTCTGGTAATTTTAGGCTAATTTTACCTAGAAAGAATGATATTAAGGATACTTTCATAGGGCGACACGAGCCAATCACCCAGAAATAGATTTTTCCTTCGTCAAAATCCCTTTTTTCGTCCGATTGTCGTAATGTTTGCACCATTTTAAATTAGCCGTTACATAAAGTTTTATATATGAAAATGTCCACAATTTCATGTAGAATACAACTAAAAATAACCTAAGGTTGTAGCTTTTATCAGTTTTGAAATATTTTCATATAAATAACGATAAGTGCCAAAATATCAACCTTACATTCTAGTAATATTCTATCATTTACCTTTATTTTGCAACAAATTGGAAGTCTCTAGCACACAATATTTCGATTTATGGTGAATTTATATATAAAAAAAACATTTTCCTTACATCCGCGCAGTAACTCTTCCGAAAAAAAACTGACATTTTTTTGTCCGATTGTCGTAATGTTTCCACCATTTTAAATTAGCCGTTACATAAAGTTTTATATATGAAAATGTGCACAATTTTATGTAGAATACAACAATAAACAACCTATGGTTGTAGCTTTTATGAGTTTTGAAATATTTTCATATAAATAACGATAAATAGAAAAAATTCGTCCTTCGGTCAACTTTAACTCGACCCAAATGGTCGAAAACTGCAATTGTAAGCTACAACACTTACAGTCTAGTAATATTCAATCAATTACCTTCGTTTTGCAACAAACGGGAAGTCTCTAGCACAATATTTCAATTTATGGTAAATTTTTGAAAACAGCTTTTTTTTTACGTCTGAGTGTTACGAATTCATGCATCATTTTGTGATAATATTTTCTCTGTGTTGCCTTGATCGTTTTACAATGTGTTATATACCAAAATGATCGCAATGTAGTGTAAAATACAACGAAAACAAATTAACTCGTTAGCTTTAACCGTTTTGCTCTCAGCGCCATTTGTATAATTATATATGAAATTTTTTTCGCACTGTCATATATCCCAATATTGATATATGATAATGATATTTTTATAATTTCTGATGGTTGCATACTAAACTTCAGGCAATGACAAAAAAAAAAGGAGCCAAAAATTATCTCTTAATCTTGAAAACTAAGCGTGCTGTGATTTTTTGAAAAAAACCTTTTTTCCACTTCGGCGCTCACTCGCGAACGCCGCCCGCATACGGGAGATGATTTTTAAAATACCGCTTCGGCGTTTAAGGGTTAAAACACACAACTTACACAGTTTTAGTATTATATACATATATGTATGTGTATGATTTCCTCCTCTTCTGATACATGTGTGGAGATTACTGCTACCCCAGATTAGGCTACCATAAAGTAAAGGGTTTGTGTAAAAAGATCTTCTATTTTTCTCTACTTAAAATTGAATATTTTCACATACAACTCATTACTTTACAAGAAATTTGGCTTGTATAACCTGAGAAATTTGCATGGATATTGATAGTAGACAAGCATGGACCTACTGCTACTTTTCATCTTTTGTCAAAATAATACACTGCAATTTAAAATACCACAAATGTGGCCTACTGTATCTATAGGTGATGTGTTTGTGATGATATCAGTGTAAATACAGTAAAATAATGCTTACCCTATGAGAGTCTTGTAAAAACCTTTCACATATCGCAGACTGAATTTGAGGGGGTAAAAGGATATCAAAATAATCTACCACAAATTTGATATCCTTTTTAAAAATCGTGCAATCACAGCAGAGTTTCCGAAGAATGAGTGACACATGATTTAGTGCAGTTTCTTGTAATCCTAATACTTGTTTAAATGGTGGCATGTTCACTTCTTTTGAAGATTCGTTTCTTCCTATTATCTGAAATAAAGATGTATACAATAATAAAATTTCTATAATATTTCTAAAACACTAGGCTAAATGTGAAGTTTTAAAATTCCTGGGGGAATAATACACACTTATCACAAAGACCATACAACTCAAAATAAAAGGATAACTTATACTAAAAAGATTAGTCTATTGCTCATGTAAAGCAGCCTACAAAACTGGGACAAAAATAAACATCCTCACTGAAAATAATCCTTTTCATACAGTGCAGAATTACAGTTTTGTCTGAATAGGTAATGTTAGACCCATCACGAACTCCAGTGTACAGTAGAAGCCCATAAGAAATGAATGAAAATGTATTAATCTGTTCTTGACCACCTGTTTTTACCCTAACCTTGCCTTCTTATACAAAACATTACAATTAAATACGTTCAGAATTAAATAAGATATTGTATTAGACGTCCTTTTTTTAATTTTCAAATGTATACTGTATAAAAAACTGGCCTACATCCAATGTGGCCATATTACTGATAACTGACCAAGCGCCATAGGCTAGTCTAGGTATAGTATGTACCGTACTGGGTAGGCACAAAACTTGTTGTTAATAATAAAACATAGAAAAACGAGCCTAATTTTAACAGTAAATTAATAAAATATTAAAAATAAGATGCTACATCAATCACACAAATGCTTCTTACATATTTTTCAATAATCTCCCCCCTTAAGTTCAACTGTGGTTCTTCATACCATTTTCATTTTCTGCTTGTCTGCCAATGGCTGTCTTAGACCCATGATTGAATAAAAATGCAGTACAGAAAGCCACAAAATCTAAGGTAATATTCCTGTACAAGCGTGCAGTTGATCAAAACAATAGCAGCAGAGTGAGCTGGCTTTAAACAACAACGCCACCAACGTCAACTAGCAGTAATTGACCGAAACACATTTGTTTACAAAAATCATATGGCATATTAGGTTGGATTTAGGTTTTTTTTTTCAGGCTCTTGTTTCTCACTAGCTCTGACCCACTCATCTCTCACGAACTCCCATGCAGAAGTAAACATAAAGTGGCTTGCAGGATTACCTGCCTATTCAACACCTCGACGTTCTTAAAGGCGAGAATTTCAGTCCTAATATATTAGTTTCAAGATATAAACTAATCCGGGATCAACCAACCCCATGGGAACTTACTGACACTCCAACCAGGGTCATTCCACCGCAAGTGCCAGTCAACCCCCACAGCGAGTGATTGCCCACTCCCCCTGGCTAACCCCCATCCACCCAAATGATCACCGCATTCATCTCCCATCTTCGTGAGTAGCCATGGATACATTAAACATAATCTCTTGGAATATTTTTGGCCTCAAGCGGAACATTCCTCTCCTAAACATGTTCTGCAAAAACTTCAAAGGCATCATCACATTGCAAGAAACGCTCCTCTGGCCACATGACCTAACCATCTGCAATTCAATTCATGAAGACTTCAGAACCTTCTCGACTTCATCGATGCAAGTTACAGATCAAATCATAGCCGGTCGCCCGAAAGGGGGCCTTTCTTTCCTGTGGCACAAATTGTTAGACAATATGATAAAGGTGATGACCTACAGGAGTGACAGACTGCTGGGGCTTCAAGTGACAGTAGGGAACTCTAAAATCCTAATTATTAATGTTTATATGCCATGGGAAAATAACAATAATTTTGATCATTACTGCATGATCCTAGGGGAGTTACACAGTATTATTCATGATTCTCCTGATGATCGTATTTGTATAATCGGGGACCTTAATTCTCACCCCACAAAACAATTTTATAATGAACTTACTCGCTTCTGTCAAAATCATGCTCTCCAAATTAGCGATGTAATGCTCTTCCCTCCCTCCTCCTATTCATATGTACATAATAAAGCAGACTCTATTACAACCTCCTGGCTGGACCACTGCATCACATCTCCACAACTTCATGATTCTATTATGACCTGCAATATTCGCTATGATCTTGCAACGGGCTACGATCACATCCCATTACAGGTGTCATTCAGTACCCCATCCCTCCCTACCATGAACCCCCTAAATGATTGCCCACCAGCGGTAAAATGAAATTTTCATTATTAAAATGAAGTTTTATTGTATACTTACCAAACAATTATGATTATACCCACCCTCCTCCCCTTAGGTGGACGGACGGGCAGAAAGAATTGGATTCACCTGGGCAGTTGTACCTGGTTCTCCCGCGAGTGGAGGGAGATGACGTCATCACCACCAGTGTTGGCGACGCCTACGCGCTAAATTTGAATTTAGTCTCCTGCCGCTCGTGGAAATCACGGCTGTATAATTGTTTGGTAAGTATACAATAAAACTTCATTTTAATAATGAAAATTTCATTTTTATTGTAGTGTCTTACCGAACAATTATACAGCTGATTACACATTTATGGGAAGGTGGGATTCAGTGGACCACTAGTATTTCTAAATGGTTACATTTATTACAATACCAGTAAACACTCAAGGTGTCTGTTGTACCTTACCTTGTAAGAGAGCTACAGCAGACTGTTACTGCCTCTGGTCGGTGCTCTTCTTACTATTGTAGAGGAATTGGAATTTGACCAAAGTTAGCCTCTACAGGAGTGGAATCCTTCCGTAGTTCAAGCGAGTCAAGGCTGACTGACGGAGGATAGCAACAACAAAGATTGCCCTTGCCCTGGGCTAAGACCAGAAATTCAATCATACAAAACATTTGTCACCAACACCAGATTTAAAAACATATATACCCAACCATTATAAAATCTGACCTAACAGACTGGTGAGTATCCCAGGTACTCAGTACCCCCAGCTTCCCTTGAACGCGACAACCTATTTCAAGGTGAAAAGTTAGCAGAGAGGTGACGACCCCTGTGCCGTTTCTCCCAACACCATGCCAGAAACCGCCACCGGACCTAACGTTTTACAATTCTCGAAAACCGTTTCTATCTCTTTGAGATAATGACTCGCAAAAACCGAATTCGATCTCCAGAACGTGCTCTGAAGAATCGAAGCTAAAGATAAATTCTTTCTAAATACTAAAGAAGTTGCCACTGCTCTAACCTCGTGAGCTTTAACTCTCAGAACGGAAAGATTGTCGTTCTCGGACTGCGAGTGAGCTTCCCTGATAAGCTCTCTAATAAAGAACGATATAGCATTCTTAGAAAGAGGACGAGAGGGATTTTGAACCGAGGTCCAGAGCTTAGAAGATTGTCCTCTAATACCCTTAGTGGCAAACAGATACTGCTTGATAGCCCTGACTGGACATAAGAGCCTTTCTTCCTCCTCATGTCCAACCAAATCAGATAAGTTCCTTACCACAAAACTCCTCTCCAACGGATTAGATGGATTCTCGTTTTTTGGCTAGAAAGGTCAAAGATACCGAAAATACAGCATTGCCTTGAGAGAAACCGACTCTTTTGTCTATAGCGTGCAATTCGCTGACACGCTTAGCAGAAGCTAGTGCAATAAGAAAAAGTGCCTTCTTAGTCAAGTTCCTGAGTGAAGCTGACTTCAAAGGCTCAAACGGTGGCCCCATGAGGAACTTAAGCACCACATCTAAGTTCCAAGCCACTGTATCCTGCGGGAGCTTAGTGGTTTCGAAAGACCTAATGAGGTCCGACAGATCTGTATTGGAGGAAATATCCAAACCTCGATGTCGCAAAAACGAAGAAAGCATGGTCTATATCTGATCATCGAAGGAGCCAGTTTCTTAGAGTTCCTAAGAAATAGAAGAAAATCTGCTATTTCCGTTAAAGAGGTCGCAGAAGTAGAGACTTTAGCACTTCTACACCACTCTCTGAAGATTCTCCACTTCCCTTGATAGAGTTTGTTAGAAGACTCTCTCCTACAACGAGCAATAGCTTCTGCAGCTCTTCTTGAAAACCCTTTCGCTCTGACAAGATTCCGGACAGTCTGAACCCTGTCAGAGCTAGAGCGGACAAGTTTTGGTGGAACCTCTTGAAGTGAGGTTGTTTGAGAAGCCACTTCTCTGGAGGAAGAAGTCTGGGGAAGTCTACTAACAAACTGGAGAAGGTCCGGGAACCACTCTTTCCTGGGCCAAAAGGGAGCGATTAACGTTAGTGTTACATTGCTGTGCGACATGAACTTGTTCAGCACCTCTCTTATTAGACCGAACGGAGGGAATGCATAAGCTTCCAGACCCGACCAATCCAACAGCATTGCGTCCACCGACCAAGCTAGAGGGTCTGGAACTGGAGAACAAAAGAGAGGAAGACGGTTGTTCCTTGATGTCGCGAACAGGTCTATGGACGGTCGTCCCCAAAGGCGCCAAAGTTTCTGACAAACCTTGTTGTCCAAAGTCCACTCCAGAGGTAACACTTGCTGTTGACGACTTAGCTCGTCCGCCAGGACGTTCATCTTTCCCGGAACAAATCTCGGGACTAGCTGAACCTTCGCTTCGTTTGACCACTGGAGGAGATCCTTGGCTACTCGTATAGAGAGAAAGACTGAGTCCCCCCCGGTTTCCGCACATACGAGAGAGCCGTGGAGTTGTCGGAATGCACTGCCACTACCTGACCTTCTACTAAGCTCCGAAACTGTCTGAGCCCCAGGAAAATTGCTAAAAGTTCCTTTACATTTATGTGGAACTTCTTCTCCTTCTCCGACCAAGCTCCTGAAGTCCGTTGATTTCCCAGCAGGGCTCCCCAACCTGTGTCCGATGCGTCGGAAAAGAACTGTAGGTTCGGGAGGATGGGTCGTAAATCTAACCCTTCTTCCAACCTTGCTCGAGAGAGCCACCACCTTAGGTCCTCTTTCATTTGATCTGTGACAGGAAAGGTAATCGAGTCTGGTTGCGTCTTCCTGCACCAAGAGGCTCTCAGGAAAAACTGCAGGTCTCATGTGCAGTCTTCCCAACGTCAAATTTCTCCACTGACATCAATTTGCCCAGGAGCCTCATCCACTGATTGGCAGAACTTACCTTTTTGTCCAAGAACTCCTGAACTGTCTCCAGACAGCCTTGGACCCTCTTCGGGGACAGAAAAGCCCGAAAAACTTGAGCATTCAGAGTCATCCCCAAATAAAGGATGCTCTGAGATGGAACCAACTGGGACTTCTGTTTGTTGACCAGAATTCCTAACTTTCTGGCAAGATCAGAGTTGTTCCAAGGTCCTTCATGCACCGACTCTCTGATTTCCGACCGGAGAAGCCAATCGTCCAGATAGAGGGAGATTCTTACTCCTAATATGTGCAGCCAGCTTCCTATCGGGGATAGAACCCTGGTGAAAACTTGAGGAGCGGTCGCCAGTCCGAAGCAAAGCGCCCGAAACTGAAACCCCTTGCCTTCGAACATGAACCTCAGGTACTTCCGAGATTCGCGATGTATCGGAATGTGAAAATAAGCGTCTTGCATGTCCAGAGAAACCATCCAATCCCCCTGTCTGATGGACTCCAGAACCGACCGAGTGGTCTCCATATGAAATTTTGTTTTCTGGACATGCAAGTTCAGGGCGCTCACATCCAAAACCGGCCTCCAGCCCCCTGATGACTTGGGAACTACAAAAAGGCAATTGTAAAAGCCTGGAGGAAAATCCCCTTCTATCTGTTCTATCGCTTCTTTAAGAACAAGCGCTTCCACTTCTGTGGCTAGCGCCAGAAATTTGTCTGAGCCCGGAGAGTATGCCTGGAATGGAATTGGCACAGGTGAGAGCGAGGGAGGTGAAACGAGAGAAATACGATAGCCGAACTTGAGTACTTGCACTACCCAGGCTTCTGCTCCTCTGTTTTCCCATTCCTCCCAAAACAGAGCCAGCCTGGCTCCCACTGGTGCATGAAGAACCGAGCTTTCATTTGGAAGGTTTGTTAACCTTGGCCGAGGTCTTAGACTGAGGTCGCAAATTCGACTTCGGCCGAAAGAAGCGCTTGGGTTTTCTCCCTCGAAAAGGCGCTTGGGCCAGAGGAGAAACCGAAGGAACAGTCTCCAAAGGAGCTTTAGGTCTCTTAGTAAGTAGACTGTGCGAGTAAATCCGAAGTAGATTTCTTATCTAGCGCAGACGAAATTGACAACACTACATCGTCTGGAAAGAGGTTATCTTTCACAAAAAGAGCAAACAAGAGAGCAGACTTCTGTTGGGAAGTAACCCTTTTAGAAGCAAAGGAGCACCAAAGTTGCCTTTTCTTAAGGGTACCAAAGGCAATGAGCGAAGCTAACTCATCATATCCATCCCTAATGGATTTGTCCGCACAGGACAGAACACCAATCCAATCCTCCGCTAACGTCCTGGAAAGAAAGAAGGAAAGGACAGTTCTTCGATCTTGGCCGCTAAAGCGCCAATAGTCCAATCAAGGAAGCTAAAGACTTCCAAAAGTTTAAATTGGTTCTTTACAACGTGGTCCAACTCAGGCGCTGTAAAGAAAACTTTCGCTGCGGTGAAAGCAGATCTTCTAGAGGAGTCGATTAAACTGGAGAAGTCTCCCTAGGAGAAGGCAGAAACTCCCAGAGAAGGAGCTTCCCCAGTTACATAAAACCTATACCTCTTACGGAGTAACTTAGAGGGAGGGTAAGCAAAAAGCGCCTTTCCTAAGTCTCTTTTCATTGACATCCATTTCTCCGTCTCTTTCAACGAATGTCTAACCGCTTTAGATAGAACAAGTTTTGGGAGGAGAGGGTCTGAAGTTTTCCTCCTCATCAAAAAAGTCGAAGTAGGGGAGCGCGGAGCCGCTTTCTCAAAATAATCTGGATAAGATACCAGAAGAAACCTAAGGAGACGTGAATAACACGAGAGGTGATGTGAATCCTCCTCCTCTACTTCTTCCTCATTCTCCGATACCGCCGAAGAAGTAGACGGGACTACAACCGGATCTGAAGGTTTCGAACCACCCTTGGACTCATTCATCCAGTTGGTTAACATCTCTAACTGCTTGCGCAAAGGCGCCAGAGGGAGAATCAAAAACAGTTAACGTAGGCTTGGAAGAGCCTAAATGTTCAGCAGGAGGCGGAAAAACTACTTGCGCCTCGCTCGGAGCAGCCGAAATTCGAGGCAAAACAGGCGCATCAGGCGTAACAGACGAGAAAGCGCCTAAAGAAACACCCTTAGAACTGCTAGCTACAGCGCTAAAACCACAATCTCTACTAGTAGATGGAGCCGAAAAAGGCGCAACCCTACTCTCAGGCTCCTTATACCGCTTGACTGGAGGAGGCGAAGAATCAGCGCCTGAACGCCTCTTTAAGGGACGCGAAACGGGCGAATCTCGCCAAGAGCGCCGCGCGACCGGAGACGAATCGCTTGAATCATTCGAAAGGCGTCTGACCGCAACCCCTTTCCAACGCTTAACCGAGCCCTGTTGAGGCGCAACAGGCTCAACAAGAGAGGCGCCTGTCTGTGGGCAAATCCCGATCGACTCCCTTGGACTTCCGGTATGTCTTCTCCCCGGTGCGGGGGAGCTGGACAGTGACCTTTGTCTAGGAGACGTGTCAGGACAGACAGACGCACCCTCAACTACACTCTTACCTGAAGCCGCTTTCTCCAAAAACGTCTTAACTGCATTACCAAGTTGCAAAACCGTATTCGCTAGTACCGAAAATTTCTGATCTAACCTCGATTCCAGACTGGCAATGGTGTCGGAAGAAACTACACGGGAAGCCGGAGAAGTGGGATTAGTAGGAGGAATAGGAGGTGCAGTTAAAGGAGACATAACAATTTGAGGAGAAACAGAAGGAACAGATGCATCGCAAGACGAAGGAGAGCTAAGCCTACTTTCCCTAAGCGTTGCTTTTCTAATTCTGTCTTTAGCTAATTTCTCCGAGTATGAACTAAAAAACTTCCATTGAGAATCAGTCCAATCACTACACTCGTTACATGTTCGATCTGCTGAACAAACCTGAACAAACCCTACACTTAACGCATTTAGTGTGAGAATCATACTCTAACTTGGATAATCTAGTTTTACATCCTGAGATGCAAAACCTAACTCCCGACGGACTAGAATCCGACATGGCAACACCTAAATAATAAGCAAAATAACAACAACGCCAAAAAAGAGTACTTCACCAATTCCGAAGATCAAATCCACAAGAAAAAAGCGAAGCAAAGTCATCCAACCGCACCGACCACCGATGTTCACCGGACGCCGGCAGGAAAAGAATTGGATTCACCTGGGCAGTTGTACCTGGTTCTCCCGCGAGTGGAGGGAGATGACATCATCACCACCAGTGTTGGCGACGCCTACGCGCTAAAATGTTATTGTTATAATACAATTAAGTTTGTTCATACTTACCTGGCAGATATATATATAGCTGTATTCTCCGAAGTCCGACAGAATTTCAAAACTCGCGGCACACGCAGTGGGTGGCCAGGTGGTAGTACCCATTCCCGCCGCTGGGAGGCGGATATCAGGAACCATTCCCATTTTCTATTCATATTTTATCAGTGCCACTGTCTCCTGAGGGGAGGTGGGTGGGCACTTAATTATATATATCTGCCAGGTAAGTATGAACAAACTTAATTGTATTATAACAATAACATTTTGTTCATGAGACTTACTTGGCAGATATATATATAGCTGAATCCCACCTTCGGATGGTGGGAAGAGACAGAATAGGATTTGTAGGAAACTTAAATTAAGTAGATGATATACACCTTGGTTCCTCACCTGTTAGCAAAGTAGACTCTGTGATTACTGTCACTACAGCCTGCTTGTGCTTAATCAGAGTTGCCAGCCAGGTGGAGACCTGTAGTGCTGGTGCGCTCTGAATGCTCTGTCAACGGGGGACGTGACCTCAATGTGACAAGAGCATAGAGCCATACAAATGAGGGCAACGAAGCAACTGACCACCACCTGACCAACTAACAAAGACCCCCTGAACACTAAGCTAAAAGATGGGAGGTCTTCACCAAAGCCTCACCACAACCAAAAAACACATCACTAAAACTAACCTAAACCTAACTAAGGGATAGGGAGGAGAGCTACTTCCAGCCCCCAAGACTGTGTCTGCAGAAAAACGTATGGCCCAAGAGAACAACAAAAACAGGTTCACCGTATATGTTCTTCACATCTCTCAAGTAAGTGTGAGGTGCGAATACTGAATTGCTCCTCCAAAAAGTGGCGTCAAGGATGTCCTTGATCGACATGTTCCTTTGGAAGGCAAGCGAGGTTTGCAACAGCTCTGACCTCGTGAGCTTTCACTCGCAAGAGGCTCAAATCGATCTGTGTGGAAGACGAATGAGCCTCTTTAATGACGTCCCTCAGAAAGAACGCCAAAGCGTTCTTGGATAACGGTATATCGGGTCGTTTAACGACACCAGAGATTATCTGAGGGACCTCGTACTTCTTTAGTCTTGTGGACATAAAACTTTAGAGCCCTGACAGGGCACAGGACTCTCTCAGGTTCTTGGCCCACAAGGCTTGTCATACCCTTGATTTCAAAGCTCCTTGGCCAAGGGTTCGAAGGGTTTTCATTCTTTGCTAAGAAAGTGGGACTCAAAGAGCAGACAGCATTGTCCCCTTTGAAGCCCACTCTCTTACAAATGGCTTGAATTTCGCTAACTCTCTTCGCCGTCGCCAGAGCAGTTAGGAAAAGAGCCTTCTTAGTCAAGTTCCTAAGAGACGCTTCATGTAGCGGTTCGAAAGGACTCGACATTAAACAGTCTAAGGGTACTAATCCAGGTTCCAAGAAGGGGAGGCCTCGCCTGAGGTATCTTGGATGTCTCAAAGGATCTCAGGAGATCGTGAAGATCCCTGTTATCAGACAGGTCTAGTCCTCTGTGTCGGAAGACTGCCGACAGCATGCTCTTATATCCCTTGATGGTCGGGACCGCTAGCTTCTGCACATTTCTTAAAAATAGTAACAGGAAATCGGCTTATCTGCTCACAGAGGTAGAGGAAGAGGAAATTCCCTCCTTTCTACACCATGCCCTGAAGGAAGCCCACTTCGACTGGTAAACAGCTCTCGAGGACGTTCTCCTAGCATTGGCGATCGCCTTTGCAGCTGCTTTAGAAAAACCTCTCGCTCTGGCCAGTTTTTTCGATAGTCTGAACGCAGTCAAGACCCAGAGCGGAGAGGTTTCGGTGATATCTTGCGAAGTGGGGCTGTCTGAGTAGATCTTTCCTCCAGGGCAATGTCCTCGGAAAGTCTATGAATGAATGACATTACCTCTGTGAACCATTCTTTGTTTCGCGGGCCACATCGGGGCGATCAGGGTCAACCTCGTCCCCTCCGATGCCGCGAACTTCCTTACTACTTCCCCCATGATCTTGAATGGCGGGAAGGCATATAAGTCCAGGTTCGTCCAGTCCCAGAGCAGAGCGTCTATCGCGACTGCTCCTGGATCCAGCACAGGAGAGCAATAAAGAGGCAACCTCTTTGTTCTCGAAGTCGCAAATAGGTCGACAATAACGGACACCCCCACAGTACTCCAGAGCTCTCGACAGACGTCCTGGTGCAACGTCCATTCCGTCGGCAGGATCTGATCTTGCCGGCTGAGAAGGTCTGCTCTGACGTTCTGGACTCCTGCGATAAACCTCGTCAGGATCCTTATCCGTCTCGCATCTGCCCACAGCAGAATCTCCCTCGCTAAATAAAACAGAGGACGTGAGTGTGTACCTCCCTGCTTCTTTAGGTACGCCAGGGCTGTGGTGTTTGTCCCGAGTTGACTTGGACTACTTTCTCTGCAACCTTTTGTTGGAAGAACTGTAGCGCCAGAAAAACCGCCGCTAGTTCCTTTACATTGATGTGCCAGGACACCTGTTCCCCCCATCCAGGTGCCTGACACTTCCTCCCCTCCTAGTGTTGCTCCCCATCCCGACACCGAAGCGTCGGAAAACAACACTAGGTCTGGGCTCAGAAGCTTTAGGGACATCCCCTCTCGAAACTTCCGAGGATCTAACCACCATCTTAGATGGTTCTTCACCGATTTGGTGATGAAAAGGGTCGCATCCAGATCCTCTCTGACTCTCCATTCGTCTGCTAAGAAAAACTGGAGAGGTCTGAGGTGTAGTCTTCCCAGGGAAACAAACTTTTCCAGCGAGGAAATGGTTCCCAGCAGACTCATCCATTCCCTCGCCGAGCAAGCTTCCTTCCCCAGGAATGCCGAGACTTTCTCTAAGCCTTGCAGCTGTCGTTCCTGGGACGGAAACGCTCGAAAAGCCACTGAATCCATCTGAATCCCCAGATACACTATGGACTGTGTTGGGGTCAGATGCGACTTTTTTCGAGGTTGACTAGAAGTCCCAGGGACTTCGCCAAGGCCGAACGTAAGTGAAGGTCCTTCAGACACCTTTCTTCTGACGATGCTCTGATAAGCCAATCGTCGAGATACAGGGGGACACTCTTATTCCTGCAGAATGTAACCATCTCGCTACGTTCTTCATGAGCATGGTAAATACCATCGGAGCCGTGCTTAAACCGAAACAAAGGGCTCGGAATTGCCAAACTTTGTCCCTTAGCATAACCCATCAGAAACTTTCTTGAAAGAGGGTGGATAGGCACGTGAAAGTATGCATCCTGTAGGTCCAAGGACACCATCCAGTCGCCCGGTCTTAGGGCTCCTAGAACCGACTGAGGTGTTTCCATCTTGAATTTTTTCTTTTCTACGAAAAGATTCAGGCTGCTTACGTCAAAGACTGGACGCCACCCCCGACGATGTTTTGGTACCAGGAAAAGTCTGTTGTAGTATCCTGGTGACCCCAGGTCTAAGACCTGCTCCACCGCTCTTTTCGTGATCATTTGTTCCAAAAGATCTAAAAGAACCTGCTGTTCTCCCTTGATACGACGGGGAAAGATCTCTGGGAGTCGTTGAAAGAAAGGAGGAGGGAGGGTACTAGGGGAAAGGGGGATCTTGTACCCCTGTTCTACTATCTTGAGGGACCACGCATCTGTAATCTCTCTCTCTCCACGCCCCCTCCCCGCGCAAAGAACTTTAGCCTGGCTCCGACAGGCATCTGAAGGACTTTCGTCTCATTTAGAGGATTTAGGTTTGAAGGAACCTCTTCCTCTTGCAAGTCCTCTCCCTCGAGGAGCAGCTCTCGAGGGAGGAGCGCTACGAAGGGTTTAACCTTCCTAGGAGGTCGTCCAGACGACGACGTGATAGGGACTGCAGGACGTCTAGAAGACTGGGCCAAGAGATCCTGGGTAGCCTTCTCTTGTAGGCTCACTGCCAGGTCCCTTACATAGCCTGGGGGAAGAGATGGCTCGAAAGAGGTGCAAAGAGAAGCTCTGCTTTCTGCGATGCAGAAACAGAATTCGCTGTGAAATTGCATAAGAGCGCTCTCTTCTTGAGGAAAGCAGTGCCGAAATGAGACACTAACTCTTCCGAACCATCCCTGACGGCCTTGTCCATGCATGACAACACATTGGACAGCTCCCCCAGACTCAAAGAATCAGGACTCCTAGATTGAAGATCCAGGACTCCTAGGCACCAGTCTAGGAAGTTAAAGACTTCCAGAGTCTTTAACAGACCTTTCATGTGATGGTCGATCTCCGTTGGTGTCCAAGAATCTTCGCGACGACAAAAGGGATCTTTTCTGGGCGTCTACCAGACTAGCAAAGTCCCCTTGGGAAGAAGACTGGATCTTAATTCCTACTTCCGATTTGGTCTCATACCAAATGCCGCCTCTCCCACTAAGTCTAGAGGGAGGCAGGGCGAAAGTCGACTTGCCCTGATCCTTCCGACGTTCCATCCAGTCCTGCAATTTCTTGAATGCTCTCTAGTGGACAAGGAAGTCTTCATCTCCACCACTTCCGAAACCTTGCCCGACTTCGAAGACGAAAACTGAGAGGGCGGAGACTTAGGAGCTGCAGGCTGGAACTTCTCCCCAAACAAGGAACGTAAAAGTCGTACCAGCACCTTAGCCGTAGTCGGAAACCGACGAAACTGACAGCTGTTCTTCGTCCACTGAGTCAGCCGGACTACTATGTTCTCCTTCCTCCCGAAGAGGGCAAAGGAGATAGAACCTCTGGAGGAGGGCGTGCGCCCCACGGGTCTAGCCTTCAACAAAGGCTTTCGAGGAAGACTAACATCGCCTCTTCAAGGCGACCGACCTTCCGTCGATCTTTAGAGCTCGAACCACGAAGAGCGTCCTTGACCTCGCTGCGCGTCAGAGAGGAAACTCCAAGTCTCTCTCGAGGATCGTCCTTAGTTTTGACGCTCAAGCGGTCCAGCTTTCGCTTTCAAAGCGTCCTTCTGAGCGCTCTCAAAAGCCTTCTCCACAGGCAAAGCGTCAAACAAAGCAACCCGACGAGCGTCTTCAAAAGCGTCCTGCCGAGCGTCTTCAAACGCGTCCTCCAAGGCGTCCTGTCGAGCGTCCTCAAAAGCGTCCCGACGTGCGGGCGGAGACAGCGACGAACGAGGAGACAGAGAAGGAGACTGCCTCGTCCTCCTTTTTTTGACCAGGCAGTCTAGCGTCCTTCCTTCGCTTTAGGCTCAACTGCTGCTGGGCGAGTCTTCCAAGCCATTAAGGTCGACAATTGGTCTTGAAGCGACGCAAGAATACTCTTCGTAGGTGAAGAACCGAGAGGAGGTGAAGGGCTGCGCTTGCGAGAAGACGAGGGGCGGGGGGACGCCTCCTTCCTTCTCACAGGAACAGCAACCTGCCTCTCCGAGGGCGCGAGAGAAGCGCTTCCTTCAGCGTCGTCCCTTCGGACGACGTCCTACCTCTCTTCTGTGGAGGAAACGCGTCATACGACGCAGGCGAAGACCGCAACGAGAGCGGAGAGAGGGGACGCAAAGCGTCCTCCCTAGGAAAAGTCCTTTTCAACGGACGCGAGTCACTCCGAGAGCTCCACCCCTTGCGCGGGGAGGGCGCCTCGGAGGACGAAAAACAGTCCTTTAGGATGCGAGCCTGAGCACTCTCCTTGGCAGCCTGGGAAGTAGCAACAGGTCCTGCCGAAGGGACGCCAGATCGGTGGGGAGCCCCCGTAACCCTCTTGCGGCTTTCGACATGCCCACTCCCTGAGGTCTGGGGAAGTCCGACAGAGGTCTAGACCTAGAGGCATTATGGGGCCGATCTGACGCCCCCTCCACAACACTAGGGGCACGATCACACACTTTAATCAAGCCGTTTTCAAGGGCCAACACTTTGGACTCTAGAGTGCGCAATGACTCTAGAATCAGAGAAAGGGCATTACCTTCTCCAGACACAGAACTAGGGCCCTCAGGCAACAAACACAGGATTAGGTGCAGCAAATTCTACTGGTGTTAATATAGGAGAAATGTTACTTGGGGCCCTTACCTTTCGTAGAACCGCTTTTAGGAGGAAGACCTCCTGATCCTATCGCGCTCCAACTTACGCCGATAGGATTCATACACCTTCCATTCATCCTCAGTCAAAAAAACTTTTGCATTCATGCAACGATCAACCAGCAAACAAACATGCCCCCTACACCCCATACATACTGTGTGGGGGTCTACCGATGCTTTCGGTAGCCTCACCTTGCAATCACTCCTCACACACACTCTGAAGCTCACTGAACTTGATCCCGACATCACGTTTCATATAAAAGCCAATCCAAAAATCCAAAAAACAGTCCACTATCCGCGTATGCCAATCCAACAATCCAGAGTCAAAACCAAAAGACAATCCAGATAATTATAACGGAGTTAAATCCAAAAATCCTGGGCGGCGTCTGTAAACAGTGTTTACGGGGGACCGGCGACAGAAAAAAAATAATGAATAGAAAATGGGAATGGTTTCCCTGATATCCGACCTCCCAGCGGCGGGAATGGGTACTACCACCTGGCCGCCCACTGCGTGTGCCGCGAGTTTTGAAATTCTGTCGGACTTCGGAGAATACAGCTATATATATATCTGCCAAGTAAGTCTCATGAACAAATTTGAATTTAGTCTCCTGCCGCTCGTGGAAATCACTGCTGTATAATTGTTCGGTAAGACACTACAATAAAACTGGGATTTTAAAAACCAACAGAAAACCAGATACTTTAGGGCGACCACGGAAACCAGGTTGTGGTCAATAGTTCAACCGGCAGACGCCTTACTTTGTACTAACACAAATTGTAGAAATGATCACCACAGGAGGGAGCTGAATGAATTCTATTCGAACATAATCTCCGCTATGCTTGCTTCGGGTAGGACTGCCTATAGATTTCGACAAGGTAATTCTCGTAATATACCTGGATGGAACAACTTGGTTAAAGATCTGTATACATACCCACAAAAAATGTTTTTACTGTGGAGGCACACTGCATTACTAATGAGACAGGTGAGAGCGCAGTTCAAATTTGCTCTTAAGCACTGCAGGTTAAATGAAAAACAACTAAGAGCCGATGCAATGTCTAGAAACTTAGAATCTGGTGATTATCTTCGTCTTTGGAAAGATATCCAGTCCTTAAATCCCAAAACTAAAAAGCTATCACAGAGAGTAGGGGAAGCAGAGTGAGACGAAGCTATCGCAAGTATGTAGGGCGATCACTTCAACAATATCCTGAATTGCATAAATGATCAAGATTCCCGAAGGGATGTAGAGAACCTCCTTACTGACAACATTCAACTTCATTTTGCAGACCGTATTGCGCCAAGTAACATCAGCAATGCCATAAACAGCCTACCTAATAATAAATCGCCCGGCTGTGATGGTCTTCCTGCAGAGGCCTTCAAATTCTGCCATCCGATAATTTACATTTTGCTAGCTGCCCCATTCATTGCGTGCATAATTCACCAGTTTCTTCCAGACTCCCTACTCTTAGTTCACTTGATACCATTAATAAAAAACAAGCTAAAGGATGCAGCTGACCCTGGAAACTACCAGCCGATTGCAATCACAACGATCGCATCGCAGATACTTGAGTCAGTTCTTCTAGTGAGACTTCTCCCCTTTCTACACACCACTGACAACCAGTTTGGGTTTAAAGCAAACCACTCAACTGACACCTGCATCTACATACTGAAAGATTTGCTGAACTACTACCTATCATCAGCCTCTCCTGTTTCCCTTTGTTTTGTAGATGTGAGAAAAGCATTTGACAGAGTAAACTACCTGAAGCTCTTCCTGAAGCTGCATAAAAGGGGCACACCCCTGTATCTAATTGGCATTTTACATTGCTGGTTCTCCACACAGCAATTCTGTGTCAAATGGGGTAACGTATTATCGTACACCTTAGATTCCCTAAACGGGCTTCGGCAAGAGGGCATTCTCTCTCCATACCTGTTTAATACGTACACAGATGCCTTGAATGCCAAATTGAACTCACTCCCAATCGGATGCACCGTCAATGAAACAACTATAAACAACCTCTCTTACGCCGACAATATGGTTCTGATTTCCCCATCAGTGCAAGGTCTCCAAAAACTCACCAACACTTGCCGCCAATATGCAGAGGAATTTGATATAATCTACAACGAAACCAAGACCAAGAGCATGTCGCTGCTCCCGAGATCGCTTAAGCATATTGCAGAACCACAAATTTTTCTCGGAATTTGTGCACGAATTTCACATTATCACCGACGACCTAAAAGATACGGCAGACATTGAACAGAGGCATCGTAAACTATGTGCAACTGGCAACATGATTGCAAGGAGGTTTGCCTTCTGTCACCGAGACGTGAAACTGCTGCTCCTCCGCTCATACTGCTACAGTATCTATGGGTGTTCCCTCTGGACGAAGTATACCCAAGAGACCATGAGACGCACCACTGTTGTGCACAATGACATTCTGAGACCCCTCACAAACACTCCCGCTACCTCTCCGCCACACAGATGTTCATAGAAAACCACCTGGACAATTTAAAAATCATTGTTAGGCGAACAATGTCCTGTCTGGTAACCCAAGTGAGAAACAGCAGCAACTCGCTGATACAAAGCATTCTAAGGAGTGAAGCAAGAAGAAGATCTATATTGTGGGAAAGATGGGAAAATGATGCCTTTGTCCCCTAAAGGACCTAATCTCTGTATATTGGCAAGATGTCATCTGCAGATTTTGTCATTATTACACTTATTGCTGATATTTTAATTTTTCATTATTACTGTGATTACTATCAAGGTAAAGTTTTTTTTACATTCAATTTTTGTATTTAGCCCTCTGGACCTGACTACTGTATCCACCTAAGGTCTCTAGTTGAAATTTAAGTTATATAATATGTGCACTAACTGTTATTACTCTCAATGCATATTTTTTTTTCTCACCAATATTATTACTGTTATTACCAGTATTATGATTACTAGCTTTTATGCTACCTCAGCTATTTTGTGGATAAGTGCCAATTATTAATTTTCTTTTTTTTATCATGTTGTCTCATGTATCTAGATTGTGTATGTTATTGTCTGTATTTTGTATATTCCATGTATATGGCCCTAAGCTGAAATAAAGCATATTTTCTGGGCTCAGCTCGTGTCGCTTGCGCGAAATATCCTTTAATCTATTATTTTTAGGGTAAATGTACTAACACATACCAGAGAATAAATAAAATAAAGAAAAAAAAAGGTCAGTAATGACTGACTTCGCTCACCCTCTAGAGGGTGTCCGGTATGAACACTAGGCGAGTGAGACCACTACCACGAGCCAAATGCCAATAGAAATCTCCCACTACAAAACCTCCAAGAGGGGAGCCGCCCTTTCCCACAGAGGGAGCAGCTCGTACTACTACTACACCATCCATGCTTGCGACTGCTGCGCCTCTAGTGGCCATCCTTTAAAAGTTAGCGCCAGGAGCCACACGTGCTATTTTCTCTCTGTGTTTTTTTTTGTGCCCTTTCGTGGATTTTTTGCTATAATGGAGCGTGCAGCTATCGCAGCAGCTAAAGTTAGTACTCAGTATTTACGGTTAGCGAGTTTTTTTCCGTCCCCGAGACGGTATTTGCCGTTTTTTAGGTATATACGTTCTCGGGGGCTGGAAGCATGGCAGCATGGTCCTGCCGCAGTTGTTGTTCGTTCTTGGTCTCCCATACCTAGAACATCCCTTATTATTTTACGCTCTATTTTGATTATCCGCGTTATTACGGTTCTACTCAAAGTTGTTATACATGTATGTATTTCACCTTATGTAGGGCTTTTTTCTATCCAGACCCTAGTCCAGGTTCTTTGTATCGGCCCCTGACTAGCTTTGAGTGGTAGACTTGCCTTCGGGCTAGTCGCACACTCCTGGATTTTTTCTCCTGCTATTTTAGCTTCTTTCTTTCATTTTTATTATATATTATATTTTTATGTTTTGTTGTTGTTAGGTTAGTTTGGCGTCTGGCTTAGCCTAGGTCCTGGCTCGTAGAGCCTAGTCTACCGTTGATCAGTTCGGTCGCTTCCTCATAGCTTCTCTCTGATCAGTTGGTTTTCGCCCTATGGGCCTATATGCTACCGCTTTTCAGTTCAGGTTGCTTCCCGATAGCTTCTCTCTGATCAGTTGGTTGGCCTAGGCTTGGTTACCGTATCTTAGTTACCGCCTCGTGGTCACTACGTGATCACGAGTCAGCCAGGCGCCTGCCAGTCTCCCTTCCCCCTCATCCCGCTCTCCATAGAGTCGGGCGTGGGTGGGTCGGTCTGTCCTTGCTCGCCCAGCATGCCCGAGCCTGCCTCCCCCTTCCCCTCCACCGGAGGGGCCCTGGGAGTCCGACAGTCCTGACTGGTTCCGACCTCTCCGCTTCTCGGCTCGGCCGGGTGGTACGTTGTGGGGGGCTCTGGCCTTCCCCCCCTCCGTTACTTCCTTGTCGCTCCGGGTTAGCGCGAGTCCGTATGTCATCTCGCCCTTCCCTCCTTACTAGAGCTCCTCCCTATCGGAGTCCTGGTATCCAGCGGAAGGGTATAGTCCACCATAGTTGGACCGGAGCATACAATAGGTCTTTACTAACCGTACCGTGTATTGCTGAGTTACTACACTCCGCTTCACTGGGACCTAGTCCGGTTACTTGCATGTAGGTTTAAGTTATCTTTAAGTTTATCTTAAGTTTCTTAAACCATCCCCACCCCTCCCTTAGTATTTACCGGATCTCTCCGGGATTATAGCCTATTCAGGCAATGCAGGGAGGGGTTATGCCCAAATTTTTTCCGAGCTCCGCCACGTAACGGAGTTCTTTTGTCCTCAGTCTGTAAGTGTTACCCCTTTAAGATACTCATGTGTCTTCCCACTTACAGGCCACCAACTGTGAGCATCCGGGATGTTCCGCTACACTTCAGGACCCCGGTGGACACGAGTTTGCCGGTCCCATGCTCCATGCGCGACTCCGCACGGGGACATCCAGGTCTGGTACCATGGAGACGTGTACCATATGTTACGATCTGGTGAGCCAGCTTTTGGAAGGCGTAAGTATTCCATCTCCGCATGCCGCTCCGCTTCTTTGGCTTCTTAAGTTTTCATCATTACTTTAACTTAAGGCATCTAGTTTAAGTTATATCCTAAGTTTTAGTTTTAAGTGGTTCTTAAATCTAAAATATCCTCTCTTACAGGCTCCGGCAGTAAGAGATACGGCATTGGCTACCCTGCGGGCCTGGTCGGAGGTTTTGGCAAGAACGCCGCCAAGGGTCAGCCCTACATACTGGAGAAGCGTTTAGCTTTGTTAATCTTCCCCGGAGGCAAGGCGACTGGGTACGTCGACCGGTAGAGGCGACCCCTCTATTGCCTTTATCCAACAACAGCTGGCGGCCTCCTTGACTGAACAAGACCAGGATATCTCCACGGATGTCGCAACCCTGGATATAAATGTTGAACCTATGGTAGGTATAGACGACCTTTGTCGAGGTAAGTAATGCAGGTACCCAAGGTCCCCCTTGGGAGTGACTGTTTCTTCTACCCCTGCAACTTCACCATCCTTCCAGGCTTTACCGGTGATGAGTTATATACTCCTCAGAGGCTTCGGTTAGGCCTAAGATCAAGTCTAAGCATATGACCTTGACTAAGACGTCATCGTCCTCGAAGAAGACGTCCTCGTCTTCTTCTTCGCGTAAGTCTCCGGCTCGTAATCCCGGCCCAGACAGGTCTAAAGGGTCTAGCTCCGGCTCAAAGTCCTCAAAGAGTAAGCCTAAGGAGAAATCCCGCACCCCGGCAGTATCACCAGTTCCACTACCTTGGTGCCTATTCAGAGTCTCCCCTCCACCTCCGCAGCAGCTCCGGCTCTGGACACCAATACTGGCCTGTTGCAACAGGTGGGCGACTTGGTAGGCTCCCTTAAGACGAGTATGGAACATATGATATCTCGCCTGTCGGATAGGATAACTTCTCAGGATACTATTATAGCCGGCCTAAGAGAAGCCCCTCTTGCCTCTCCCTCAACCTCTAACACTATGGATCTCAGCTTCCCCCGTATGACTCGCTGCCCGCTTTTTCCATGAACAATCCTTGGAGAGTAGCGTCATATGCTCCCTTCCAAGATGGTCTCATCTCCATACCGAGTTTGGAACTCGAAGAATAGAGGACTTCGAGTTCTACCCGGAAGGCCTACAGCCTCCCTTCATAGGCTACGCTAGGCTCACGCCTTCGGCTATGGTTAGAGATGACATGGGTACCAAAGGAGACAGTCCTCTATTCTCGGGACCAGGCCAACGAGAATGGCTTAGATGTCTAGACGACATGGACTGTTTCGATACCAAGATCCAACCATTCAAAAGTCCCTTTACCATTTTCACGATGGACGAAGGTACCCCGCTTCCCTTTCCTTCACCAGATAGCGAGGTCGACCATCTCAGCAGCTCAGAAAGGGGAACCCATGCCTCAGCTGAAAGAAGCAGACCCCCACTTCTCCGTTGCTCCCGTCAATTGGAGAATTATGGGGAGGACTTGCCTAACACTTTCACAGCTGGCAAACTCAAACCTGACGGTGCTATGGAGCATTTGTGGTGAAAAGCTGCCCAGGCTCCCGGATAGTCTTATTCAAGCGGAGTTTGACTCGAAAACACGACTAGCCAGGTCAATCACCTGATGGCTATGTCTGAGGTAGCAAACCATGGCTTATGGTTCAGAACCAATTTTTAAGCTTATGACCAAAGCCTGACTCAAACGGTGCAGTCAGACATGTTCGAGTTTTGCCACTGCTAGAACAAATTGCAGAAAGCATGTATTGCTAGAGGCAACCATTCGGCATGAACCGAATAGGTTACTTTCTTCTAACATCTGGGGCGCAGATCTCTTCCCAGAGGCTATGGTAAAGGAAGTACAAGCAGAGGCTACGAGGTTGAACCAAAGCCTTAAGGACCGTTAGGGTCTTACGGCTAGGAGAAGCAAGACTTGACACCAAAAGGTAAGGGACAAAGGAAGCCTAGAACGTTTCCAACCTTACCAAAAGAAGCAGCCGCGCTTCCCTCAACAAGTTCCTACAGTGCCGTTAGTGCAGACAGCTCAGCCCTCCACGTCTAAAGGTCAATCACAGCCTATTTATGTGATATCCCTCAGCCTCAACCCTCCACCTCATACGCCATCTCTCCAGCTTACAATCCAGCCTTCGAGAGTCAAGCTTCTCAGAAGTATGACCGCTCGAACAAGGGAGGCAGAGGTAAGCGTCCTTTCGTGGGAGAGGATCGGGAGGCCCCTTCAATAGGGGAAAGCACTTCAGAGGAGGTCGAGGGGGTTACCAGAACCATGAGGAACTTCAGGTAGGAGGGAGGCTGTTTTCACGTTTCGCCACCGGTGGAACTTCAGCCAGTGGGCTCAAAGCATAGTGTCAAAAGGGCTGGGTTGGAGCTGGTTGACGAACCCACCTCCAGCCAGACCTTTCCGTCAACTTCCTTCCAACGAATTGACAGAGTACGCAGAGGACCTCCTTCAGAAAGGAGCTATAGTCAAAGTCAAGAGATTAAAATTTCAAGGTCGCTTGTTCAGCGTCCAAAGAAAGGCTCAAACAAAAGAAGGGTAATCTTAGACTTGTCCCGCTTAAACTTAGCCATCCCGCTGCGACAAGTTCAAGATGCTCACGATCTCACAGGTGCGGACCTTACTTCCCCGTGGGGCCGTCACCACCTCTATCGATCTTACAGACGCCTACTATCATATCCCTATTGCAAGACACTTCCGTCCGTATCTGGGATTCAAGATAGGAGACCAGACGTTCTCCTTCAAGGTAGTCCCGTTCGGGCTCAACGTGGCAACCCAGGGTGTTCACGAAGCTAGCGGAAGTAGTAGTGCAACAGCTCAGAGCTCAAGGGATTATGGTAGTAGCGTATCTCGACGATTGGTTGATCTGGCCCCATCAGTCGAAGAATGCAACAAGGCCACACTGAAGTGATCCAATTCCTAGAATATCTAGGATTCAAGATAAACAGATCCAAGTCCAGACTCACCCCAGAGTCAAACTTTCAGTGGCTAGGCATTCAATGGAATCTATCCTCACACACTCTGTCGATTCCATCCACCAAAAGGAAAGAAATAGCGAAGTCAGTCAAGCAATTTCTAAGTCACAAACTAGCATCGAGGAGAGCTCAGGAAGAATCCTCGGCTCTCTCCAGTTTGCTTCAATAACGAACATCTTAATGAAAGCCAAACTGAAAGATCTAACCAGGATCTGGCGATCTCGAGCAAATGTCAGGTCGAGGGACAAGCTATCCTCAGTACCTCTGATTCTAAAGAACCGGCTTCGCCGTGGCAAAAGTCAAGAATCTGTCAGTGGCAGTCCCCTCTTCAGTTCCCTCCACCAGGGATTACCATCCACACAGACGCGTCCTTAAGCGGCTGGGAGGGTACTCCCAGGTCCAAAAAGGTGCAAGGAATTTGGTCACCCCAGTTCCGTCAGTTCCATATAAACGTACTGGAGGCAATGGCAGTCTTCTTGACTCTGAAAAGATTACGCCCACCAAGGTACTCCCACATAAAGCTAGTCTTGGACAGCGCAGTGGTAGTACATTGCATAAACAGAGGAGCTCCAAGTCACGTCATCTAAATCACGTCATGATAGCCATCTTCTCCCTGGCAGACAAATTCAGTGGCATCTTTCCTCCACCCACATAGCTGGAGTAAGAAACGTCATAGCAGACGCCCTATCCGATCAGTACCCCTAGAGTCGGAATGGTCTCTAGACGAGAGTTCGTTCCAATGGATCCTTCAAAGAGTCCCAGGGCTACAGGTGGATCTCTTCGCATCACAAGCGAACCAAAAACTACCGTGTTATGTAGCCCCCAACCTGGACCCTCTGGCTTACGCCACGGACGCCCTGGCTCTGGACTGGAACAACTGGGAGAAGATTTACGTATTCCCTCCAGTGAATCTCCTTATGAAGGTCTTAGACAAACTCAGGACATTCAGGGGTCAAGTGGCTCTAGTAGCCCCAGACTGGCCGAGAGCAATTGGTACCACCCTGATCCTGGAACTGGGTCTTCGTCCCCTTCGATCCCCAGTCCCAAGCTCTCCAGTCAGTACAAACGAAGACTGTGTTCGCTTCCTCAGGGATTCTCAAAACCCTAACTTTATGGATTTCATGAAGTTTGCGGCAAAAAAGAGATGCGAATATTGACCCTCAGAATATTCTTTTCCTGGAATCCGATAAAAGGGATTCAACTTTGAGGCAGTATGATGCTGCCGTCAAAAAGTTAGCAATCTTCCTGAGAGAGTCAGATATCAGAATCATGACAGTTAATTCTGCTATATCCTTTTTCAGATCTTTATTTGAAAAAGGGTTTAGCAGCTAGCACGATTACGACAAACAAGTCAGCATTGAAAAAAGATATTTCAATTTGGATTTAACATAGACTTGACAGATACCTATTTCTCGTCTATTCCTAAAGCATGTGCTAGACTTAGGCCCTCGGTCAGGCCTACGTCCGTCAGTTTTCATGTTTCTTAAACGATGTTCTAAAACTGGCTTCCGAACCGATAATGACACATGCTCGTTTATGATGCTCCTGAGAAAAACTCTGTTTTTATTAAGCCTAGCTTCAGGAGCAAGAATTTCAGAACTGTCGGCTTTATCCAGAGATCCGGATCATATTCAATTCCTTCCCACGGGGAAGTGCTACTTTCTCCGGAACGTAGCTTTTTAGCAAGAATGAAGATCCTTTGATGAGGTGGGAACCTTGGAAGGTACTACCCCTTCCACAAGATGTTTCCCTTTGTCGTCCGGTTTCAACCTTACGAGCCTTTCTATCCAGGACCTCCTCGTCCTCATCGGGGCCCCTCTTTAGGAGGGAAAAAGTGGTACTTTATCCACTAAAGGCATCAGGCAACAAATCCTGTACTTTATCAAACAAGCCAATCCTGACTCCTTTCCAAAAGCACATGATGTCAGGGCAGTAGCCACCTCAATTAATTACTTCCAACATATGAATTTTGCTGATTTAAAGAAGTATACCGGATGGAAATCGCCGACAGTGTTCAAACGTCACTACCTTAAGTCCTTGGAAGCTCTGAAATTCCCAGCAGTAGCAGCGGGTAACATAGTTTCCCCTGACTCTAGCTAGATTTATAGTAGAAGATTCAGTCCTCCTTTCTAACCTGCCTCACCCAACAGTTCGTCTATTCCTGCCTTGTTCATTAACATTTACCTTGTGTCTTAGCTGCTTTATGATTGTATAGTGCCCCTTTTGTCTGGTTAGGGACACTCACATCTGATTACCATACTGATCTCATAGATGTTATCCCCTTATTTTTATGCTAGGGGATACATCATAATGCAATGGTTACGGGTTTTTGTATTATAAGTCATATACATTCCTAAGATATTTTATTTTATCATTGATCAAATATTTATGTAAATTTATACTAATTGCTATTTCTATTTTTGATACATGTTGTTACACAGATTTATTGTGATAGGTAATCATTGTACCTATTTGTATATATGTAAATTACCTTATATTATTAACATAATTAGATTTAAGGGTAATTTAAGCATAATTCTGATTTTGTTTTACTGTGTACTTGTATCTTTTTAGCAATTATATTCATTCTTTTATTTTGTATCTTTTTATTTGAGACCTATTTTATTTTATTATATTTTATTTACTTTGTTTACAATCTTGTGCTGTTTCTCTGGTACGATTTCGCGCAAGCGACACGAGCTGAGCCCAGAAAAAGGATTTTGACGTAAGGAAAAATCTATTTCTGGGCGATTGGCTCGTGTCGCCAGCGAAATAACCCCCCCCTACCCATCCCTTCGCTCAAGATTGTCTGCTAACTTCAGGATGGCCACTAGAGGCGCAGCAGTCGCAAGCATGGGATGTAGTAGTAGTAGTATCGAGCTGCTCCCTCTGTGGGGACGGCTCCCCTCTTGGAGGGTTTTTGTAGTGGGAGATTTTCTATTGGCATTTGGCTCGTGGTAGTGGTCTCACTCGCCTAGTGTTCATACCGACACCCTCCTAGAGGTGGTGAGCGAGTCAGTCATACTGACCTTTTTCTTTATTTTATTTATTCTCTTGGTATGTAGTTAGATAAATTTTACCCTAGAAATAATAGATTAAAGGATATTTCGCTGGCGACACGAGCCAATCGCCCAGAAATAGATTTTTTCCTTACGTCAAAATCCTTTTATTATTATTATTATAAAATTTACTACAAATTTTGAGTCGAAACCCGATTATGTCAAATTCTAATATGGTTGAGAACTGGGGTTCTACTGTAGTATATATCAACTTTTCTGAAAGGACGAAACCACTGATTATTTATCACTAGTAACAAGGATGATAATGGAGAGAGGAAAAGTACTCTTCTTTGAATCAAGGTACAGCATAAGGCTATATATACTGTCTTACACTGCATTTCATTTTCTCTTTTACAATCATCAGTTTGGTTAGGATTATAATAGCAAAATGTACAAATTAGTCACTGAAAATTCTTAAACAAGATACCTTTATATGTACAAATTAGTCACTGAAAATTCTTAAGCAAGAGACCTTTATTTAAGTTTATACATAGTAGTAATCAGTATTTCTTTCTTTCACTCAAAAGTCACATGAAATTGGAGGCAAATGTTAAAACATAAGCTACAAATTGGTGTTATATTTATTATATGACAAGGAAGGGTTAATAGAACAAGTGTTCATCTCTGTTTGAAAGATGTAAGAGCCTCTATCTTCTTGACAAAATTTGGCATTCTAACTCTATGTACATACAAAGCTAAAGAAATTAATTACACACATACTTTTACTATGGAAGACACCTGAAAATAAAAAAAAAAATGAAAAAAAAGTACCTACCACATTATCTTAACATATCCAGAGATCAGTTCATTATAATTTCATGTTAAATTGAGTATAGTGTACAATCACTCATCTCTAACATCTACCAGTTCAGTGGATTGTTATTTTGAAGTTTCCTGTTTTGTGTAGCTCTGAAAGATGAAAAATGCAAGTTATTAACGGTATGCTTGATTTTTTTTAGTTTTAAAGGCATTCTATCCTTCAACTAGCATAATGAAATCCTAATATCACTCAGGTGGAAAAAAGATATCATTTCACTTACAGTATACATCTTCAGACAATTATAAACTCCTTTAAAAACAATAAGTATTATACAACTGTACCAATGACATGATGGAAATATTACTCAAGAATTATGATGTTGCATTCCTAAACACAAAACTCTTGGTCCAGTTATATCAACATGATCTTGCATCTAATTCATCACATGGGCATAATTTTCATTATGGTACAGTACTTAACTCTGAGATTCTTATAATGTCAAAATGACAACCTCTTCCCAACCCCTCGAATCCTGATGACATAAGTTGCAGGAAATTTTCAGCAAACATTTCAGCACTGATTTTTAGTTTGTTGTTTTCCATTTTTTAACAGAATACAAGAAACTGAAGATATTTGGCTTCTAAATGGCATCAAACCAGATTTTTAACATGAAAAATGATATTGTTAAACTACAATAAAGTTTTGTACATACTTACCTGGCAGATATATACTTAGCTATAGTCTCCGACGTTCCCGACAGAATTTCAAATCTCGCGGCACACGCGACAGGTAGGTCAGGTGGTCTACCTTACCCGCCGCTGGGTGGCGGATGTACGAACCACTCCCGTAAGCTTGTCAGATTTTTCTCTTCCACCTGTCTCCTGAGGGGAGGCTGGGTGGGCCATTAATCGTATATATCTGCCAGGTAAGTATGTACAAAACTTTATTGTAGTTTAACAATATCATTTTTGTACATGAACTTCCCTGACAGATATATACTTAGCTGATTGGCACCCTTGGTGGAGGGTAAGAGACAGCTCAATAATACAGGTAAGACGGGAAACAACTAATGTTGTAGGATATAAAAACCTTGGTTCTCACCTTTTCAGGATGAAGACTTCATAGATACTATCTCTGAGTCTGCATTGCCTGGAGAGCTACAGCTAGGACGTGACCTGATGCTGAAAGACTTTCGGATCTACCACTGGGATATGTGATCCCCTATTGTGGTAGAATCCAAGTCGGATGCTGTTAGAGGGACCTTGTCCGCTTACCTAACAGATCCTTACCACTACCTCTGCAAGGAGCCAAAACCCACCAGACCACCTAACCAAAATACAAAGGGTTTAATATTACGACAAAAAGAGGTGCTCCTGCAACCTCTTTCAGACAACCAAAAAACAACAATATAAAATATAGGGTAACATATAAAAAATTACACAGGATAAGTTTCAGCTCCCTGCCCCAGCACCGAATCCGCCGATACGAAAGGACCCAAGGCGAAGCATTTATCATATGTGATTTTTTACATCACGTAGGTAGTGGTTTGCGAAAACCGATTGGCATCTCCAAAAAGTCGCCTCCATCAAGTTCCGCACAGACATATTTTTTCTGAATGCAAGCGAAGTTGCGATGGCTCTCACCTCGTGAGCTTTCACTTTCAGTAGTCTAAACTGATCTTCCTTACAGGCAACATGTGCCTCTGTAATAAGGCTTCTCAGAAAAAAGGAAAGAGCATTCTTCGACATGGGCCGAGTGGGGTGTTCCTTTACGGAGCACCAAAGTACATCTTGATTAGCCTTAAGTTGTTCCTTCCTCTTAAGGAAATACTTCATAATTCTCATAGGGCAAAAGAGTTCTTTCAGGCTCTTCCCCTACTAGAAAAGATAAACTACGAACTTCAAAGCTGGGCCAAGGGCGTGATGGGTTTTCATTCTTTGCAAGGAAACTTGGAAGAAACGAACATACCATAGAATCTTCCTTAAACCCTACATTGCCCTCAATAGCTTGGAGCTCACTCACTCTTTTAGCTGTACTAGGGCCAAAAGGAAGATAGCCTTCTTCGTCAAGTCCTTGAAAGAGGCTAAGCCAGGAGGTTCGAATCTAGACGATCCAAGGAATTGTAGGACTACGTCTAGATTCCAGTTCGGTACTACATGAGGACGCTTAATGGTTTCAAATGATCTAATAAGATCATGCAGGTCCTTATCATCGGATATATTTAAGCCTCTATGCCGAAATACCGCCGCCAACATACTGCGGTATCCCTTAATAGTTGACACAACCAGATGACATTCTTCTTTGAGGAAAATAAGGAAATCCGCAATTTGGGTCACAGAGGTACTGGAAGAGGAAATGTTCTTCCTCTTGCACCAACGTCTGAAGACATCCCACTTTGACTGGATATACACGCAAGGAAGGTCTCCTCGCTCTTGCGATTGCTTTAGCAGCTGCTGCTGAAAAGCCTTTCGCTCTGACCAAACTTTGGACAGTCTGAAACCAGTCAGACTGAGAGCGAGGAGATTTTTGTGGTACCTGTCGAAGTGGGGTTGTCTGAGTAGATCGCTCCTTAGCGGGAGCGATCTTGGAAGGTCCACCAACCATTCCAGTACCTCTGTGAACCATTCTTGGGCCGGCCAAAAGGGAGCGATTAAGGTCATTCTCGTTGAATCGGACTCTACGAACTTCTTGATAGTTAGCCCCAGGATCTTGAAGGGGGGAAACGCGTAGACGTCGAGTCCGTTCCAGTCTAGAAGAAGAGCATCTATTGCTATGCCTCTGGATCCGATATCGGAGAGCAGTAAGGATCCAGCCTCTTGTTCTTTGACGTGGCAAAGAGGTCTATGTGTGGCCTGCCCCATAACTTCCACAGGTCTCTGGCATACATCCAGATGAAGGGTCCACTCTGTGGGAAGGACCTGAAATCTTTCCTGCTGAGGAGATCTGCTCTTACATTCCTTTCTCCCTGCACGAACCTGGTGAGAAGCTTGATTCCTCTTTTCTTCTGCCCACAGAAGAAGGTCTCTTGCTGTCTCGTACAGGGAGAAGGAATGCGTCCCCCCTGTTTCCTGATGTATGCCAGAGCTGTAGTGTTGTCCGCGTTGACCTGCACTACCGATCTTCTGACTTTGGGCTCGAAAGCCTTCAGAGCCCACCACACAGCCATCAACTCCTTTCTGTTGATGTGCCAGGCTACCTGGTCCCCCACCCAGGTACCTGACACTTCGTTGGTTCCCAGAGTTGCACCCCACCCCATGTCCGACGCGTCGGAGAACAACACCAGGTTGGGGGTCTGTGATTGAAGAGACAGTCCCTTCGCAAAGAGGTTGGGATCTGTCCACCATAAGAGATGTTTCTTGATGTCCTGGGATAACTACAGGAGAACGTCAATCCTGAGAACGACGACTCCAATTCCCGATGAAGAAAGAATTGGAGCGGTCTCAGGTGCAACCTTCCTAGGGAAACGAATTGCTCCAGAGAGGAGAGTGTCCCCAGCAGACTCATCCACTCCCTCACTGTGCATACTTCTTTCCCTAAGAAGGTTGTTACTCTCTCGAATCCTCGGGCTATCCTTTCCTGCGAGGGAAAAGCCCGAAAACTCAGAGAGTTCATCTGTATCCCGAGATACACACACTCTTGCTCGGGAATTAGTGATGACTTCTTGAAATTGACGAGAAGTCCCAAAGCCTTCGTCAATTCTAAAGTTACTTGTAAGTCCTTCAAACAACGATCTTCTGAATTGGCCCTTATTAGCCAATCGTCGAGGTACATGGATATCCTCACCCCTTTCAAATGAAGCCATTGAGCCACATTCCTCAAAAATCCCCAAATCCCCGTGAACACTGAGGGCCGTCGAGAGGCCGAAACACAGAGCCCTGAACTGAAAAACTTTTGAAAAATTTTCCCCCCCATCATGAATCTGAGAAACTTCCTCGAGGAAGGATGGATCGGTACGTGGAAGTAAGCGTCCTGAAAATCCAAGGAAACCATCCAGTCCCCTGGACGAAGTGCTGCCAGCACTGATGAAGGCGTTTCCATCGTGAACTTCTTCTTTTTACTAACGAAGAAGTTCAGGGCGCTTACATCCAACACCGGTCTCCATCCCCTGAGGACTTCGGAACTAGGAAAAGGCGGTTGTAGAAGCCCGATGAATGATGGTCTGTCACTAGTTCGATAGCCCCCTTCTCCAGCATCTGATCTACTGCTAGATGGAGAGCTTGATTCATGATGGGGTCTCTGTACCTGGTTCCGTCAGTTCCCTTGGGATGGTCGTCAAGGGAGGTCTTTCGACGAAAGGGATGAGGTAACCTCTCCTCAAAATAGAAAGGTCCAAGGATCCGCCCCTTTTTGGGCCCAGACTTCTGCAAACTCTAAGAGTCTGGCGCCCACCGTTGTTTGAAGGACTTGCAAGTTATTTGGGGGGCTTTAACAGACTTGGCGAAAGTCTTACCCTTCTTGAAGGTCTACGACCTCTAAACGTAGAGGTTCTTGATGAAGATGCCCCTCGAAAGGGTTCTCGAACACTTGCCTTTTCCTTCTTAGCTTGGTAGGAAAGGAAAGGCGAGGTTTTCTTGCCGACTGTGCAAAAGGTCCTGGGTGGCTTTGGCCGAAAGTGACCTCGAAATGTCCTGCACTCGATGTTTCGGGAACAACTGAGTAGGACCGAGGAGCAAACAGCAAAGAAGACCTCTGAGCATGGGAGACCGACTTCGTTAAGAAGGAACAGTAAACCGACCTCTTCTTCACGATGCCGGCCCCATAAAGGGAGGCGATTCACTCGCTCCGTCTCTTACTGACTTGTCCATACAAGACAAAACACACATAAGATCATCTGGTGAAATTGACTCTGGGCACTTACAATTTTCAATTTTTTCTTGGCTAGGACTCCCAACGACCAATCAAGGAAGTTAAAATACTTCTAGCACTCTAAACATACCTTTGAGCAAATGATCCAATTCGTTCATTGCCCAAGTCGTCTTAAGCAGAGTTAAGGGCAGTTCTCCTTGTCGAATCTACCAGTGCCGAAAAATCCGAATCAGCCGAAGACGGTAGACCCAATCCTAAGGGCTCTCCTGTTTCGTACCAGAAACCAGCGCGTCCTGATAACTTCGAAGGAGGAAAAGCGAACATCGTTTTCCCCGCTTCTTTCTTTGGAAGCCATCCCCCCAGGAACCAAAACTCCTCCAGTGGCCTTCTTCATAGAAAGAGTTGGCCTTCATCCTCACACAAGAAGAACTCTTCGCTGTCTTCGCCGTTGAAAAAAGTGAGTGAGGAGAAGGAGGAGCCGTAGGCGTAAGGGAATCCCCAAAAACTTGTAAAAGTAGCTCTGTAAGCTTCTTGTAAGAAGAGACAGCAGCAGAAGTGTTCGGTTCCTCATCCGAACCTTCTAGGACGTCTTGTCGAGGCGAGCGCGGAAGACTAGGTGACGAAGGGATCCTAGCAGGAGTTGAGCGAGAGGTTGGAGAACGCCCTCTCTTAGAAGAGTTCACATCCACTGGAGAACGATGAGAAGATCTGGGAAGTATACGATGAGACTCCCTCTTCGAGGTATACGGAATCTCAGCCGAAGGAGAGGTAGGGCTCCTACTCCGAGAATTCTCGGAAACATCCGCAGGGCGCTTACGAGGAGGCGAGCGCCTACTATACTCTGCACCTATCCTGGGGCGAGCGGCTGCCAGGAGAAGAGCGCCTATCGAGAGCAGAGCGCTTGCGCGGCTCTCCATACCTGTCCAGTTGCGTACGATCAACGGAAGTTCGACTGGAAGGCGAAATGCGCCTACTAGGAGAAGGCTGCTTGCGAGACTCTTGACGTCTAACAAGAGGGTAACATTCAGGAGAAGGGCGCTTCAAAACTAACGAGCGCCTACTTGGAGAAGGGCGCTTCCGGGATTCCTGGTGCCTACCAAGAGACAAACGGTCAGGAGAAGTGCGCCTAGAAGCGGGAGAGGCCTACCTACACGGAGAAGGGCGCTTGAAAGACTCTTGTTGTCTGCCTTAGGAGAATAATCAGGAGTATGAGCGCCTTAAAATTAAGAGACGAGCGCCTACTAGGAGAGCTATGTGCAGTAGGCTCTTGGCGCCTACCTTGCGGGGAGCGGCTAACAGTAGGCCGTCTATCATGCACACGACTCCTACCAGACTCTAGATGCCTGTCAGGTGAGAAGTCACGATCCGATACTCGAGGAGAGTGACATCTGGAAGAAGAACGCCTACTTGTATAAGGGCGCCTTCTATAATCTTGAGGCTGCTGAGGAGAAGTCTCACGCGAGGGAGTTGAAGAAATCGCGTGATGAGCAGGTGCAGTGCGCTTACCGGAAGCGGGAATCCATCTGGAGAAAAAACTTCTTTCTCCATAGCGTCCTACCGATGTTTGGCGCCTTGAAATTGAAAGAGAGCCAGGCGAGCGAGGGCGCTCACAGCTAGTGAGGGCGCTCCCGCGAGCGAGGGCGCTCACACGGGAGCCCCCACCTTCCATACGAAACCCTCCCCATAATGAATGGCGAACGATCCTCTGAAGAGCGGCGCCTAGATCTCTTGATCGGAAGAGAAACGTCCTTCTTCCTACGTGATTCTAACTGCTAGAGAGTCTGCTAGCGCCGTGATCTGAGCTTGAAGTCCGCAGTACTCTCGTAGGAGAATCTTCTAATTCTTCCTCGAAGCAGGCTCCGAGCGCGGAGCGCGAGAAGAAGAACGATCAACAGGATTTCTTGTGTTTCTTCGCCTCCACCGACGATTCTTCCGGGAAAACCTCCGGACTAGAAGCCAAAGGACTGCAGGGAGCCTTCCAAGCCCTCTTCAACGGGCGCGACGCATCCGGGGAGTTCCAACCTCTCTTCGGAGAGGGAGACGACGAAGAGGAGAAGCATTGGCGTAGGAGCTCCTTCTTGTAGCGATCCGAGGCAGCCTGGGAAGCGTACTTCAGGATCTGCCGAGGGTGAACGCCTGACCGGTGGGGGCTCTCCCTAGCCCTCCTGCGGCTTTCGACTTTCCTACTCCACTGGAACTGGGAGTCTGGAAGAGGTCTAGGCCTAGAGGCACTAAGGAGCCGGTCAGACGCACCCTCCACAACACTGGGGACACTGCACTGATCACTAACACTCTCCTTACCTTCCAACTGACGAATCTTCTGATCCACAGAACGATTCTTGGCTTTCAGAGCTGGCCGCCTCCGAAGGCGAATCTCCGGCTTCGGTGCGGGGAGCCGGGGCTGCAACTTGGGAAGAAGGTTCTAATTCTACGTTAGTACTATTAGGATCCACATCCAACTCACTCATTCTAGATCTGCTAGAACTTCTAGAGGAAGCCTTACGCACTCTATCACGTTCCAACTTCCTAACATAAGAAGAGAGAGCCTTATATTCTTCTTCATTCAATCCCTTACATTCACTACAAGGGTTAGCAAACGCACAATCATTCCCCCTGCATTTCATGCAAACCGTGTGGGGGTCTACCGAAGCTTTCGGCAACCTCACCTTACATCCTTCATTCACGCAAACCCTAAAAAACAACACCGAAGTTTTAACTACCGATTCTAGATCAGACATCGTTAAAGAAAATCAAACTCAAAATCAAACCGGTCCACAATCAGCGTATGCCAAGCCAAACAAAGCGAATACGTCACCAAAAGAAGTCCAAATTAACTCCAGGCAAGCGAGAATCGAAAAACTATCGAGAGGAACCGACAACAGTTGTTATCGTTCCCGCGACAGAGAAAAATCTGACAAGCTTACGGGAGTGGTTCGTACATCCGCCACCCAGCGGCGGGTAAGGTAGACCACCTGACCTACCTGTCGCGTGTGCCGCGAGATTTGAAATTCTGTCGGGAACGTCGGAGACTATAGCTAAGTATATATCTGTCAGGGAAGTTCATGTACAAAAATAAATTTACAATGCACAATAAAAGAAAAGCCCATATGCTGTGAGCGGGGTTTGCTACAGATGAATTTAGGAACCGCATGATTTAAGAGGGTTTAATTTCAGTAGCATGTTTCAAGATGCCATTCAATTTCATCAAATACAAATACTACATATATTGGACAATGAAATTCAGATGTGTAGTTTTCTTTACATTTCCTCAGCTGTGATTAAAGTCATACAGTGCAGCATTACTTCATAACAATTCATGATGTTCTAATAGGAGACTGCTACAAGCTTGATATCCATCAGAACATCATTTACACGGCTCTCCTTCCAGCACCGTTACTAACGAAATTAAAAGTACCAAAACTTCCTACACCCTCATTACCCAAACACCTTTCTTTGCAAAATATACAGCACTTTGGGCAAACATTTGTCATCACCATCAACACTCATTTCTTCATGACTACTCCAAATACTATACAAAATAGTTTTTTTTTATGAAGTAATAATCAATGGTATAAGAAGATATCCATCACCAAACAGAACTGCTTAGGATCTCTGTGACAGTGCAACTAAGAAGCTCATGGCTAAACCCAAAGCCAAAGATAATGCAAAAACATTAAAACTTAACAACGACATAATGCACAAGTTCTAATTAAACTGCTTCAAAATAATCATTAAAAATGTTAAATTTTAAAAGTAAGTGTAATTCATATTTTTCCTAACATATAAACCTGAAGGTCTTTACATTGGCGACTGCTCAAAAGTGTGAGCTGGAAACGGCCATTCAAATATACTGACAAGGTAATTAACTGCCAACAAATAAAGAAAAGCTCTGCCCACTTGTCAGTCTCCACTCCACTTTGTTTCTGGCTGCCACTGAGTAAAGATGTCTCTCCTAGCCCTCTACCTGACTTCTCCTGTTCAGTCTTGTTGTTTCATAACAATTCTGATTATATTTTTACTTTTTCCTTTGTGACTGAATGTTGTGCAATTGACCCTGGCTATTGGTCAAACTCTCAATCACTTAAGCTTGCTTCATCAGAAGCGATGAAGTTGGCAGTACTCTTGAGGAAATGCCCAAAGACAAATAAGACCTGCAGGAAATTTCTGTCCTCCTTGGAAATACACCCTCGCAGGAAGCAACCGTAACAATCCTTATCTGGAGTGTCAAGAGTGGCTGTCCAAACAATAGGTCAAGTTTACGTTCATGTGGGGGAAGGAGCTCAGGAAGTTCTGTGTCTTGGAAGGGAAACATGCTTCTTACACAATGAAGGAGATCTTCGGCACCTTATTTCTACCTTCCAAGCTTCTGCCCATCGTTGCCTACACCTATGGAAGGAGACCATGGTGACCGACTCCAGGTTCCTGATTATGCAGATGAAATGGATGTCCCACTGACCAGGGGAGGATCCTCATCAGAAAACGGGCTATCAAATCAATTTGAGGGAAAATAGCCTTCCTCTCTTTCTACACAGAACCTCTACTGACATAACAGACATGAAGGAAGCTACTTGGAAGAGCAGCTGGAGGCCAGGAAACCTTCTAACCCATAACTCAGACTGTTTACCTGTTCCAAAAACCCTAATGCAAAACGAGACTAGTAGTACATAAGCTGAAATGATGGTCTAACCTCCAAAGTGAACCACAAAGTTCCTTTCACTGATAGGATCACGTTTTATGAAGGTGGCTGACCAACAATCTATAGTAAATGCCTCACCACTCAGCCTCCATAGGTTCTGAATTCAAAGAATTCTGATAGTTCTTAGTGCTCTCAAGATCATGGCTTGAAACCCTCAAAAAGAACTGATCTAGGTGTATAAATAAGAATTACCCAGGCTTTAATTCAATGCTGAACCCTAGGATTAAACTAACTGGTCCACAAAACTAGTAAAAAAAAAAAAAAAAAAAAACTTACCTAAAATACTTAACAAAGATGATGTTATTATGATATAACAAAGTTTCATGTATACTTTACCTGGCGCAGGGTATATGTTAGCTATATTCTCTGTTCGCACTGGCAGAATTTTCAAAACTCGCGGCAACCGCTAGATCACTGGTAGTTCAGGTGTCGCCCCCCATACCCCGCTCGCTCCCGTGGCGCTGGTGCTCGGAATCATTCCCATTTTCGTCAGATTTTTCTCTCTGAACCCTGTCTCCTGAGGGGAGGTGGGTGGGAATTTAATTATATATACCTGCCAGGTAAGTATACATGAAACTTTGTTATATCATAATAACATCATTTTCATGTATGACACTTACCTGGCAGGTATATATATAGCTGATTGACACATTTGGAGGTGGGTCAAAGACAGCAACATTGTAAGAGTTTTAAAATTTTAAAAATTTAAAATACTCTTAGATTCCTTACCTGCTAAGGTAGCTGACTTCAGCATTCCTGCCTCTTAGCCTGCTAAGCCTTAGTAGCTTCCAACTAGGACGTGACCTATTAGTTGATGAGCTAAATACAAGGGTCCTGACAACTGGACGGGACCAATTTGTTGACAGGAAACCCTAGCCCTCTCTTACCACGGGCATTCATGCTAGGATAAGTTAGACCACCTGAACCACACACACACTAACCTAACACACTACACTTCACAGACTGAAGAGGAAAGTCACCCTCTTAGACAACCGTAAAAACAACACCACTTCATTAAAAATACCTAGCATGTTAGTAAGTTATGGGGTGGAAAATCCTTTGCCCAATACTGCTCCTGAGGATACATATGGACCCAACGTTTGACAATTGTCAAACGTTGTTTTGACTTTTCTAGGTAATGACTTGCAAACACTGAACTTAGTCCTCCAAAACGTCGTTTCAATGATATCTTTGAGGGCCATATTCTTTTTAAAAGCCAACGAAGTAGCTACTGCTCTCACTTCGTGGTGCCTTAACCTTAAGGATGCCGAAATTTTCTTCTTGGCATAACATATGAGATTCTTTAATTCCAGTTCCCTAAGGAAAAAGGCAATAGCATTTTTGGTCATTGCTCTGCTAGGGTCCTTCACAGAGCACCACAGTGATTCTGAAGTTCCTCTAATCTTACTGGTTTTATCCAAATAATAGTGCAATGCCCTTACTGGACAAAGAACTATCTCTTGTTCCTGTCCTACTAGATCTGAAAGACCCATAATTTCAAATGACCTTGGCCATGGATGAGCTGGATTCTCGTTCTTGGCTAAGAACCCCTCCTGAAAAGAGCAACCCGCTTTGTCATGTTTCCAACCAACCTATGTTTGCTAATTGCTTGCAGCTCACTCACCCTTTTAGCTGTGGCCAATGCCACCAAAAAGATGGTCTTTTTTGTGATATCTCTCAACGAAGCTTGATCCATCGGTTCAAACTTACTAGTTCCTAAAAATTTCAGGACCACATCGAGATTCCAGGAAGGCGCTCTGTATTGGGGCTCCTTCCTTGTTGCAAAGGACCTTATGAGGTCTCTCAGATCTAGATTATTTGTAATATCTAGACCTCTATGTCTAAATACAGAAGCCAACATACTCCGATACCCTTTAATCGTCTGAGTTGACAATTTTATTTCCTTCTTTAAGTATAAAAGGAAATCGGCAATTTGGGTCACAGAGGTACTGGATGAAGAAATCTTCCGACTCTTGCACCACTTGCGAAAGATTCCCCACTTCGCCTGGTACAACTTAATAGTAGAGGCTCTTCTAGCTCCGGCCACCGCTCTGGCCGCCTCTCTAGAAAACCCCCTCGCTCTGACAAGTCTTTCGATAGTCTGAACGCAGTCAGACCCAGAGCGAGGGTGTTCTTGTGGTACCTGTTGAAGTGAGGCTGTTTGAGTAGATCTACTCTTGCTGGAAGTGTCCTTGGTACATCTATTGTCCATTCCAGTACCTCTGTGAACCAATCTCGGGCCGGCCAGTATGGAGCTATGAGAGTCATTCTTGTCCCTTGACTCTCCCTGAATTTCTTCAAAACCTTCCCTAATATCTTGAACGGGGGAAAGGCGTAGACGTCTAGCCCCGTCCAATCTAGAAGAAAGGCGTCTACTGCGACTGCTTGACGGTCTGGGACTGGAGAGCAATACGTCGTCAATCTCTTCGTCATTGCTGTCGCAAACAGTCTACCACTGGGCGACCCCATAATTTCCACAGACTCTGGCATACTTCTAAATGAAGCGTCCATTCTGTTGATAGAAGTTGACCTTCCCTGCTCAACAGGGTCCGCTCTCCATTCTTCTCCCCTTGAATGAATCTGGTGAGAAGGGTTACGTTTTCCTTCTCTGCCCAAAGAAGGATCTCCTCCGCCGCCAACTTGCAAAGAGAGATTGAATGTGTCCCTCCTTGTTTGCGGATGTACGCCAGAGCTGTGGTATTGTCCGCGTTGACTTGTACCACCTTGTTGCGAATCACCGCGTTGAACTCCTTCAAGGCCAAGAAAATCGCCATCAGTTCCTTCCTGTTTATATGCCAAGCCGTTTTCCTCCTTGCTCCAACGACCTGAGACTTCTTGAAGTCCGAGCGTCGCTCCCCAGCCCTGCGTCCGAGGCGTCTGAGAACAATACATGGTCTGGGTTCTTTTGCTGGAGAGACGCTCCCTTTGCTAACTTCCCCGGAGTTAGCCACCACTTTAACTCCTCTTTGATCATGCGAGGAATTCGAAACAGGAAGGAATCTGGTTGCGATTTTCTTGGCCAGACTTGGTTCAAAAATATTTGTAGGGGTCTCATGTGAAGCTTCCTAGAGAAACGAACCGTTCCAGGGACGAGAGTGTCCCCAGTAAGCTCATCCACTCTCGTGCTGAACATTGTTCTTTCTCTAGAAAGGCTTGCACTTTCCGGATGCACAGATCTTGTCTGTTGGGAGACGGAAAAGCCCGAAAAGTCACTGAGGAGATCAGAATCCCCAAATAAACTAGTTCCTGACTGGGGTTCATATTCGACTTTTCTAAGTTCACCATCAACCCTAACTCTTTCGTTAATGTTAACGTCATTTCTAAAGTCGTCCAGACATTGCTTTCTTGATTGGGCTCTTATGAGCCAATCGTCCAGGTATAGAGACACTTATTCCTAGAATGTGTAGCCACTTCGCCACGCTCGCCATCACTCTTGTAAAAACTTGTGGGGCTGTGCACAGTCCAAAACAGAGGCTTTGAACTGAAAAACCCTGTTCTGGATCACAAATCTCAGGTACTTCCTGTATCTTGCATGAATTGGGATATGAAAATATGCGTCTTGAAGGTCCAGGTGACCATCCAGTCCCCTGGACGTACCGCTGCCAGTACTGAATCGGTCGTCTCCATCGTAAATTTTGTTTTCTCCACAAATAAATTGAGTTGACTTTACGTCCAGTACTGGTCTCCATCCCCCACCCCGAAGAGGTTTTTGTTGCTACTAAAAACAGCCGGTTGTAAAATCCCGAGATAAGTGATCCAGAACAGGTTCTATTGCTCCTTTCTTGGTTGCATAGAAAGAACTTGTTCTTGTAGTGCTTCTTGTTTCCCTGGATCGCTGTAGTGAGCTCCCACTCTCTTGGCGATGTCGCAAGAGGCGGTCATCTTTAGAAAGGGATCTTGTAACCTTCTTTGGCCACCTTGACTACCCAAGGATCTGCTCCCTTTTCTTGCCAAATCTCCCAAAACTTCTGGAGTCTGGCACCTACTGATGTCTGAAGGACTTGCTGTGCATTGTTTAGTACTGGGTTTCGAACCCCTCTTGGACGGAGCTCTTCTTGCTCTGAAGGCCGGACGAGAAAAGGACTTGCCTCGAAAGGGCTGACTAGCTTGCCTTGATTCCTTAGGAGTCTTCTTAACTACGTTGTTGGGTAAAATTTCCTTACCGAGGAAGTTAACAGATCCTGCGTCGCCTTCTGAGTTAGGGAAAGCGAAATATCCTTGATAATAATCCGCGAGGAAACAATTGCTCCGAAAGTGGGGAACATAAGCCATTATTCGGATTTCTGGGCGTTAGAAACGCCCTTAGCAGCAAAAGAGCATAGGAGTGACCTTTTCTTTAAAACTCCTGCGGTGAAAAGAGATGCCAATTCATTCGCTCCATCCCTTAAGGCTTTGTCCATAGCAGGAGCATAATACTGCTTGGTAGTTGAGAAGCCGTTGCTTCATTATCTTCCACTGTTCGTCCCAGAGCTCCCAAGGACCAATCCAGAAAATTAAAAAACCTCGAAGGTCCGGAAAATCCCTTTCCAAGAGATGATCTAATTCTGATGGAGACCACCACACTTGGCCGAATTCAAGGCATGTCTGCGGGAACTGTCCACAATGTTGGAAAAATCCCCCTGGAGGAGGCAGGCACTCCCAGCCGAGATTTTCCCCTGTTGCATACCAAATTCCGGACTTCGATGCCAATTTGGCAGGCGGGAAAGAGAACACAGTCTTGCCCGCTTCCCTCTTTTCCTTCAACCACGTATCAATTCTTTGAAGAGCCTTCTTAGCCGTAATCGAAAACTTCATCTTCAAAAAACGAGGACTTCTTCGGAGTTTTTATTCTTGGAGAATTGAGAAAAGGGGTGATGTCGAGCTGCAGGCTTGAAAATCCCCTCCAAAAAGTGAAAGAAGGCAATTCGTCAATTTCTTATAATCTGAAGAAGGTGCTTCATCTTCTTTTTCTTCCTCAGATTCTAAGTCTTCTATTTCCTCTTCTGCCGAAGACACATCCTGTAAACCCAGGTCTTGCTGCAGAAAATCTTCTCCAACCTCACGTGAAGAAAACTGCTCCTGCCGCCTGCGTCCTGCGTCCTTCTGAGCTCCGAGGTTGCGTCCTGCGTCCTGTTCCGGAAGCTTGCGTCCTGCGTCCTGCTCCGAAAACTTGCGTCCTGCTTCCTGTTCTCTAACTTGCGTCCTGCGTCCTGCTCCCGTAACTTGCGTCCTACCCAGGACTCCGAAGCTTGACGAGAAGGCGGCCAACCATCATGCGTCCTCTTAGACGACTTGACTGGGAGAGATGCGTCCTTACGCCTTGTAGGAGGAAGTTCGATGTTCCCCACGATTTAACCAAATCGGCTAACCTTCCTTGCATCTCTTCAAGGAAGTTTCCTAGTCTCTGCTTCCTGGCGTGAAGTCTGAGCAAGCGGAGAACAAAGAACGAGACGGATCCTCACACGAGAAACTCGATCTTGAGTTCTACGATAAGGGGAAGATATCGGAGAGACTGCTCCGTATTCCGAAGGAGAGCTCCTATCCCGAGAACCGTCGTACACATGAGGTCTTGCGTCTTGTCTTGACTTAAAGGATCTCCTCCTTTTAATCGGACCACCTCTTCCTCATCACTAGAAGAGAAAATCTCGGGACTACTCCACTGTTCTTGCTTGCGGGTAACGCTCATCTTGAGAAGACGTAGGTCTATGCGTCCTCTTCAGAGGAGAAACTTCCGCATAACGTCCATACCTGCCTGACGCAGCACTATCTGTCGAGAAAGACACTTCCCAGTGTCGCCTTTTCTATGGCGCACTGCTGCAGCCTGGGACGCAACAGGACTGCCTGAAGGGACGACTGATCGTAAGGGAACCCCTCTCGCCTCCCTTCGACTGTCGACATGCCTTCTCCCTTGGTTCTGGGAGCTTGGCAGAGGTCTAGGTCTAGGGAGCACGAGTGAGACGATCAGCCGCCCCCTCCACTACACTGACACTTTCAATCGTACCCACTTTGTCTGTAAGACGCTGAATCTGATCGCCCATTGACGCAAGGGCGGCAAACACTTTCACAATATTAGTATCCTCAGAAACAGCAGCGGGCGCAGGAGAGACCTGAGGAGAAGGATTAACAACTTCTCTTGGGAAGAAGGGGAGAAATAACAGAATTATCAAGGCCTTACTAGAAGAACCTGACCTCTCACTCCGAGACACCGATCTTCTTACTCTATCCTTTTCAAGTCTCTCAACATATTTGGTTGGTGAAAGTCTTCCATTCTTTCTCATTTAAACTTTCACACTCATTACATCTATTGTCCCAAGTACACAAAACCTCTCTACACTTCTTACATAGTGTGTGAGGGTCTACCGAAGCTTTCGGTAGCCTCACCTTACACCCTTCTTTCAGATACACTACGTCGAAATACTATACCAGAATCAGACATTCTAATAACTTCCAATCGCGATTGCCAATCCAACTTTCCAATACGATACCCAATAAACCATCCAAGTACAGCGAAAGTCAGCTAACGAGTTTCGAATTCTAGCAGGGAACCAACAACGATGTTGCCGGTTCAGTGGCAGAAAAAAATCTGACGAAAATGGGAATGATTCCGAGCACCAGCGCCACGGGAGCGGGGTGGCGATCACCTGAACTACCAGTGATCTAGCGGTTGCCGCGAGTTTTGAAAATTCTGCCAGTGCGAACAGAGAATATAGCTATAATATCATACCTTGCCAGGTAAGTGTCATACATGAAATGGATATTTTGTCACCTACCACGGTGAAATAAATTTTAATTTCAGCACCACTTATTCTCACCACACGCTCTTTTTCAATCATTGGCCAACAGGTGTGGCCATTCTCACTTCCTGTTTTGCTTTTAGCAAAAAAAGTGCAAATTTCTTTTAAATTTGATTGATACTGCAGTGTTTGAAGACTTTAAGTCTCTCATAACCTTCATGGCATTGTTCCAAAATCTTTGATGTTATCTACCTATAGAAGTCTGGAAGCTACAGCTAAGATCTGTCTGTCTGTCTTTCTGCGAGTATGAAAGACAGCATGCTGATAGATCTCTCGAGGCTGAGTCTTGATCCTCTCCACGCAACTGATCTATTCGCCTTACAATAACCATTAATACGAGCAACCAGTGTGAACCAGTACGATGAAATGTGCATAGCAGTTGTCATATATTAAAACAAATAGTATAGCATTACAGTAACTGTAACTACTGCTTATGATAGATCAGTGGAAACAAAATTTGGAGTTTGAAAAGCAATATTTACGACTTACAATAGGTAGCTCAACATTTTATTATATATTTCATTGTAAAAGAACTGTTAAAAAATGCAATGGCGAAACCCGTAGGCCAAAGGTTGAAAAGAGCGTGCAGTGAGAATAAGTGCTGAAATTATTTTCACCACAGGGTGACAATATCCACTTCCAATACTTAAACTAGAGTACAACTGCCAAGAGTTAGGCCTCTTTCAGGAGGCCACACCATGTTTAAAAGCAAATCAAAGATACCAAGAGAGAGATGCATCCTATCCTCAATTTTCCTTAACCTAACCTGAGGAGCCGTGCCCTACCAAAGGTAGTAGGCTAGCTGGAGTGGTTTTGTCCCCTGGAACCCCTCTCCTCAACCCCCGCCGTTACAACATACCTACTACCTAGGTACCTGCGTAGCGGCACGTCTGCACAACTACTACGGAGTGACAGCCGAATTGTTTGTATGGTGTTTTTACGTGGCATGGAACCAGTGGTTATTCAGCAACGGGACCAACGGCTTTACGTGACTTCCGATTCACGTTGAGAGTGAACTTCTATGACAGAAATACATAAATCTCACTCCTTAATGGAATGGCCGAGAATCCAACCCGCGACCACCGAGGTGGGAAGCAAACACCAAACCAACCACCACCTATGAAGTGACTGCCAGATTTCTTCTGTATAGTAAAGGAGAAAGTAGACGTTTTGGGTCCTGCCATAGCCCACTTAGGGTGGGCTACCTATAGCCTAGGTACTAGTAGCTACCTAGTAGGACGCTAGGTAGCTAGGTAACAGGGTTAAGTGAGATTTGCCTTTCTTTAAAACGGGAACAATTTCACGTAAGCCTTAGCTAGCTAACCTACCTAGGTATAACTAGGTACCTACTACCTACTAGGCTAGCTATAAAGTGACTTAGGTAGTAGGTACGTTAAAGGAGGGGTAGATCTAGGGTACTTAGGCTAGTAATCCGCGGCGGCCTAGACTATGGCAGTTGCGGTTTTTCTATGCAGTTTTACCTACTGAACAAGAATTTTAAGTAATATTTATTCGGACGACTGTAATTACCTAGCCTAACAATCCAGGGGCCAGTACTAAAAACGGCGAAATAGGAGGGTACATTGGAGGGCCCAAAATCCCTTGTGGATGGCGTATCCGCGGTTACGTTCCTTGGAGTCCGTGCGGACTGCTTCTGTAGAAATACCAAAGGAGGAACATAATTTGACAGATTATTAGGAAGTTTGCTATACTAACTATATAAGCTTTTAAGGAGTTACGTACCTTTGTATTTTCTGGACATCAAAGAACGTCACCAATAATAACTACTTGTAGTAGTAATTCAACCTAGTTGTGCGGAGATTTTATCCTTTTCAACGGCGCCTCCAAACTTTTTTATGTTTGTGTCTTGTACTAAATATTTACAGTTATTTTCATCTTTTACCTACATTTGGTTGCCATAACATAAAATTAAGTCTTTTGTTTGTACATTGATGCCTATCGCCTCAGCAACCAGTATTACACGAGCGTGGATGAAGATACATTAGTACATCTCTTGGGATGAGGTACAGATTTTCATAACTCATGCCCACAATAATTATTCTAGCTTCTTTTACTTTCAGTATTTCGTTTTATTGCACACTAATTCATTGCACATAATATATTTCCTTTCTTATAAGATTATGAGTTTATTCAGCTGTTAGTGGATGTGTAGTTGTTTCCTTAATTACTACGCGCATGTATTTGGCTCTAATAACCATAATCATCTTTGTCTTATCATTGTGAAATCCAAGCTCTTGACCTTCATCGGAACATAAGCATAGAAATCCAAAATAGATATAGTCTGAAAACAGACGAAAACCCCAAAAAGTAAATAAAAAAACAAACGGTACAATTTCTAGAGTCAACAATAAAAGAAAAGATGTAACACTTTTAACAAGAAATCCCAAAAGCCCTGCATTAAAGTACCATTCTTATTATAAAATTTATATATATATATATATATATATATATATATATATATATATATAGATATATATATATATAGATATATATATATCTATATATATATATATATATATATATATATATAAACAATTTGATAAGCTTCATATAAAAGTAAGCATCAATTTCTATGCTTTCCTTCCTTCCTGCTACGTACATCGTGTCATCAACAAACATTGGATACTCAATTTCAGTGTTTCATGTTATTGTCAAAATGTTCTTTCGGATAGAGTTGACTTTCATTGCCATTTATTATACTTCATACTTGAACCCTCATATATGCCCGTAATGACTTTATTATGTATTGTTTTTATTTATTTCCGTAACGGCTGGTGTTTCTGACTATCCTACTGTTTTAATACTATTCTTAAAGTCCAGTTTATAAAAGAGCTTGGATACATCGCAAAACCACACAATATATGGTGGCCTTTCCACGTATCATACCCAATTAGTGTATTCAGTGTTCGTTAAGTGATTCTGCAATCAACCTTTCCTCTGTGCCTCTTACATTGGAACTCAACAGTGGTGTACCATAGGCTATGTATGGGAAGGAGCCTTGTGGAACCTTATTTTGAAAGAGTGCTGTCTCAATAGCAAGATTTCTTATGCACACGGACATCAGATCCAGGCGGTCGATCAGGTGTGTGTAAGAGTCTGTGCCACTGGATGGTAAAAGAGCGAATTGCACTGATAACACAAATAATGGTGGGGGTGGGGGGGTCATTCTAGAGTACTTTAAATAACTGGATTGGAATTTACCTCTTCATTGAAGAGACAGAAGGAAGACGGCTAAAAGGAGAAAGTGGAAAAAAGACGATGCAAAGAGTAAAGAAAATAGATGAGAAACGGGAAAGAAGTTGTATTTCATTACTTTCCCTATAAATATTCAAACTGGGCAATTGCCCTACCACCAAAAATTTATTTAAACAAATTTACTTTGGAAAATAGAATATTGTGTTCATGGAAAAAATGATGCAGTTTTTCTATTTTAATTTATGTGCCTACAACTTTTAATTGCCATTTGAGTATAGATAATGTTTCTACCAGCCTTACAAATTTTGATCTTTGAAAGTATAACACAAGCAATTTAGGGCTTCTTTTCCTTACACAGCATTTTTACATAATTTTTATATCCCTGTAACAGAATTCTATCCCTTCGCTGGGTAAGATTTTAGGCAGATTCTAGAGCCTTGTAACTGGCTTTCAAACTCTTAGATGAAAACCTAAGAAAAAAAACCTATTGATTAAAAGATATTTCTTTAGCATAATTTGACAAGGAAGTATTCTACATATAAGCGGTGATCAGAGTAAAAGAAAAAGATATAAGAGAAAGCTACGTGTCGTTGGTAGTTCAAGGTTATGGTTGAGTCAGGATATTGTGGGAGAAGACAATTGCTGATCTAGAGGGTCCAAGTAAGTGGTGGCTACAGGGAGCGACCCCCAGAAAGTATTAGAACACCCGTTTGCATTACTAAGGAACTCCACATATGTAGTCTGAAAATCAGGAATATGCGACACATATGAAGATGACCATTTTGGAACGGATGGCCGCCATAGTAAAGTCATGGATACTGGTTGCCATGTTTACATAGACTCTCATACCTGTAGAATGAGTGCAGAACAGTTAATAGCTTAGATTAACACTCATACATTTGCCTAGAAGTCGCAGAGATTACTTATCTTTAACCACCATAATTAAATGGGAAATTTTATTATTAGTATAGGCCATCTAACTAAAAGCTTAGAAGCAGAACAGAAAGATTTACTGGTATTTTTTGTGAAAAATGAAAGATTTATCAGAGAGGCGTCGAGAATGAAAAAAGTGAGACAGGGGATGTGTACTGATACAGACTGCACTGATTTTTAATGACACTTTTATTGAAATTGAAAGGCTATTGCTAGCTTATGGTAATTAAACAACAAACAGAAAAATCTATCATATCTGTACTAAGAGCTCTCTCTCTCTCTCTCTCTCTCTCTCTCTCTCTCTCTCTCTCTCTCTCTCTCTCTCTCTCTCTCTCTCTCTCTCTCTCTCTCTCTAACACACACATATGATATATATATATATATATATATATACACACACACACACACACATATATATATATATATATATATATAAAAATATATAATGTGTGCATATCATAACTTTGATATGTTGTGTTAGTGGGTATCATAATATGTGAAAATGAAAGAGATAACATATTTTGAATCATGGGTTTTCCAGTTGTTAAAACGAATTAAATTCCACCAACCGTCAGATTTTGTCGCAATTAGAATACATCGTCATAAGCATTATTGACTAAATAAAGAAAATTGAGAAGAATAAAGTGGTTTTAGAAAAGGTAGGAGTTGAGACGGATCAAATGCGTTGATACGGTGTACAAATAACTTAAAATTCTTCTTTCGGCGGCTTTTGTTGATTACGAAAAGGCAGTTGACAGCGTCCCACAGACCAGTGTTATGGAAAGTCTTGATTGTGTCGTTATGGCATTCCCCTTAAATATATATATATATATATATATATATATATATATATATATATATATATATATATATATATATCAAAATTATCCATGAACGAAGTAAATGCAAGGTTGAAGTTGATGGAGTCCTAGTGAACGGCAGTCAACTGTGGGATGCAACAAGAGAATGTTATTTCGCTTGTTGTTTGCCTTTATAACAGATATATAGTGGCTGGAGATGGATGGAGAAGGCTTAGCTCGGACTAACCATAGAAAGTTGACAGTAATTCACCACAAGCTTTACAACGCTCGTAGAATAATGTGCATTATCTATCCAGAAAGATTGTACTAAATAACCAAATCTAAGAAAAGCAGAAGGAATGAGAACAGAGCATCCGCAAAGAGAAGAAATACATTATATGGAGAGAAGACTTATTAGATCGAATCTTTCAAATATTTAAAGACTGATATACAATATACGGTGTTGGGTATTTGAGTTGTAATTCGGTGAAAGACAAAAAAGGCAAACTCAAATACTAGGTAGTCCAAGTAAGTCCAATACTGCCTATGCTTTACGGGTTTGGACCATGGTAGTGTAATAAAAATGTATCTAAGAGATTTTGTTTATTTAAAAATAAAGTTCTAAGATGCTTAAGAGTTATATGACAAAGAGAAATGACAAAAGGGAGATCAGATGGCTTGGACTTGTCCTTGCACGGTTCCACAGCTCCTGGAGGATAGTAGCTATAAGTGATAATATTAGCTATAGGCTCCTGTGGGCACTATAAAAGAGTTGAAAGACATAGACCTACTTGGGTAAGAAATATGAGAAGGGAGACTTGAGATGAGTGGAGATTTGTGGAAGAGAACGTACGGGAAAGACTTAAATGTAGAAATATCACAGAGAGAGAGAGAGAGAGAGAGAGAGAGAGAGAGGAGAGAGAGAGAGTAGAGAGAGAGAGATAGAGAGAGAGACGAGGAGTTAGGAGAGAGAGATAGGATAGAGATAGAGACGGAGAGAGAGAGAGAACTGGTGGGAGAGAGAGAGAGAGCTGAGGAGATGATGAGAGAGAGAGAGAGAGAGAACGATTACAGACTCTCATTTGATACTTCGCTGTCGTCTGGCACTTTGTTTACACTGCAGACGCTCTCCACATCAGGGTTGCTCATGTTGTCCGCTGAAGTGTCGTGGAAAAGATAATTATAGTGGGAATTGGAAGCTGTTGATTGTGGTAAGTAAAGATTACCTTTCGAGATGTTTGCTACTTGAAAAAATTATGAGTAATTTGAGATACAAAACATGTGCCGAGTGTGTATTTAAACATCGTACCTGGTCTTGGATGTCACTGTGTCCTTAAAGGGTTTTCCTTTTTATGGAGTCTTGGATAGCTACTAGGTAATAGCTAATACCTAGTAGTATGATACCTCTTGGGCAGGCCGTTTTTCTTTTTGTTTTCTTGTTTTATGTACTTCAAACTAATTAGGGTTATTGTTGATGCAGACCACTCATGTTATGCCTTCCTCTAGGTTGGTAGGCCTCTCTAACAATTTTAGGGGACCTGGGTTTTTGGGGCCTGGGTTAACCAATGCTGGCACGATTACAAAACATTGGGCCATTGCAGAGATTCGGTGAAATATCGTTATTACATTACCACAAGTTAATTCCCGTCTACGAAAAAATGGTACATTTCCTTCAATTTTGGCACTTTTTCTAAACAAGTGGTCCCGTCATTCAGCGTACTACCTACTAGCTATACCCATAGAAAATGCATAACTCATAATAAATCCATAAATATATAGGCATTATTATTAATAACAATCACCAGCAGAATTATATAAATCCGAAAGCATGGAAATGTACTAGTAGGGTAAACAACTGCGGACAATCCATTGTCATCGCGCTGGCTAGGCCTTATTCACTCGATATTTAATTGATGAAACAAGAATACAGTTACAACTTTAAGCATACCATTCAAAAGATTGAAGTTTCGTTAACATGATATGATATATGAAAGCCCCATACGAACTAAAATAAGCATGTGAGCTCTTTGTATAATATGTTTTCAAGGCAGTTTTGGAATCCAATATGGCTGCAATCGTGAGGCTGGCCGGTCTAACCACGGACAATCCACCATCTTTCCCAGCCTTCCCAGCACTCATTTGAACAACGTTAGCGTATATATGTAATGTTTATTGATCTTGCTCAAGATTCCAGTTATAATCAGCACAGTAAAACAACATTTTGTTGCCCATATTAGTGAAAGTAAGAAACTTTTTATTCCCGGGGTCATGGTTTGAACTGAATTCATTTTTACCTTACTGCCATTACAACTGAAACTCCACAGTGCTTATTTGATTGTAATTATACACATATTGGTCTTAATTCACTCCACATTGCACTTTAACCACGTTGCTGTACCTGGTTCCTAAGCACTCACTCCACAAACACAGTTACGAGCAGCAGACGACTACATGTTTATGAGGTGCAAAGCTTTATTCCCTTGTTTACTTTACTCATTATTTGGTTTAACTTTACTTCAAAATGTTTATTTAATTCATATCCATTATCCCTTATTTGTAACGAAATTAACCCTGAAAAATTACAGATATTTCTGAAGTACGAGCAGACGATGGCAAAAAGACTCATCGTTGCCAATCTAGTGGAGCTTCACACATATGCCGATGCATTTACAAACTGTTTCCATGAATTCTAGTTGTCATAGTAAGGCAGTAATGATAAAATTGCTGTAATATGCATATATACTACAAATAGATACGCTAATTTCACTTATTTCCCCAGTTTTGTGTAAGTCTTATACCCAGTTTGGAGGGTAAACACACCAATTGGCAACACTGATAAACAATTGAAGAGCGCAAAATGCCGCAAAGAATGCCGTAGTCCCCTTGAATAAGTACGAATAAGTACCGGTAAGAGGTCGGGGTTACGATTGTTGTGATGAAAGTGCCACAGCGTCTATGGGTACAACATGGTGTGCGAATTTAGCACAGGAAATGGGAAGTTTGTTGATACAAGCGACTCCGCAAACATCGAGATGGCGTCAATCTTCAAAATATTGGAGTTGTAAGTAAAAACTTCTAAAGCGTTTTGGGGTGTGGGCACTGCATTGGCCACCCTTTTCATTACCCTCTGTTTAAATCTTAAAATATGGCCTTAATTTCTAACTTTGGAGAAAATACTTACTTCGAAAGGAGAGTAGAGGTCTTGAGCTCCTGTTATCACCACCATCTCCAGTGTCAGGACGTGTTAAAAGTACTTTTTTGGAGGGTGGCCTAGCCATGGTAGTCGGTGAGTTGGCCAGTTCACGCGGTTGTTTACCTTACCTACTGACAGTCACAAGGATAGCCTACATCACAACCTACCCTGGCAAAGGGTTTTGGATCATTACCAGGTTTGCAGCAAAGATCCCCCCCCCCCCCCCCCCCCCCCCCACCCCCCCCCCCCCCCCCCCCACCCCCCCCCCCCCCCCCCCCCCCCCCCCCCCCCCCCCCCCCTTCCCCCCCCCCCCCCCCCCCCTCCACTTTTCCCACCTGACATAGCATGGGTGCCATTACCTGGTCTGGGGACAAAGATTCCCCCAAACCTGAAGTAGAGAGTTATGAAAATCATGGAATAATAGGCAACCTATAGGGTAAAATAATTTCTGATTTTTGGGAAGGTGATTGTGCTATGGTAGAGGCCTGCCATTTGGTATTTTACCCTACAAGGTTGGATTCAACTCTAGCCTATCTGAGGGTGCCAGGTTCTTACCTGACCAAGGGAATGGGCAACCCGACTTAACATGACCTTAAGCAGTTGACCTACCTAACATGACCTCAAGCACAATGAGTTTGTTCCGATACGTAATACAAACCATCGGTCCTTTAACAATAGGAAGTAGCTAGCGGCAGCTGGAACGGTCGTAAGCTTCGAACAAGGGGAGAACGGTAGTTAACTGCTTGTCCGATCGTCGCGCGACTGGGAGGTAAACAAATCACTTTTGCTTTCGGCCGTGTGTGGGAAGGACGTGTTCGCCATCGCTCTGCCCGCTTGTCGTTTGCTTCAACCTTGAGTATTTGTTTTCTCTTTCTGTATATCAGGAGTGATTGTAAGTACTTTTTCTCTATTTCAATTGAATTGCAATGAGTGAATTAGAGGAGATTGAGATATCACCGCGCCCTCCAGTCGCCCGTAGAGTGTGTCCCGGGCTGGAGGGACGTAAAATGTGGGGGTTCAGGTCATTTGTTGAGGTGGACCCCCACGAGGTTTGTACTCGTTGTCGAGGGCGAGAGTGCTCCCGCAACGAACCATGTGTGGTTTGTATGAACTGGTCCGAGGCGCAGTGGGTGCTGTACGAGGGCAGGAGAGACTTAGGCCGGCCAAGAAGTCATCGGAAAGTCCAGTGATCTCCTTTGGTGACGGACACTTCGTCCCTTTCCTTTGCCTGCCCTCCGGCCCATCCCCCACGGTCTTTGCGCCTTCCCCTGCGGGGGGGGTAGCGGAGTCCTTTTCCTCTCTCGATCCGTCGAGTGTGGAGGAGGGCGCCCGCTACCCGGATGTACAGCTGTATTCGGGGTCTTCTGTCCGCTCTGGGGGGGATATTTCGCCCCCCAGGCGCGGGGAAGCCCCTCCTATTAACCCGACTGTTGCTTCCGCAGGTGTGCCATCAGCGAAGGACGACTTGGGACAGGTGTGGGAGTCGCTGGGACTGCAGGGAGTGCCCAGCATCCAGGGGTTGCTACAGCGGTTGGCGGGGTCGGCCGTGGTCACTCATGGTGCGGTGACCACCACGACTACCACATTAACTACCCCTGCGTATGAGATGCCACCACATCTTGTATATACGCCACATATAATGTCGGTGACACCCACGGTGGCAGTACAAAAACCAATTTTGCCGCCGTTCCAAAAGAGGACGATGCCACCTACCACCTGGATTTTTTTCCTTTGCCGACCCCGGACTTCCGCTGCCCAAAGAGTACCCCCCTGGACCTGCCGCCAGTGCCACGGATGACGGTGACTGTCGACAGGACGCCTGGCTCTCCCGTGGTACCTGCCGTGCCTGCCGTACCTGTGGCCGCTCCAGCGACTCTTTCCTTTTCAGGTACACATTCCATTTCAGATGTTCCTGCTGTTCCTGCTGTTCCCGGACCTGTTCCTGTCGTTCCCGCTGCTGGTGTTGCTGTAACAGTCTCAGGTCCTTCCGGACAGGTGCAGTCGGGCCCTGTTGCTTCGGCAACTGCCCCGGCTCCCTCCTGGATGGAAGACCTGACGTCTGTCCTGCGGAGCCTGGCGAAGAATAAGAAGGAAGGAAGGGAGAAAGGTGTCTGTCGTCGTCGTCTTCATCGTCTTCTTCGTCGTCTGCTGCCTCTCCTTCCCCTTCGACTTCTAAGGCCAAACAGCCGAAGAAGAAGAAGGTTGTCCTCCTCCCCCCCTAATGAAGACTCCTTCGGGATCTTCTAAGGGGCCCGGCTCGCTCAGGCGAGCTGGGGAGCTCTTCTGCTGGTCCTCCTGTTCCTTCGGGTGCAGGGCCCGTCGCTTCTTCTGCAAAGAAGAAGTCGACGGGGACCAGAGGTGCATCAGCCTCGGCTGGTGTGTCCTCACCTGGTGCTAGTGGTTCTGCCGCTAAACCAGGTTCCGTCTCGGCCGCTTCTCGTTCGCGAGAAGCACCGAGTGGACGCTCTTCTAAAGAGGACCGTCCAGCCAAAGTTTCGACGTCCGAGCTAGCTCGCCGTCAAGACAGCGGCACGGAGCAGAAGACTGGCGAGAGTCGTGCACACGACTACTTCGCCAGGCCAGTGGACGCTCTCGCAGCGACCAACGGCTGCTCGGGCTGACGTGACGGTCGCTGACCGGCCACGGGTTGAGGCGAGGAAGGAGTCCCCACGGCCGCCGTACCAGCCACGGCTGGTACCAGCGGTTTTGACGCGCCGAGAGGACGCTGGCCGGTCTCGACGCGAAAGGGAGTCCTAGCAGGTCACCCGTCCGCCGCTCCCGATGGGACCGGGCGGAGACGGTGACCAGCGGCAGCTCGCCTGACGCTAGAGAGCGGATCTCGACGTGCTCAGCCGAGCCAATCGCCCCAGGCGAGCGGCGACGCTAGCCCTACTGCTAGACCGTCACCGCGGGTTGACGATCGGCAGCAGCCCTCTACGCACGCTGGTCCTGCCAGCGAGCGTGGGGGGAGCGTCAGGTCTGCCTCTCCCGTACCTTCAACCTCCTCGGGCTATACCGGGAGGAGCGAGGTACCAAGGAGCGATCACGAGAGGTGCGCCACTCGTGACCCGGCTATGACGCCGTACGGCTCAGGTACGGTCTTAGGACCGACCAGGACGTACGCGCAAGTAGTTGGAGGCGACCGTCAGGGGTCTGTCTGTCCGTTCCTCCTTCTGACGGAGGAGTATCGAGGGATATGCTCTTGCTGGAGGGACTGACGGTCCTACTCCACAAGACGCTGTGACGCCCGAGATACAGAGGAACTTCGCAGAGGTCATTAAGCTGATGCGTCTGCATAATGACCTCGCGGAAGGATCGCCGCTACCACCAGCAGAGCCCACGTCCCGGCTCGAGTCATTTTGGGGTCCCAAGAGGGAGCCCAAAATGACGATGGGGTTGCCACGATCAGAGCTTGCGGACTCAGTCCTGGATCAGGTGGAGAATCTCGTCTCAGGACGGGAGGACTCGCTGAAATCCGGACGGTCCTCTAAGCTGCTTCCTCCCCCTCTACAGCGGCAGAGGCGATTCTAGTGCCATCGGAAGACCCGATACTGCCGAAACAGGTTAACCCGGAGTTAGCTAGGCTGACTCCAGGTGTGTCCCTGCAGCAGCTCCTGTCGGAGAACCTATGGTTCTCGCAGCAGGAGGCACTTGCCCTGGAATCTACCGCTATGGCAGCATTCCAGGCAGTTTCCTGGTTGGATTTGTGGTCCCTCACAATATCCAAAGTAGCGGCCGGCTCCGGGAGTTCTGCTCTCGAAGACGACGCTTCTTTTAGGAGACTGTGCCAGTCTGGAGGAAGAGCAATCTCTTACCTCGCCCATCAGACTGCTAACCTGTGGGCCAACTTGGTTCTTCGGCGTAGGGGACGCAGTCCTTACCCGAGTGACCAAGGGGGTCTGGGCGTGAGGCGGCACTCGGGCTACGAAATGGACCTCTTAGGAGTTCCCCAGCTCTCTTTCCTGGAGAGATGGTGGACGCTGCGGTGGAACGGCGGCGCACTGACGAGAGTGACCGCTTAGTCCACCAGGCAGTCTCGAAGGTTTCTGGGCAACCTCGAGTAACTGCGGCCAAACCAAAGAGCTTGGCTAGCGCTTCCACGGCGGCGAAGACGGTTGCACCGTCCAAGCCCCGTGTGAAGACTCCAGTTGTTTCGACTTCTGCGAGAGGAGGCCGCAACCAGCCCTCCTCCAGCCCTCCTTTCCTTTCCCCGAGGAGGTGTTGGAAAGAAGTCGAAACGAGGAGGGAAACGCTAGGGACGGCGTTCCCCCTCACCTGCTGCGGGAAGTGGGGGGGGCCTGGCGAGCCATTGGGCGACTTGGCTGCGCTACGGCGCCGAGAACTGGATAATAGACGTCCTTCGGGAGGGATATCTACTACCCTTCGAGTCTCGCCCCCCGTCCTCATCATCAAAACCTAACGTCATCTCAGACCTATGGTCCCGGGGATCAACAAAGACACGCTCTTCGACAGGAGATCAAGACCATGCTGGGCGAAACGGTCTGTAAGAAATCGTGAGAGGACCAGTCACCGGGCTTTTACAGCCGCCCTCTTCCTGGTGGAGAAGGCATCGGGGGCTGGCCGCCCGGTGATAGACCTCTCTCCCCTGAACCGCTTCGTTCGCACGACGCGGTTCACGATGGAGTCGGCACGTTCAGTGCTCGACTCGATCAGGGGGAACGATTTCATGCTTTCAGTGGACCTGAAGGACGCGTATTTTCAAATACCCATCCATCAGTCCTCCAGAAAGTACCTCCGCTTCATCTTCGACGGGACGGTGTACCAATTCAGGGCACTTTGTTTCGGTCTCTCAACCGCCCCACAGGTGTTCCGTGCGAGTTGTTCACTCTGGTCGGCTCGGCTTGGGCCCATTCCGAAACGGGAATAACGTCTTCTGAGGTATCTCGACGATTGGCTGGTCCTGGCGAGCTCCCGCTCGCAGTTGCTACAGGACAGAGATCGACTCCTCAAGTTTTGTCGCGATCTGGGGATCGTGATAAACTACGGGAAGTCCGATCTCGAACCCAGCAGAAGATGAAGTACCTGGGTATGCTGATAGATACGGTAGCAGGGCAAGTCTTTCCCGCAGACTTGCGTATCAGCAAATTCAGGGAGGCAGCCGGCCGGTTCCTGTCGCGGCAGGAACAGGCAGCACAGCAATGGCAAGTCGTGATCGGCCATCTGTCGTCACTCGAAGAAGTTAGTCCCCTCACGGGCGTCTTCACCTACGGTCTCTCCAGTGGAGGCTAAGGGAGAGTTGGTCCCAGGCCAGGGATCCTCCTTACTTTCCCGTGGCTATCACGGACAAGGTGAGGCAGGACCTGGCCTGGTGGCTCGACGACAAGAACCTCTTAAGAGGAGTGCCTATACGCACTCCCCCCCCGGAGATGCTTCTGTTCTCAGACGCATCGACCGAGGGATGGGGTTCACACCTGGAGGAGTTGCTGACTGCAGGTGTGTGGGACCATCACGAAAAGCACCTTCACATCAATGTCCTGGAACTCAAGGCGGCGTTCAAAACGCTCTCCAAGAGTTTCGGGAACCGCTTGGTGGGACACTCAGTGGTGTTGATGGGCGACAACACCACAGTAGTGGCATATGTCAACAAGCAGGGGGGGCTAGTGTCTCTTCCGCTCCATCAGTTGACGGTGCAGGTGCACGAGTGGGCCACGGCTCACTCAATAGAGCTGTCAGCACGCTACATTCCAGGCAAGAGGAATGTAGTAGCGGACAAGCTCAGCCGTCGGGATCAGGTGATAGGGACCGAATGGTCTCTACACCAAGATGTGGCGGAAAGGCTCTCTCAACTGTGGGGGCGACCGGTCGTAGACCTGTTCGCCACCCGGCACAACAGAAAACTTCAGGTTTTCTTTTCAGCTGTGCCGGACCCATGGGCAGCTGCAGAGGACGCTCTCCAACACCCCTGGGACAACCTCTTCGCTTACGCCTTTCCTCCCTTCTGTCTGATTCGGAAAGTGATCAGTCGAGTGCTGGTCACTCCCAATCTCAGAATGATCCTGGTGGCTCCCAAGCGGCCTCAAGCCGTTTGGTATCCGGACCTGCTGGCTCTTCTTGCGGACGCACCGAGAGAGCTACCCAACTGGCACAACCTTCTAGCCCAGCCACGTAGAACACGGTACCACCACGCAGTCCAGTCCCTTCAACTTCACGGCTGGCTGTTATCCACCATCTCTTGCGAACGAGAGGCTTTTCTCGATAGCGCAGCAACAGAGATGGTCTGGACACGTCAGACAGTCCTCTGCAGCTGTGTACCAGGGGAAGTGGGCCGTCTTCTGTGGTTGGTGTCGTAGACAGGGTTTGTCTCCTCTCAGAGCCACTCTTCAGCAGGTAGCGGATTTCCTCGTGTTTCTTCGCCGAGAGAAGCTCCTCTCAGTACCCACAGTTAAGGGAAAAACGATATAGACGCGCCCTGGCTCTCGTCCAAACGAGGGACGGACATCCACGAATTCGTTCGAGATATCCTTGCTAATGAGGAGCTTCGAAAGGTCTTGCCCACCCAGGGAACTCAGGCCCCCTGCGTGGGATGTGACTCTCGTACTTAGGAGTTTGACTCGAAGACCCTTCGAGCCACTCCGAGAGTCGTCAGACAGGGATCTGACCCTCAAGACCCTCTTCTTGCTGGCCCTGGCATCGGCGAAGAGAGTAGGGGAACTACATGGCCTTTCTTATGATGTTAAACATACCAGAGGCTGGGGATCTGTGACGCTCGATTTCGTCCCGAACTTCGTAGCTAAGCTCCAGATCCGTCGATCCCTGACGACAGGTTCGCGTCTTTCACGATCCCCTCCCTCTTGGACTTCACCGATAATGATGCGGATGAGATGCTGCTTTGTCCTGTGAGGGCGCTACGGCGCTATCTGAAGAGAACTCGACATCTCAGGCCTGAGTGTCGACGCCTCTTCGTTAGCACTGGGGTCACCAAGAAAGAAGTCTCCAAGAACACGCTTTCTTTCTGGCTACGTGAGTGATCAGGAGAGCGTACGAAGCTGATGGTAGCGACGACATCCGTACGCTCCGTCCGAGAGCCCACGAAGTCAGAGGTATCGGACCCTCCTTAGCGTTCCGTAAGAACTTCTCCGTGGCGCAGGTCCTGAAGGCTGGTGTCTGGGCCAACCAGACCACCTTCACGTCCTTCTACCTTCGGGATATTGCCCACAAGTCCTTGGATACTTTTTCCTTGGACCTGTGGTGGCTGCTCAACACGTTGTGTAAGCTTACCCAGCACCCGAGCAGGCAGAACAGCATCGATTCCTGGTATGACTGGGAGAATGAATGCGTGAATGAGAGAGTGACTGGCTTCTCTTCACCATCTTTTTCTACCTCTACCTGTGGGCAGAGGGATACGGTCGTTACCTTGCTGGAAAGGAGTCCGATGCAGGTAAGCTATTCAAACGAGCTCCATCCTATCTCTTTAACTAGAGATAGGAGTAAATATCCACCACGTTTCTCCAACAAGGGGGAGGGAAGGAAGTTGGATGTCAACATGAGACAAACCCATTACTTTACATTTGCTCATGTAAGGAAAAAGTTCTTACAATGCTGGTACGAAGAGATACGCTTGCCTCTCTCTTAGTACTCGGCCCAGAGGTCTGACCATTGATCCTGCGGTGCACACCCCGATCAATCGGACAGAGGCTTGGATCCCTCCCTCGCTCTTACGACCAGGGAGGCATTCCAGGATGGACGAACACCAGTCTGTTCATCAAAAGACTCAGATTCCTCCCACCAAGAAGTGAGTCTTCCTATTGTTAAAGGACCGATGGTTTGTATTACGTATCGGAACAAATGACAATTTGTCGAAAATTGCATTTTTCCTAACTATACAAACCTGAGGTCCTTTAACATAAAGTCCCTCCTCATGCCACCCCTCACTCTGCGTATTTTGCATGGGCCAAAAGCAAAAGTGATTTGTTTACCTCCCAGTCGCGCGCGCTCGACGATCGGACAAGCAGTTAACTACCGTTCCTCCTTGTTCGAAGCTTACGACCGTTCCAGCTGCCGCTAGCTACTTCCTATTGTTAAAGGACCTCAGGTTTGTATAGTTAGGAAAAATGCAATTTTCGACAAATTGTCATTTTAAAGTGAAATAAAAAAAAAATCATCTTCGCCTACCTAATCTTGCACACTTGCGCCTAACTGGCAAGGGCACCAAACCTCCTGTTTCCCCTCCCAATGGTAACACCTCTAAAGCAATAAAATGAGACGTAAAAAAAATTGCAAACCTTCCTATTTTTTTTATGAAAACATAACTTAATTACTTTACCCCTAAATTCCCTTTGGAATATATGCCAGAATGACCATCTTTTAACAATTTCTGGTATTAGAGTCTGTGTTGGCTATTAATGTGAGTCTCACAGTATATGTACTGTATTAACTGATTAAGTAGATAATGGAAGCTATATTGGTTATTAAAAAACCAAAAACTGTAAGACTAAGTAAGCCTATGCCAAATGAAGTCTAACTTGCGTAGGCCAAAATATAGCTTATTTCCAATGCATTTTTGGACTGGCTGGAGTATTTTGGATTTTGAAGTTCATAAAAAGAATTTTTTCCAGCTAAAATACAAATCTTTGTCTTTTATATGGGTTAGCTTTGGTCTTTCAAGCTTATTAAGAAAGTAATTGTTGAACAGTTCATGAAGGAGGGGTGGGCGAATCATCCATTCACTTGATTATTTGCATCAGTTTGTCTTCAGTCACTTGGTTGGACAGACATTTTATGTTATGTTCACCAGGTTTGCCGTTTACGTTTGAATTGCTGATGATTTTAGTTTGTTTTTGTTTTGTAAGGATGATGGTGCCTCGTGGTTTTCTGTAACATATTTTGAATTAGTGCAGCTCCTCTGGTACTGAGAGCATTTTTAGATCAGTTGATGGGTCTCTCAGTAATGTTGATGAGCCCCTACATGATCTTAACGGCATGTGGTAAAGTGCTAGGAGTGAATGAATGAGGGGGTAAAGACAATTTTGACTAAGTTGAACCAGATACAATATATCCTATTAGTAATGTTATGTATACAAACCAAATTTTTTATGGTTATTTTTATTCTTTACTAGCTAGATTGGTCCGTGTAACCCAGAGCATATATATACACGTATATATATATATATATATCTATATATATATATATATATATATATTATTTGTTCCGACACGGCATACAAACCTTCGGTCCTTTTACAATAGGAAGGTACTAGCGGCAGCTGGATAGGTCGTAAGCTTTCGAACAAGGGGTTCGGTAGTTAACTGCTTGTCCAGACTTGGCGGCGCGCGCGCGCGACTGGGAGGTAAACAAATCACTTTTGCTTTCGGCCTCACAGTGGATGGACGTTGTGTTTCGCTCTCTGCCGCGCCTGCTCGTCGTTTGCTTTCTAAGTTTGGTTGTAATTGTGTATGAAAGAGTATTGTAAGTACAATTATTCTCTCTTTATATATTAATTACGGCTTTCAAGTGAATAATGATGGAATCTCCTCGCCTCGCTACCCCAAGGAGACTTTGCCCCGGGTATCGAAGGGCGCAAATGCGGGAAGTTTTAGATCGTTCCCGGAGATTGACCCTCATATTTTTGTGTGCTCGGTGTCGGGGGCGCGAATGCACCCCGTGCCGAGCCCTGTGATGTGTGTAATGACTGGTCGGAGGCGCAGTGGACTTTGTATGAGGGCAGGAAGAAGCGAAGGCCTGCAAAGGAGTCGTCGGAAAGCTCTCCCGCGACTCCTTTGGTGACGGACACTTCGTCTTCTTTCCTGCCGCCCGCTCAACTTCCACTCTCGCGCCTTCCGGGTTCGGGGGGGTGTCTATGGTCCTTCTCCTCTCCTGACGTGTCGAGTGTGGAGGAGGCGCTAGATACCCTGACGTAGAGTTGTATTCTGGGTCCTCTATCCGCTCTGTCGCGCGAGCGGGTAGAGGATCCTTCTAATCACCCAACTTTTGCCTTTTTCCTCAGGTGCGGTTGCCGTGAAGGATGACCTCGGACAGGTGTGGGCATCGTTGGGGCTGCAGGGCGTGCCGAGTGTCCAGGGGCTGCTCTATCATCTGGCTGGCTCCGTGGCGGTTACTCATGCAACGGTCACACCACACCACCACGACCCTGACAACACCCGGCTACGCGTCACCTCCTCACCTGGTGTACACCCAGGCACGCGGTCTCTGTAACACCCACAACATCGGTGCAGGGGCCAGTCGCCGTAACTCTGGGGAGTGTGATGCCGCCACCTGGGTTTTGCCGTGCTGCCACGACCGGACTTCATGTGCCCGAAGAGCTCGCCCTGGTTGACCTCCCACCGGTGCCGATGACGTCTGTGCCGCTGGTTCGACCATCTGTACCGCCCACACCAGCTAACAGCCTGCCTACCTGCCGTGACCACCGCTGCTGTTCCTGTTCCTGCCTCCTGCCGTCTCGACTGCCGTTCCTGTGATGCTCGCACCTGCTGATGTTGTTCCTGTTCCTGGCGCCGCTGCTCCCGATGCTGGTCTGTTCGGACAGGTACGTCCGGGCCCTGTTGCTTCGGCAACAGCAGCCCCGGCTCCGTCCTGGATGACAGATCTGACGTCGGTCCTGAGGAGGTTGACGAAGAAGAAGAAGAAGAGGAGGAAGGTGTCGTCGTCGTCTTCATCGTCTTCTTCGTCGTCGTCGTCGTCTGCCGCCCCTCTTCCCCTTCTTCTTCTAAGGCTCCCCCGCCTAAGAAGAAGAAGGTCGCCTCCCCCCCCCCCCCCCTAAGAAGTCTCCTTCGGAGCTTCTAAGGGCCCCGTTCTCGCTCTGGTGAGACGGGGGGTTCTTCCGCTGGTCGCCCTGCTCCTTCGGGTGAGCAGGACCCGCCCTCCTCTTCCTCCCGCAAGGAAGAAGACTACGGGACCAGAGGGGTGCCGGCTAACACCGGCACTTCCTCACCTGCTGTTAGTGGTTCGGCCACAGCAGCAGGATCCGGCTCGGCCGCTCGTTCGCGAGAGGTACCGAGTGTACGGGTCGCCTACCAGCGACCGTGCAGCCAGAACCAGACCTCTGAGTCCGCTCAGCGTCAGGTTCACGGCACGGAGCGGAAGACTGGTGACAGCCGCTCACGCGACTCTCACCAGACCAGCTCTCGCTCTCACGGCGAGCGGCTGGCTACCCGCGGACGTGACGGTCCATGACCGGCCACGGGCTGAGGCTGTGAAGAGGTCCCCCCGTTCGCCGGCACCAGCCACGGCTGGTACCAGCGAACTGACGCACCGTGAGGATACGCACCGATCTCACCGTACAGTGGAGCTCGCCGTCGCCTGACCGTCGCTCTCACAGAGAGCGATCGGGTACGGCGACCAGCACCAGCTCCTCTGACACACGAGACCGGGCCGCTGTTCTCGGTCCAGCCGTTCTCCACAGCGAGACGGCTCGACTAGGTCTGCAGCTCGATCGCCACCGGGGCGGGTTGGCGATCGCCTGCAGTTCCTCCAAGCCCGCTGGTTCTGCCAGTAAGCGAGGAGAGAGCGTCAGGTCTGCCTCTCCCATACCTTCAACCTCCTCGGGTTACACCGGGAGGGGCGAGGTATTGAGGAGTGATCGTGAGGGGTGCGCCCCTCAGGATCCCGCCACGTCGTCGTACGTACCAGGCTCGGTTCTCGGACCAGCCAGGTCGTACGCACAGGTGGTTGGAGGAGACCGAGAGGGGGCTGTCGCTGCTCCTCTCCTTGAGGGAGGAGGGTCTCGGGAGGTACTCCTGTTTGAGGGACTGGACGGTCCGACTCCACAGGATGCTATCACGCCCGAGATCCAGAGGAACTTTGCCGAGGTTATTGCGCTGATTCGTCAGCACAACGACCTCGGGGAAGGATCGCCGCTTCCCACCATCCGAGCCCACGTCCCGGCTCGAGTCGTTCTGGGGCCCGAAGAGGAACCCAGACCGACGGTGGGTTTGCCGCGTTCCGAGCTTGCGGACTCAGTGCTGGACCAGGTTGAATCGCTTGTCTCCGGACAAGACGGTTCGCTCAAGTCCGGCAGGTCGAGCAAGCTGCTTCCACCTCCTCTGCTACGACATCGACGGGGTTTTTACGTGCCATCTGAAGACCCGATGCCGCCAAACTCAGGTGAACCCGGAGTTAGCTAGGTTGACTCCGGGTGTGTCTCTGCAACAGCTCCTGTCCGAGAACTTGTGGTTCTCGCAGCAAGAATGGCACCTCGGGGCCCTGGAATCCTACCGCCAATGGCAGCTTTTCCAGGCCGTTCCTCCTGGCTAGATCTGTGGTCCCTCACAGTATCTAAGGTCGCAGCCAACTCCGGGGGAATTTCTCCCGATGAATGACTGGCCTTCAGGAGACTTTGCCAGTCTGGGGGAAGAGCCATCTCCTTCCTTGCCCACCAGACGGTGAACCTGTGGGCCAACCTGGTTCTCCGACGAAGGGACACTGTCCTTACTCGGTTTCCAGGCGGCCGGGCGTGAGGCGGCGTTGGGGCTTAGAAACGGACCTTTACGGAGTTCCACGTCTCTCTTCCCAGGAGAGATGGTGGACGCTGCGGTGGACAGACGACGCACTGATGACAGTGACCGTCTGGTTTCACCAGGCCAGTCTCGAAGGCTTCTGGGCAGCCTCGGACTGCGGCCAAGTCTAAGAGCTCGGCTAGCGCTTCCTCGGCTGCTAAGACGGTTGCTGCGTCGAAGCCCCGAGAAATGACTCTGTCTTCTTCTTCGACTTCTAACAAGGGGAGCCGTAACCAGCCCTCCTCCCGCCAGCCCTCCTCATACCCGTGGAGGCTCTGGGAAGAAGTCGAAGAAAGGGTGGGGGAAACCGCTAGGGGGTGACGGGCCGGGTTTTTTTTTTTTTTTTTTTTTTTTGTTCCCCCTCACCTGCTGCCAAGAAGTGGGGGGGGTGCCTGGCCAGCCATTGGGCAACTTGGCAGCGCTACGGCGCCGAGACCTGGATTGTAAGATGTCCTTCGGGAGGGATATCTATTACCCTTCGAATCTCGGCCACCCCTCACCTCCAACCCGGTCCAACAGCAGTCGTACGTTCCAGGGTCATCGAAGGACGTAGCACTCAGACAGGAGATCAAGACCATGCTGCAAGAGAGCTTTGTTAGAGATCGTCACGGATCAGTCACCGGGCTTTTACAGTCGACTCTTCCTGGTGGAAAAGTCTACGGGAGGCTGGCGCCCGGTGATAGATCTCTCTCCCCTGAACCGGTTTGTTCGCCAGACCCGGTTCACGATGGAGACGGCACGCTCAGTGCTCGACTCCATCAGGGAGAACGATTTCATGCTTTCAGTGGACTTGAAGGATGCGTATTTCCAAATACCCATTCATCAGTCCTCCAGAAAGTACCTCCGCTTCATCCTCGACGGGACGGTGTAACAGTTCAGGGCACTGTGCTTCGGTCTCTCAACCGCCCCACAGGTGTTCACGCGAGTGTTCACTCTGGTGTTCTGCTTGGGCCCATTCGCACGGGATACGTCTTGATGAGGTATCTCGACGATTGGTTAGTCCTGGCTAGCTCCCGCTCGCAGTTGCTACAGGACAGGGATCGACTGTTTCGAGTTCTGTCGCGATCTGGGGATCGTTGTGAACTTCGAGAAGTCCGATCTCGAGCCCAAGCATAGGATTTGGATGAAGTACCCGTGGGGTATGCTGATCGACACGGTAGCAGGGCGAGTCTTCCCCGCAGACTCGCGGATCAGCAGATTCAGGGAGGCAGCCAACCAGTTTCCTGTCCTCGGCAGGAACAGGTAGCTCAGCGATGGCAAGTCGTGATCGGACACTCCTGTCGTCACTCGAGAAGTTAGTCCCTCACGGGCGTCTTCACCTGCGGTCTCTTCATTGGTGACTAAAGGAGAGTTTTGGTCCAAACAGGCGGACTGATCCCCCCAACAAGCTTTCCCAGTGGTCAACTGACAGCAGGAGGTGAGGCAGGACCTAGCCTGGTGGCTCGACGACAGGAACCTCTTAAGAGGAGTGCCACTGCGCACTCCCCCCGCCGGACATGCAGCTGTTCTCAGACGCATCGACCGAGGGATGGGGCGCACACCTGGAGGAGTTTGCTGACTTCAGGAGTGTGGGACGAGAACGACAAGCACCTTCACATCAATGTTCTGGAACTCAAGGCAGCGTTCCTCGCTCTCCAAGAGTTTCAGGACCGCTTGATGGGACACTCAGGTGGTGTTGATGTGCGACAACACCACGGTGGTGGCTTACGTCAACAAACAGGGGGGCCTAGTGTCTCTCCCGTTGTACCAGTTGACTCGGCAGGTGCACGAGTGGGCTCAGGCACACTCAATAGAGCTGTCGGCACGCTACATTCCAGGGAAGAGGAATGTAGTAGCAGACACGCTCAGCGTCGGGATCAGGTGATAGGGACCGAATGGTCTCTACACCAGGACGTGGCGGAAAGGCTCTTCGACCTGTGGGGGCGACCAGTCGTGGATCTGTTTTCGCCACCCGGCACAACAGGAAGCTCCAGGTGTTCTTCTCGGCCGTGCCGGAACCCATGGGCAGCTGCAAGGGGAGGACCTCTTCTTCAAACTCCCGGGGTGGAGACAACCTCTTCGCCTATGCCTTTCCCCCCCCCCCCCCCCCCCCCCCCGGTTCAGCCTGATTCGCAAGGTGATCAGTCGAGCGCTAGGTCACCCCGAATCTCAGGATGATCCTGGTGGCTCCCAAATGGCCACAGGCCATTTGGTATCCGGACCTGCTGGCTCTTCTCGCAGGAGAACCGAGAGAGATTCCCCCTTGGCACAACCTTCTCGCCAGCCACACGTCGAGCGGTACCACCGAGCAGTCCAGTCCCTACGTCTTCACGGCTGGCTGTTATCCACCATCTCTTGCGAACGAGAGGCTTTTCTCGTAGCGCAGCAACAGAGATGGCGGGAAACGTCCGCAGTCCTCTGCAGCTGTGTACCAGGGGAAGTGGGCCGTCCTTCTGTGGTTGGTGTCGTAGACGGGGTCTATATCTCCTCAGAGCCACTCTTCAGCAGGTAGCGGATTTCCTCGTTTTTCTTCGCCGAGAGAAGCTCCTCTCAGTCCCACAGTTAAAGGATACAGAGCCGCCTTGGCGCTCGTCCTGAAACTGAGGGGGTTGGACATCTCGAACTCGTTCGAGATCTCCTTGCTTATGAGGAGCTTCGAAAGGTCTTGCCCACCCAGGGAACTCAGGCCCCTGCGTGGGACTGACTCTCGTCCTTAGGAGTCTGACTCGAACACCGTTCGAGCCACTCCGAGAGTCGTCAGACAGGGATCTGACCCTCAAGACCCTCTTCTTGCTGGCCCTGGCATCGGCGAAGAGAGTAGGGGAACTTCATGGTCTTTCCTATGATGTACGACACTCCAGGGGATGGGGATCCGTGACGCTCGATTTCGTCCCGAACTTCGTTGCGAAGACTCAGAAACCTTCAGTCCCTGATGACAGGTTCGAGTCATTCACGATTCCCTCCCTATTGGACTTCACCGATAATGATGCGGATGAGATGCTGCTTTGTCCTGTGAGGGCGCTACGGCGCTATCTGAAGAGAACTCGACACCTCAGGCCTGAGTGTCGACGCCTCTTCGTTAGCAACCGGGGTCACCAAGAAAGAAGTATCCAAGAACACTCTTTCATTCTGGCTGCGTGAGGTCATCAGGAGGGCGTATGAGCTGATGGTAGTGACGACATCCGTACGTCCCGTCCGAGAGCTCACGAAGTCAGAAGTATTGGCCCCTCGTTGGCGTTTCGCAAGAACTTCTCCGTGGCGCAGGTCCTGAAGGCAGGGGTCTGGTCTAACCAGACTACCTTTACGTCCTTCTAACTTCGGGATATTGCCCACGGTCCTTGGATACCTTTTCCTTGGGACCCGCGGTGGCTGCTCAACAAGTTGTGTAGCTAACCCAATACCCACTCAGCAGGCTGAACAGCATCGAGTCTGGTGTGACTGTGTGGATGGATGTGTGAGTGAGTGAGTGACTGGCTCTCTCTTCCCGTCTTTTCCTTCCCCTCTACCTGTGGGCAGAGGGCCATGGTCGTCACTCTACGCTGGATGAGGACGAGATGCAGGGTTGGAGCTATATGACAGAGCCCCATCCTATCCCTTTCACTAGGGATAGGAGCAGAATATCCACCACTTCCTTCTACAAGGGGGGGAAGTGGATGCCTACAAGAGTCAAACCCATGACTTTATATTTGCTCCTGTACAGGAACAAGTTCTTGCATTGCTGGTACGAAGAGATACGCATGCCTCTCTCTTAGTACTCGGTCCAGAGGTCTGACCATTGATCCTGCGGTGCACACCCCGATCAATCGGACAGAGGCTTGGATCCCTCCCTCGCTCTTACGACCAGGGAGGCTTCCAAGGTTGGGCGAACACCAGTCTGTTCACAAAAGACTCAGATTCCTCCCACCCCCAAGAAGTGAGTCTTCCTATTGTAAAAAGGACCGAAGGTTTGTATGCCGTGTCGGAACAAATGACAATTTGTCCAAAATTGCATTTTTCCTAACTATACAAACCTGAGGTCCTTTTACACATAGCCCCACCTCATGCCACCCCTCACTCTGCAGTTTTTTTGCTTGGGCCAAAGCAAAAGTGATTTGTTTACCTCCCAGTCGCGCGCGCGCGCCTGTCGGACAAGCAGTTAACTACCGAACCCCTTGTTCGAGCTTACGACCTATCCAGCTGCCGCTAGTACCTTCCTATTGTAAAAGGACCTCAATTTGTTTTGGTATAGTTAGGAAAAATGCAATTTTGGACAAATTGTCATATATCTATATATATGATATATATATATATATATATAGATATATATATATATATATATATATATATATATATATATTATATATATATTGACGAAGTGGCCCAGAGTATCTGGGTCTGGATACCATTAATACTTGGGGGAAGTAGCCAAAGATCTGTGTCTGAACACCATTAATATTTGTTAACCCAAATTGCCAAGTATTTGGTTACTACACTTACCATTTGTACTTGTTAGCTCAAGAGACCCTTTTATTCCTGGGTCTAGGATACCCTTTCATCAACAGGTTTATTGGCGGAAATAGGTAAATCTTCTGCCAATTGTTCCAGTCTATGGACATCGCATCTGTGGCGTGAGCCAGAGGATCAAAATTGGGAGCCACATAACACGGAAGTTTGTGGTTGGACTCCGTGGCGAACAGGTCTACCTGAAGGCCCGGAATTTGTAGGCAAATCCCCTTGAATAACTTTGCGTCCAAGGACCACTCCGACTCCAGCGGAGTTGTTCTGGACAGTGAGTCCGCAATGACATTTCGTACTCCTGCCAGGTGAGTGGCTGACAGGTGTCAATGATGTTTCAATGCCAACGAAAAGATTACTATCATCACCTGATTTATTTGGCTCGACTTGGAGCCTCCTCTGTTTATGCAGTAAACTATCACTGCACTGTCCAAGACTAGTCTGATATGAATATTCCTGGCCGGAGCTAGTCGTTTTTTGTACTTGGGGCACAGTTTGATCAAGCACTTGGTTATTGCTTACCTCACTACATCCAGACACCTGACCCTTCATCACAAATACTAAACGACTGAATACTCTAAAGGTAACAATGATCCCTTATAGTACTGAACAGTCAAGAAAACAATCAGTCTAAGCTCATTAAAATAGATTTGAGGTAATCTCAATTAAAGGGCATCACTCCTGCAATTTCAAATTAAGTATTTCCCTAATTCTGATTCATTTGAGGGAAACGGCACAATTACCACTCTATATTTCTACCTAAACAAAACTAAAATATAATACTGGTGGTATAATAAAATGCTCATATAAATTTTAAATAAAAAAATTTATTTCTAAATTCAAAATTTTTAAGTGAAATTCACAGTCTCAGGGAAATTGTTATTACTTGAAAACAAAAGTTTAATTAATTCTTGAATTAATTATTAAGCAAAATTAAAGTTTATCAAGAAAATTAATTAAATTAAATTATAAAGCAATAATTAAATTTGAAATGAAATTTAATTAAATACAAATTAATTTGCGAGTGTTAGATTCAAACAATTACACAATAGAATATTATTCAAACTAATTAAACAAAATAAAGACATTGCAAAAAAACATAATGCATAATATGAAAACAATTAAAGCATTGACAGTACAAACATTAAGCATATAAAATGGTCATGTCAAAAGAACAAAGCAGAAGAAAAATGTATTGAAAATGATAATTTTATCCAAACTGTAAAATAAAACCTCAAAGTGCACTTCAAAACATTTGTAAAATACTTTTTATACGCAGTTGCAACTTCTCCCTCAAAAGAAAAGGCCTGTTACAATCTTCAACCTTTCGTGGGCGCCTTCACAAAAATAATATTAATAACACTATGGTTAGATTCCACAAACAACACATATATTACTAAGAATTATATAATAATGAGCGCAAGAGAGTTGAGAGAGAGAGAGAGAGAGAGAGAGAGAGAGAGAGAGAGAGAGAGAGAGAGAGAGAGAGATTTGAGAGCAATGCTACACTCTAACACACGCGCTACATCTCAAAAGCGAATGAAAGTTTTATATGCGTATTAGGGTGAATGGGTCTAGTTGAGTGTATACTACATGTAGACGAAAACATATTACATCATCTCTATAGGGATATCGAGTAGGGGCCTCTGGCTGCGTTCACATATGTCTATGATCAAGGCCCCCTTGTTTTGTTATAGGAGCCGCTTTAGGACGATAAAAAATCTGCTTAGCTAAGGTATTTTCAAGATGTGAATAACAACCTTACTCCTTCTGTCTGTCTTACGTTACTCTTTCCTCTCTCCGCCTTATGTATGTTTAAAAATGAAAAGTTACACTACTTAACATGTTATCTTTATTTGTGGGAATCTGAACACAAAAACATACATTTCATAACATTATACGTACACAGTTTCTGAGGTGAATTACTAATCATATTACCAAAATTATAGTTGCAGTACAAAACTTACATTATAAGAATATATATACAGGCAGTCCCCGGGTTACAATGGGTTCGGCTTAGGACTTTCCAAGGTTAAGGCGTTTTTCAATTATATTCATCAGGAGAGAGCAGTGGATGCTTGGGTAGTGGAGGTCCTGAAGGTAGGTTACGAGATCCCTTTTGTTTCGAGACCTCCACTTTCCAATTGTCCTCTCGAGTTCAGCAGTTATTCCCCTCACTCAATCAGGGGTCAAGCATTAGAGAAGGAGCTTTCAGCTTTCTTGGAGAAGGATGCCATAGAGCAAGCTCCTCCCTCTTTCGGTCTTGAACAAGTTCATTCTAAAGTCCAAGTTCCGGATGGAGACGGTTCAGACTGTTCTTTCATCCGTCAGGATGGGGGACTGGATGATTTCCATCGATCTGCAGGATGCTTATCTGCAAATCCCCATCCATCCAAAGAGCAGACCTTACCTTCGGTTTTTCACGAACTCAGGAGTTTTCCAGTTCAAGACCCTTTGTTTCGGCCTCACCACTGTTTCACAGGTCTTTTCGGGTGATGGCTCCTGTTTCGGCTATTCTGCATCAGTTAAATGTAAGGATGCTTCGGTATCTGGAAGATTGGCTAGTCCAGGCCAAATCTCTAGAGAAATGTCTCTGGTCGAGGGAGATAGTTCTGTCTCTTTGTGTCGAGTTGGGCATTCGTATCAACTTCGACAAGTCCAGTCTAATCCCTTGCCAGATCATGACTTATCTGGGGATTGTTGTTCACGAACTCAGGAGTTTTCCAGTTCAAGACCCTTTGTTTCGGCCTCACCACTGTTCCACAGGTCTTTTCGGGTGATGGCTCCTGTTTCGGCTATTCTGCATCAGTTAAATGTAAGGATGCTTCGGTATCTGGAAGATTGGCTAGTCCAGGCCAAATCTCTAGAGAAATGTCTTTGGTCGAGGGAGATAGTTCTGTCTCTTTGTGTCGAGTTGGGAATTCGTATCAACTTCGACAAGTCCAGTCTAATCCCTTGCCAGATCATGACTTATCTGGGGATTGTTTTGAATTCCCAGATTTTGAGGGCTTCTCCCTCTCAGACGCAGATAGACAAGCTTCTAAGTCTGGTTGAAGAATTTTTGTCCTCTGTAATGCAGCCAGTTTCTCTTTGGAGGACTCTCTTGGGCTATTTGTCATCCCTCATCCAACTGGTTCCCGGAGGTCGTCTCAGAATGAGGTCCCTTCAGTCTACACTTCGCCAGTCGTGGGATATCGTGTCCAAGGACACGATAGTCGCCTCCTCTCCACAATATCGGAAGGATCTCCGTTGGTGGATGCAAGTTCACCGCCTCAAGTCAGGGATGTCTCTTCTTTCAGTTCCGCCGGACCCAATGTTTTGGTCAGACGCCTTGGATCAAGGTTGGGACACGCACCTTGGCTCTGAAGCCGCTTCAGGCCTTTGGTCAGAGGAAGAGAGGATCATGTCAGTAAATTGGAGGGAACTAAGGGCAGTGTACCTAGAGCTTCTTTCATTTCAGGATCAACTGTTGGAGTTGGTTGTTGCGATCTTCGTCGACAACACCACAGCAGTCTCGTACTTAAGAAACCAAGGTGGCACACAGTTGGACCTTCTCACTCAAGAAGCACGATCAATCCTGTGTTTGGCAGAAGATAGGGATTACGTTGGTCCCTCATTTTATCCGGGGCCATCACAACGTCTTAGCAGACGCCTTGTCGAGACTGAATGAAGTTCAAGGGTCGGAATGGACACTTTGCCAGGAAGTCTTCGACAGCCTCAGGAAGATGTGGCCTGTCACAGTCGATCTGTTTGCACCCCACTGAATTTTCGGTGCCAGATCTTCTTTGCCTCTTACCAGACTCCTCAGAGTGCCGGGACAGACGCTCTTTTGCAGGACTGGGAGGGCCGTCAAGCCTATGCATTTCCTCCGTTCACTCTGGTGAGGTCAGTCCTCAACAAAGTGAGGGCAACCAAGCATCTGGATCTCACCTTAATCGCCCCCTTCTGGCCACAGAAGGAGTGATTTCCCGACCTACTGGAAGCACTGGTGGAGCCCCCCATTTGTCTGACAGAGAGACTAGATCATCTTAAACAACCCCATTTTTATCGGTTCCATCAGAGGCTCCACATGCTTCATCTTCATGCTTGGAGACTGTCAGGAGATTCTCCAAGCATGAAGGGTTCTCCTCCAGAGTGGCTCGACAGTTTGCTCTTGCCAGACGGCAATCAACCAGAGTAAATTATCAGGCTAAATGGTCGGTTTACAGACGGTGTAAGTCTCAAGCGATTTCAATTTCTAGACCTTCCTTACCGAAAGTAGCGGAGATTTTAGTTCATTTACATAATGACAGGCCCCTGTCACCTTTGTGCATTAAGGGCTATAGGTAGATGCTTTCCTATGTTTTTAAGGCAAGGCTTCCTGAAATCTCTTCATCTTATGTCATTAGAGATTTAATTCGATCCTTTTCCATATCTCGACCCAGTCTGCAGTGTTCTCCTCCGACATGGGACATTAATAAAGTCCTTCAAGCCTTAAGGTTCCCTCCATTTGAGCCTCTGAATGCGGTCAATTTTAGGGACCTCTCTTCTAAGACACTCTTCCTTGTCTTGCTGGCTACAGCCAAGAGGGTGGGTGAACTGTAAGCACTCTCTTTTCTGGTTGCCAGATCTGGAAAAGACATGATTTTGTCATACCTTCCCGAATTTGTCGCAAAGACTGAATCGTCTGATAATCCCATTCCCAGGTCTTTCATGCTGAAGTTGCTGACCAACTTTGTTGCCCTGTTAGGGCGCTCTCATGCTATTTACGCCGGACGAAGGGCATTCAAGGTTGTCCTCGTCATCCGAAATGTCAGAGATCTTATTATTAAAACTGGTGGTTCGGCTTCCTGCGAGGGCCAGACGCCGAGAGCACACAGTATTAGAGCAGTTGCTACATCAGTAGCTTTTATGAAGAACGTCTCAGTCGCCAAGTTGCTTGAGGCGCTGACTTCCATTGTCAGTGTGACATGGGACCAGCCACTGGGTTGTCGGCACTGGCGACTATGCTTCTCCCAAAGTCGATGCCGACCTAGGACTAGCCTCTGGTTCGCTTGTCCTGACGACTCATGCTTCTTCCATTGTCCTTCTGGACAGAGAATTAGTCGATGGATCATCTGCTGTCATCTGGTGACTTGTTCACCATCTACTTTTAGTCTCACCTGTTTTCACGGAGTCAGACACTCGTGCGAGATCAGGCGACATTTAGTAGCCCTGAGTTTCTTGTTGACGACGTCGGTTGCGTTGATACACCCTCCGATGATCGTTTAACATGAGACCAGGTTGTACTGCCAGCACTCATCCGTCGGGACTGAGTTGCCTTTTGCTCTGCGCTCCTTTCTCCTGACACCAGAAAGCTTGAGTCAGGAGTTGCTCATGAGCCGATATCACTGCTGGCGACGCTGGGTTGCGTTGATACACCCCCAATGTTTGCTTAGCTTTGAATCCCCCAGGCAGTTCAGGCACTCATCCTTCAGGGAAAGAGTTGTCAATAACCGCTCCTCTCTCTTGGCGCCAGACATTCGTGAGAGAGCAGGTGTCGTTGTAGTGCTTGATAAAGTCATCAGGGTGCAGCCTTGCTGTCCTCATTTTGTCTGACTGATCACCTGGTCGGTCACCTGACTTTAATACAGACAGGCTGACTATACACTTACTCCTTGTCCTTTACTACCCCAGTTCGGCAGCATTATGGTAGGAGACTTTTCAAAAATTCACCATAAATCGAAATATTGTGCTAGAGACTTCCCGTTTGTTGCAAAATTAAGGTATTTGATCGAATATTACTAGAATGTAAGTGTTGTAGCTTACAAATGCAGTTTTCGACCATTTTGGTCAAGTTAAAGGACGAATTTTTTCTATTTATTGTTATTTATATGAAAATATTTCAAAACTGATAAAAGCTACAACCATAGGTTGTTTTTAGTTGTATTCTACATGAAATTGCGCACATTTTCATATATAAAACTTTATGTAACGGCTAATTTAAAATGGTGGAAACATTACGACAATCGGACAAAAAAATTTATGATTTTTTCGGAAGTTACCGCACGGACGTAAGGAAAAAGTTTATTTGTTCATGAAACTTACCTGTCAGATATATATATAGCTGTATTTTCTGAAGTCCGACAGAATTTTAAAAACTTCCGACACACGCAGTGGTCGGCCAGGTGGTTAGTACCCATTCCCGCCGCTGGGAGGCGGGTATCAGGAACCATTCCCATTTTCTATTCATAATTTTTTCTGTCGCTTTGGTGCTGAAAACAACCTGTTTTCAAGTTTACCTCCGTCTTGAGGATTTTTGGAAACTTTCATTGCCGCTAAGTATCCTAATTGTCTTTTGATTTATTTACTTGGATTTGTGGGATTTGTGGCTAGGCATACGCTATCTTAACCCTCTTACGCCGATTGGACGTATTAAACGTCGAGTCAAAATGTCTCCCGTATGCCGATTGGACGTATCATACGTCGGCTCAAAAAAGTTTTTTTAAAAATTCGCGGAAAAATACTTATAGGCCTACCAGCTGAAAACTTTTGTATCACGCGCCTTGGGGGATGCTGGGAGTTCACGGATCAAGGCGTTGTTTTGTTTACAATCGCTACGCAGGCGCGCAAGCGCGAATTTCTTTCTTATCGCACTAAAAAGTATCAGTGACACATCTTGGAAATTATTTCGTCACTTTGACATAATTATTGCACCATTTTAAATTATCCTTTACATGAAGTATTATATATGAAAATGTGCGCAATTTCATGCACAATACAACTAAAAAATATTCATGATTGTAGCTTTTATAAGTTTTGAAATATTTTCATATAAATAACGATAAGTGCAAAAATTTCAACCTTCCGGTCCCCCCCCCCCCCCCCCCCCCCCAACTTTTTTTGGGGGGACTCTACAGAAATGGTCCGAGAAACACGCAATTGTAAGCTACAACTCTTACATTATAGTAATATTCAATCACTTTGCCCTTCATTTTGCAACAAATTGGACGTCTCTAGCACAATATTTCGATTTTATGGTGAATTTATGAAAAAACTTTTCCTTACGTTCGTGCGATAACTCTTCCGATAAATTTTTTTGTGCGATTGTCCTAATGTTTGCACCCTTTTAAATTGCCGTTACATAAAGTTTTATATATGGAAATGTGCGCAATTTCATGCACAATACAACAAAAAACAACCCATGGTTGTAGCTTTTATCAGTTTTGAAATATTTCATATAAATAACGTTAAGTGCAAAAAATTTCAACTTTCGGTCAACTTTGACTTTACCGAAATGGTCGAAAAAACGCAATTGTAAGCTAAAACTCTTATATTCTAGTAATATTCAATCATTTACCTTCATTTTGCAACGACTTGGAAGTCTCTAGCACAATATTTCGATTTATGGTGAATTTATGAAAAAAAAAACATTACCAAGTTCGCATGGCGGTACTTCCGAAAATCAGAATTTTTTTGTGCGATTGTCGAAATGTTTGCACCATTTAAAATTAGCTGTTACATCAAAGTTTTATATATTGAAAAATGTGTCGTAATTTATCATGAATTAGAATACAACTAAAAACTGGATTGAAGGTTGTAGCTTTCTATTTTTTTCGAAATATTTGCATATAAATCACGATAATAGAAAAAACACCACGTTCGGTCAAATTTGACTCTACCGAAATAGTTGAAAAACGCAATTGTAAGCTAAAACTCTTACGGCCTAGTAATATTCTGTCATTTTTCTTCATTTTGAAACAAATTTGAAGTCTCTAAAACAATATTGTGATTTATGGTGAATTTTTGAAAAATATATTTACCTTCACTCCGCGCGCCGATTCGCGGCCGCAAGTCTCCGAAATACGTACATGGCATTATCCTAATATTTGCTCCTTTTCATATTAGCCTTTTTATAGAGTTTCATATATCAAAATGTGCGCAAATTCATGAAGAATACAATAAAAAATAATTGAAGGTTGTAGCTTTTTCGATCTTTGAAATATGTCCATATAAAAAATATATATATTAAAATTTCGACATTCGGTCAAATTTAACTCGTTCGAAATGGTCGAAATCTGCAATTCTAATCTAAAACCCTTACAGTATTGTAATATTCAATCATTTGTCTTAATTTTGAAACAAATTGGAAGTCTCTAGAACATTATTTAGAATTACGGTGAATTTGAAAATAAACAGTTTTTTTTACGTCCGCTCGTTACGAAGTTCGTACATCATTTTGTGATAATATTTTTCCGGTGTTGCTTTATTGTTTTACAATGTATTATATATCAAAATGATCGCATTTCTTTTTTAGTGTAAAATACAACGCAAAAAAAAAGTACTGGTTTTAGCTTTGACCGTTTTCTGCACAGTGATTGAATTAACAAATTATGTATGAATTTTTTTTTTTTCGCTTTACCCATATATCGCATTATTTACATATATAATGATATCATTTTTCATTTCTGATGGTTGCATTCTAAACTTCAGGCAATGACAAAAAAAGGAGCCAAAAATAACTCTTAATCTTCAAAAGTACGCGCGCTGTAAATTTTTGAAAAAATTATTTTTTCCACTTCCGCGCTCACTCCAAACCAGGCCCGGCATACGGGAGACGTTTTGATTTTTAGGGCTCCGGCGTAAGAGGGTTAAATTGATTTGAATTTGATTCATTTTTGCATAAAATATCTGAATCTAGTTAGGCTAGTTTCAGACGGGGTTGTCTGCAAAGATAGGGTGTGGCTACCGAAAGCTTCGGTAGATCCGCACTTGGTATGTACGAGGGGTATGGGTCTTGATTCTTTGTTGAGATTTGTCATGTAAGGAGTGTGAGACTTTGTCTATTCCTAAGGAATAGATTCGTATGTACGAGTCTATTCCGTAAGGAAGACGTATGATTCGTATGTACGCAATTAATCAGTAACAAAAGTCAGGGTAGTGAACTTCTAACCTTCCTGTAGACTTTATTTTGCCTAACCCTGTAGTATGGCCTACGGGCTATGAATATGTCTACGAGAGGTGCTCGCTCTCCTTCATTGCTGTGAAGTGCTACTTCTGTAATTGTTACTCCTAAACCCTGGCTGTGTTTGCCATTCGGGGCCCTAAGCCCAAGATGTCTGTAAGAGGAAGTTACCCATTTGTCTATGATACTCTTTCGATTCGTATCTTAGGAATCGAAAGTGCTTGCTTTAGAGAGTAAAAAAGTGAAGTGCAGAAGTGCAGTGATACCCCTTGTGTAGTGGAGGGTGCGTCAGATCGGCCTCGTTTCGCCTCTGCTTGACTCCCAGGACCCGGGGAGGGAGCATGTCGAAAGCCTAAGGAGGGTTACAAGGAACCCCCACCGATCTGGCGTGCCTTCGGCAGTTTCTGATGAAAATCCCCAGACTGCCAAAGTGCGTGCGCGTGCACGAATCCTGAAAGATTGCTTCTCGTCCTCCGAAGCGTCCTCCCCATGCAGGGGTTGGAGCTTTCGGAAGGACTCGCGCCCTCTAAATAGAAGCTTTATAGAAGAGGACGCTTCACGTCCTCTCTCTCTCTCTCTCGTTATGCGTTTCAGTGAGAAGTAAGAAGGCGAACGTCGCCTGAACTCGTGTCCGTCTTTCCACCGAGAATACGTAAAAGAAGTCATAGTAGCAGGAAGCTTTTGAGAGCGGACGCCCTTGACGCTCGGATGGACTCCAGGCGCGCGCGGGTGCACGCCAAGTGCGCGCCAGTGGACGCCGGGCGAGCTCGCGCTCCAGTGGACGCCGAGCGCGTTCCAGTGGACGCCGAGCGCGCGCCAGTGGACGCCGAGCGTGCACCAGCGCACGCCAGGTGTGTCGCCTGGCTGAACGTTTCTGTTGAACTCTTCAAGCTCTTGTTTCAGATATGGGCCTAAAGAATGTTTACCTCTACCTCTGGTGATACCTTCTACCTCACCTGCAAAGAATGTGAAGTAGGCAGTGCTTCGGAGGAAGTTTAAAGTGAACAGACAACTTCTTCTTCGAAACCCAGCAAGACATCGGTTTCGTGAATTCAAGAGGTCTCTGTCAATTAATATTGCTTTTCGCATAGGTGGATGGAGTTAAGAAAAGCTCAAGGGAAGATCTCGTTTGCTCTACGCAACCTTTGCCATTCGGCCAATAAATTTAAGTTGCCACTACCGCAGTCAAGACTTTGCGATAAGGCAGTTACGGGTTATGTAAGGCTCGATGTCCTGCACGTCAGGACTCTCGGCAACGTTCAGTGGGATTCTTGCAAAGGCACTCATCAAAAGGACGCTTTTCAGGAAAGCGCAAGACAGGACTTCCTTTGCCATACTGCCAATAAATTTTAAGCTTTAGCAGGCATTAGTTGTGATACGGGAGAGGAAGCTGGTTGGAGAGTTTCTTCCTCTTCCCAGGATAATTTTGCAAGCTTTTTAGCCCATCTGAAAGGGTTTTTTCAGATGATAGATTTTGTTAGTTTCTAGTCGGGACTACGCTGCCGAATTGAACATCGTCGTTCTACCTGCCGTAAGCCCAGTCTCTTAACAGGATTCTTGCCCCTTCCTCGTTTGAGACGGGAATCGAAAAAATTAAATGCTTGACTCCCTGGATTACGTTTTGTCAATTCAGTGACTTTCCCCATTGACAATATACTTTCGTTTTGTCAAGTAAGTGGGTATCCCCCCCCTCATTGACAAAATATCTCTTTGTCCCGTAAATGGGTTAGTTCTCATGACAAACATCTCATTAATTTGATATTGCGTAAGCGAATAAGCTCTTATTGACAAGATTCGGAAGAGCTCTCATTCGTCATTCGCAGACCGCGTACAAGAAATAGACTTGTAGACTACGTCAATGAACGCTTATGTCCAGTAACATAGGAAGCTTGAGCTGACTGCTTCGATTCTCGTAAGTTTTGTTCATGAAACTTGCCTGTCAGATATGTATGTAGCTGTATTTCCGAATTCAGCTATATATATGTCTGCCAAGTGAGTATGAACAAACTTTATTGTGATATAATTTCATATTTTGCCTTGCGTTATTTTACTTCTGGTTGGTTCAAGTCATATACGCTTGCTGTAGTTACCTCTTCGGATGGCAACCGAGAGGTCTATTGTTTATTTTAAGGACATTTAATCGTTACTCCCTGCAGCCTTCCAGGAGTTTCCGATTTATCTTTTACCGTTGTATGGTAGTGTTCTGACGACACAAAAACGCATCTATATATTTAGAGCGTTTTCTGTTTCGCTTAAATATACCAGCTTGAGAGTCTTTCGGCTCAAAAAATAACGGACCTATTTCTTCGTAGAATAGGGTAGCTGGCAACCCAGACATAAAGTTAAGAGACGACGTTCGTAAGCTGCTGGCTGCTGCTGTCACGCTGTGTCTGTCTTCCAGTCCAACCGAGCCAGTAACAGATCGGGCGGTGTCATGCGCCGTAGGTTACGTCCTCTCTCTCCTGCGGGATTGACTGACTAACCGTATCTCTGTGCTGGCGGTTACGTCTCTCCTGCGGGATTGACTGACTAACTGTAACTCTGCCCTACAATCACGGACTTTAGCCTAAGATTGAGGGGATTTTCTTACGTGAATGAATAAACGTTGCATTCGTTTTGCCTTACTATGTTCAACAGAGTTATCTCTTAATGCACGGTATAGAACTACGAGTCTACCGCAACATTGCACTTTTATATGCTCTCCTGCTTAGGCAAAGCGCAGCCTTATTAGGGAAGTAGCATACTCGGGGAGGGAATGGATGAGCTTGCTGGGGACCATTTCCTTCCTGAAGAAGTTTGTTTCCCCGAATAGACTGCAATTCAGACCACAGTTTTTTCTACCGGGAAACTGAAATATTATTCAAGATCTAGGAATGATTCTGAACATCTCTCAGTGCGTTTCTCCCCACCTGAGGCGATAGAAAGAAGGTGCCGGACATCTGGATAGGGTTTCAGATGTCCTGGATCTTAATCTGAAAGAAGTAAAAGCGATTCGGTAGTCCCTCCAGTCCTCGTAACGAGTTTTGGGAACCAGTGGTCCAGATCAACTCTGATATTCCACAGCTCTCTCATATCTTAAGAAGTATCTTCTCTCGGTCCCTGTTCGAGTTTACGAAAAAAAGAAAGCCTATCATAACAACAGGCGTAGAATGTAACGATCCTCTAGAGGTTCGTTACCGGATTGCGAAAGTCCGTACGAATCGTCTCGATCGACGGCAGCAACTATTGACTTCCGAGTGGAATCTTTCTTTAGAAGTAAGTTGAGAGTTGTGGAGACTTTAGGGACGCCCTTTCATTCTTCTCTTCGATATGTTGAGGACGAAGAGGCTTCTTCTTCTCTGCTCCCTTATTCTCGATCCGGGATCGGTACCATTAAACGCCATCCTATGATATTGAACGGGGATGGATATTTAGTCTCTTTTCCCCCCTTTTTTTCAATCGCTTAGGGAAATGTTAATAAGAGGATTTATGACGTCACATGGGAGCGACAATGACGCTGATCGCCCCATGTTGGCCTTCAGGATCCTGGATTCACAGAGGTCACATACTTCCTAGTTCACTTTCCAAGGACCTTTTCCGAGAGAGTCGGTCTACTCTAACTCGAAAGGTACCTATAACCTCTCCGCTCTGAGTCTGACTACGTTCAGACTATCGAGATGTTGACAGGAATAAGATTACCGTCTTCCATTTCCGTCTGAAGAATGGGATAAGCTGGCAGTCACAACTATTAAAGAAATACGCAAATATGTTGTTGCCGGCCTTTGGGCTCAGATTTCTTTTTGCGTCTGTCAAACAACAAAGCCCTTCACGATTTTGAGTTCTGTGGAATCTCGAACCTCGCTCACCATCTACTTTTTGTCTCACCTGGTTTCTCGGAGTCAGACACTCGTGCGAGATCAGGCGACATATAGTAGCCCTGAGTTTCTTGGGTTGGACGAAGTCGGTTGCGTTTATACACCCCCGATGATCGTGTAACATGAGACCAGGTTGGACTGTCAGGCATTCTTCCTTCGGGACTGAATCGCCTTTTTGCTCCTCGCTCCTTTCTCCTGGCACCAGAAGCTCGAGTCAGGAGTTGCTTCGCTGACGACGTTGGGTTGCGTTGATACACCCCCAAGGTTTGCTTAGATTGAATCGACCAGGCAGTCCAGCACACTCATCCTTCAGCGAAAAGAATAGTGCCTTATGGTCTTCAGGGTACAGCCTTGCTGTCCTTGATTCGTCTGACTGGTCAACTGGTCGGTCTCCTGACTTTAGTACAGACGGACTGACTGTGCATGTCCAGATCGAAGCTTTCAATATGGAACTTAGACGTAGTCTGAAGTTCTTGATGTCAAAGCATTCGAACCTCTCCTACCTGTTAACTTCTTGCATTGATCAGGAAGGCCTTCTTCTAACCACCCTAGATACGACAAAGAGGGTTAGTGAGATTTTAAGCCATCGTCACAAGTTTTGGCTTTAGAGAACACAAGGCGGTGTGCTCTCTAACCCTTCCGTTGTGGCCTAAGAATGGTAACCCGTTTTGTCCGTGGGCCAGGAGCTTGGAAGCAAGGATGGCACAAGTTAGTGGGCAGGAGCCAGAGAGAGTCCTGTGCCCTGTCGGGTCTCTCAAGTTTTATCTACATAAAACTCAAGAAAGTCGAAGTCAATCGGGCAATCTGCAGTGTTCCGAAAAAAAGACCAGACTTGCCCATATCGAAGACAGCCTGGCTTTAGTGTAAGGAGTTCTTTCAAAAATGCTCCTTCATTGTGTTTGCACAAAGATTTGAAATCTTTTTATCTGAATGCTCACGAGGTGAGGGCGCGGCCTCGGAAAGCATTTCAACAGAGCATGGCACTCAGCAACATCCTGAGTACCATGTTTTAGCGAAGCAACTCTGTGTTCACTTCACACTCCCTGCGAGATGTGAAGATGGCATATGAGATCTGCTGCTCGCTAGGGCCATACGTGTCTGCAGACACAATCTTGGGGGCAAGAAGTACCACTCATCCTATCCTGTAGAAAATGGTTAGGAAGAGCTCTTAATTTAGTTGTTGAGTCGCCGACAACGGCGACTTCTTAACTCTTAAGCCTTAGTTAACACTTAACCTTAACTTTGGCTAGGTTGGTCAGGTGGTGATATATATATTTATATATATATATTTATTTTACTTCTTAGCCCTCATGGTATGGTCAATATGGTCTAGTCACGTCGTGTCTCGCCCCTGTTGACAGATCATCTGGAGTGCACCAGCTATATAGGTCTCTACCTCGCCTGGCAACTCTAGTAGCACAAGCAGACTTACTGGCAGTAACCACGAAGCCAGCTATGCTAAACAGGTGGAACCAAGATGTAAATCATCTGCATGCCATTTGTTTCCCAAAATCCGTTCTATTCTGTCCCTTCCCACCTCCAAAGGTGGGATTCAGCTATATATATATCTGACAGGTAAGTTTCATGAACAAAATGATATTGTTATGATACAATAAAGTTTGTTCATACTTACCTGGCAGATATATATAATCAAGTACCCACCCACCTCCCCTCAGGGGACAGTGGAAATAAAAATTATGAATAGAAAATGGGAATGGTTCCTGATACCCGCCTCCCAGCGGCGGGAATGGGTACTAACCACCTGGCCGACCACTGCGTGTGTCGGAAGTTTTTAAAATTCTGTCGGACTTCAGAAAATACAGCTATATATATATCTGCCAGGTAAGTATGAACAAACTTTATTGTATCATAACAATATCATTTTTATAAATTCACCATAAATTGAAGGTAAATGATTGAATATTACTAGAATATAAGAGTTTTAGCTTACAATTGCGCTTTTCGACCATTTCGGTAGAGTCAAAGTTGACTGAAGGTTGAAATTTTGGCACTTATCGTTATTTATATGAAAATATTTCAAAACTGATAAAAGCTACAATCATGAGTAGTTTTTTGTTGTTGTATACTACATGAAATTGCGCACATTTTCATATATAATACCCCATATAACAATTATTATATAAAATGGCGCAAAAATTATGTCAAAGTGACGAAATAATTTCTGAGATGTGTCGCTGATACTTTTTAGTGCGAGAAGAAAGAAATTCGCGCTTGTGCGCCTGGGTAACGATTGTAAATAAAACAGCGCCTTGATCCGTGAACTCCCAGCATCCCCCAAGGCACGTGATTCAAAAGTTTTCGCCTAGTAGGCCTATAACTATTTTTCCGAGAATTTTTAAAAAAACTTTTTTATATCGACGTACCATACATCCAATCGGCACACAACAGACAATTTATATCGATGTTTAATACGTCCAATTGGCGTTAAAGGGTTAATCGGGCTAGATAAATTATATTAAGGTAATGTTTATTAATATGGAATTTTTATTATAAAATTAATATTAATAATACTTACCTGTATAATTTATCTAGTCCCACCCATCCTACCCCACGATCTGCCTATCACAACTGATTTTCAAGGGAATGTATTGTAATTGTCAACGGCAGTGTTGCCAACTGGCGGACAGAGTAGGAGGTAACAGGGTTGCCAATGTTGTAAATTTTGGTGCGGTTTTTGGGGATTTAGGGCTAGATAAATTATACAGGTAAGTATTATTAATATTAAATTTATAATAAAAATTCCATTTTTATTTATTTATTTTTTTAAAGTAAAATTCATGTGATGCCCATGCTTAAGAGATAATTTATATGTTGAGTTAAATTTTTCATGGAAGTATTTAATGCCATATATTTTTCAGTGTTGAAAGTCAAATGGATTATAATGAATCAATATTGTAGACTTTTGATATGCTTTTTCTTAACCAAGGTAATGGGAGGAATGTGGTGACATTAAACGAGGATTACAATGCTGCCAGCATCTGACATGCTCCCTCTGCAAGATGAAGCAGTGTCTATAGAACCACAGTATGATGGTGTCATCATGCTGAGTCCTGAGGTTGTGTTGTTCAGTGATGCCACACCACGTCCAGATGGGAGGAAAGTTTATCATGTCTTCCAGCGTAATGTCGGGGAAGCACAACGAGATGAATCTGTGCACAGTGAAGATTTCCATTCAAGACGTGAGCAGTTGTTTTCTCAGGCGCATGAAAATACTCTGCACAACATCCAACAGGTTAGTAGACTAGTCTAAAAATATGTACCTGTACTAAAATACAAACCATTGCAATCTAAATGAATGTCTTCTTTAGTTTTAGAGATGAAATCATTTAGAGAACTTAGCTGCCCTATTTTAGGTCGTGTAACTAGCAGATGAGCTTTATTTACTTACACCTTCTTGTGTTGGTTTCATTAGATAACAAGTTTCTACTTTTTCTGGTTTCATTAGATAACAAGTTTCTACTTTTGCTTTAGCCTTTTTTGTGTGAGTAGAGACCAAGGAAAAGGAACTGTAAAGGATTCAGTAAACACTGAAAGGCTGATCAGTCTTGTGCACTATCCAGGTTGAGATATCTGGTGTGTTCAGTAAGGATAGCAGTAAATAATTTTTCAGGGCCAACACCAAATTAATACATGTACTGGTATCTGTGAAACAAGCAAGGGAGAGATGAAGTGAACAAAAAAGGGATTTTGACAAAGGAAAAATCTATTTCTGGAGGAAGACCTGTGTCGCCCTGTGAAATGTTCCTATAGCACTCATTTCTAGGTATAAATAAATGCTAAATATACCAGAGAAAAAAGCCATATGGAATGCTGGAGTTACTAACCCCAGCTCGCCCACCCTCATAGGGTGTCGGTATAGCACAGGGGCTATTTGCCTCTAGTACGTTGATGTGGAACTGGCGGAATGTTTTCGACCACGTTCCTTGAACCTTCTTGTACTGGGAGTTGCCCCCCCATCCGCTCAGAGAGGCGTCTGTGTGAACTATCGGAGACGGCGGTGGAAACTGTAGTGGTACTGATTTGGAAAGACTCCGGACTTCCGTCCATGGGCAGAGTCTTTTCTTTAATATTGGCGGAATCAAGGAGATTTTGTCTCTGAACTTGTTGTTGGCTCTTTTCCGCCAAACCCGATTGATATCCTTCAGTCTGGCTTTCAACAGAACATCTGTTATTGAAGCAAACTGAAGTGAACCTAAGATTCTCTCTTGGGTACGACGAGAAGCCCGTTTGTTCTTGAGGAATTGTCTCGTAGCTTTCGCTATCTCTCTGCACGTCTTTGGCGGAAGAGATAGTTTTTGTGTGGTTAGGTCCCATTGAATTCCCAACCATTGAAAGCGAGACGGCGGAATGAGACGGGACTTTTCATTGTTTATCTGGAAACCCAGGTATTCTAGGAATTTTATTACTTTGGCTGTTGCCTTGTGACATTCCTCATCGTTGGTCGCCCAAATGAGCCAGTCGTCTAGGTAAGCTACTAACATTACCCGCTGAGCTCTTAGTTCTTGAACTACTGTCTCTCCTAGTTTGGTGAATATTCTGGGCGCTATGTTGAACCCGAATGGCATGACTGAACGAGTAAGCTTGTTTTCCTAGTTTGAAGCCTAGGTATGGAGAGAAGTTTCTTGCTATCGGTACATGATAGTAAGCGTCTGTAAGATCGATAGAGGTGGTGACGACCCCACGGGGAAGTAAGGTCCGCACCTGCAAGACGGTTAGCATACGGAACTTGTCGTGTTGAATGTGTGAGTTGAGAGGGGACAAGTCCAGAATCACTCTTCGTTTGTCCGAGTCCTTCTTCGGTACACTGAACAAACGTCCTTGAAATTTCAGGTGACTGACTTTCTTTATTGCCTTCTTTTGAAGAAGGTCTTTGGCATAGTCTAGAAGGTCTGTCGTTGGAATCTGGTGAAAACTGACTGGTGGAGGAGGCTCTTTCTTCCATTTCCACCTCAGACCTTTCGATACAATACTGTGGGCCCACGTACTGAAGGTCCAATGGTCCCAGGAGAGGTACAATTTCCCGCCCACCTGCAGAGACTCATTGACTGGTTGAGGTCTTACTTCCTCTGCCTCCTCTGAAGCCTCTGCCTCTAGAGCCAGCTCTCTGCTGGAAAGCACCTCTGGCTCTGTTACCCCTTGCGTGTCTATTAAAGCCTCGAAACGCCCCTTGTGTTTCAAAGGAGGCGTTGAAAGCTGGGGAAGTTACAAGGGCAACCGAACTCGAAGGCTGTTGAGTTGGTTGACTCTGCAGCAGAACAAACTGCTGTTGTGGCTGTGCCTTAGATGTCGAAGGCTTGCTGATCTGGGAGACAGGAACTGCCTGTACTACTGCCTGAGACTGAGAGGTCTGGAAAGGCTGATACTTCCTAGGCCTCTTCCTACCTTTGGATTGTGGTCCGGGGGTCTCGAACTTCCTTTTGAAGGGAAGTCCCCAGCGGACACGAAGGTTCTGGTTAGCTCTAGCCGCTTCGCTGAGGACGCTGTTAACCATGTCCTCAGGAAAGAGGTTGGCACCCCAGATCGACGCCTTTATGAGCTTGTTCGGCTCATGCCTGATGGAGGCATTAGCAAAGACATGCTTCCTGCAGGCTCGTCTAGCCACTATAAAATCATACAGGTCCGATTGAAAAGCCTGCAGTAGCGACTTTGTCATGGCCCGGAATTAGAGGCTCATCTGCAAAGACGGTAGCCGTCAACTCTGCAGTGGTGACTGAGTTAATTGACCTGCTCAGCCTGCATCTTGCTTCGAATCCTGCCTTAATCATGGAGTCCGGAATTCTAGGCAAATGTTCACTGAATTGTGTGTAGGCACACTCCGGGTCGAGTTTGCCCACCGTGAACGTTGCTGGAGCACCAGCCCAACACTCTAGATCTCCGGGAAAGAGCAAAGAGGCAGCCTCCATCTCGGCTAGTCTAGCATAGCCCGGGAAGGGGAATTGTAGGCCCGGTGGGAAGAACTCATAGTCTTCCACTGGTCGGGTTCTGCAACCTTCAATTGTAAGCTTGCCCTCTGAAAACGGGGCATGCAGAGCCAACCGCCATGGGTTGCTATTCTCGAATGGCGGAAGCTTGGGTGTGTCCGGCACCACAAAGGACTGGGGTGTGTTTCCGGAGTGGAGGAATCCGGTCACCAATTCCTCCTGGGCTTGTAATCTCTGGGTCAGAGACATGATGGACTGTCCCGATGTCTCTAGACCTGAGGCGAGTTGAGTGGACATCGATTGAGGTCTCGAGTCCACTACTTCGCTCATCTTCTGCATGAGAAGAGTGGCGAAAGCCTCATGGTCGAATCCAGACTCTGCTGGTCTGGCTTTGGAAGACTTAGCTCTCGACCCCTTGGGTGGGTGAGTAGCTTTGGCTGAGGAAGTCGAAGGCTTGGGGGCCAATGACGACCTGGCGCAGTCTGCCGGGGAAGGCTTGGCTGGTCTACCCACCTTTGGCAGAGACTTCGTCTTCAAGGTTTTCACCTTGGGGATTACTGAGCCCGACCTATTCCAAGGGGCAGTGGACTTCCCAGGGAAGCCCTGAAAAGAAGAAGAAGAAGAAGGAGTTGGACTAAAAGAGAGAACGTTAGCCCCACGACTACCTGCCTCACTTACCTCCCTACCTTCCTCCTGTTCCTCGATGGCCACAGGCTCTCGGTGCAGGCTGATGGCCACCACCTCCTCTGTCATGACATCACACAAGCCCTCTTGGTCCTCCGGGGGTGCTTGGGTCTCCTGGCAGATTCGCTCTATGATGGGAGCCGCTACTCCCGCCAGTACTGCTGCCGAAACCTGGGCGTTCGGGTAGAGGAGGGCGCACATCTCCTCCGACAGCACGTAGGGTTGGCCGGCTCCCACATGTCTTCCAAAGCCCCCTACCCAGGCCTTCAGGGCCAACATTGAGGAGGTCTTGAGCATCAGATCAACCTGTAAGAAATAACCAAATCAGGTTTCTCAGTGTCGGGGACTTTTCCAACCGATATGTGTAACATAGAATTCAGAGTAACAATGAGGCGAGTATGCTACCTACCGACTCATCTGTTACGATCCTAACAAGGTCGTAACACACTGTGCAGGCTTCTGGGTGCCAGACGGCGTGTCCCTCCAAGTGGATGGCGCAGCTGGCATGAGACCGGCATACCTCATGCCCATACGGCTTGTACAGGACAGCTGGACATCCCGCCTCCTGGCATCGAACCATCTTTAAGTTGGAAAGATATATGAGTATCGTCAAATAATGCCGCCAGAGTTAATTCCGGCGGTATGAGTACACTTAAACTAGTTGCTTAACCAGCTAAAGGTATAATCTTCAACTTACTTGTTATTAATAAAGCTCTGGATGTATCCGCCTGCTCCGGAATCCATACTTTGGGTATCGCCAAAGCTATAATCGGCGGAGAGGGTCTGATACGAGCAGAACAGGGAAACAAGGCAAAACCTAAGCCTGAGTCTGATCACACCAGAGTAGAGTAGCAAAACCTAACCAACTGGAGGCGCATTCTCTGAGCCCAGTTCCGCCCCCACCGGAGTGGGCAGCAGCGATAAAATAGAAGACGGAAAACAGAGCGGCGTGAACAACGGTACGTAGAACTCCGGTGTATACATTCTGGCGCATGTGATGGTAGACCACACTTCGCCAGAATAAACACAGGCCCGGAGACATACCAACAGAAGCTACATAATAAATTTTCTTAATACTAAGCTCTGAATGTCTCCGCCTACTCCGGAATCCATAATCTCGTCATCACAAAAGCTAAAACCGGCGGGGTTGGCCTGATACGAGCAGAACAGGGAAAATAGGTAAAACCTAAGCCTGAGTCTGATTGCACCGGAGAAGAGTAGCAGTTCCAAGTCAATTAGAAACGCAGCTCTAAGCCCAGTTCTGCCCCCACTGGAGTGGGGAAGCAGCAATAACACTAGAGAAGTAAGGAAATCAGAGCGGCGGAACAGCGGTATGTGAATTCCGTCATATAGCCTCCTGGCGGGTGTGATGGTAGACCACACCTCGCCAGAAAACACACAGGCCCAGAGACATACCAACAGAGATTACATAATCTACTAATCCCCCAATCTCCTCCGACTAATCCCCAGGACCGAGCTCTAAGCTCTAGCTGTCGTTCATCGGTAGGATTACTTAGGCAGCGAGCTAACAAAGCAGCGCTGGAACGAGTCCAGGACGGAGGGTGAGGGTGGTGTCTGGAGTAGAGTGGACGAATCGTGATCGCCTGGCCACAGCAACCGATTAGTGAAAACCACTTCTCGAGAAGCTGTTAACTAGCCTACCACTAAAGGGGGCAGAAGACGGTAGGCCAACTGACACCCTAAAGGGAGCAAGGGCCCAGGCTACACTCAACAAAGACAATTCATAAAATAATTGATGAGGAATTACTGGAAGTACTGACGAAAAAAAAAAGGGGGGGAGAGAAAACTGCACCCAGCTAAGATTCCAGCCCAACCCTCCGAATTCGGTACAGATCCAGTCAGGTAGGCTAGGATGGCTCCTATAAGGACATCACGAAGAGGACGCTTAGAACCAAACTCAACCCTCCAAAATCGAATCTTCTGATCTGGTCAGGTAAGATAGGCCTAGCCCCTTCAAACATTACAAGAGAGAGACTCTCTAGTCCTGGACCACCCTCCAAGCAAACATATCTGCCTGGTCAGGTGGCGGTAAAAGGAGCCACTAAGGGTGGAGGGATATACAGAGACTGCCTAGCCTACCCTCCAAAACCTATCCTAGGTCTGGTCGGATAGGCCAGGGTATGACATCGTGAAGAACTTCCAACCTCATCAAATAGCAATACAAGACTATAATCGAAAACTAAACTAGAAATATACATGCATGAGTACCGCGAAAGAAAGAGGAATCTTCACCTCCAAAAATAAACTGGTGAACCGCTAGGCTAGCCTAGGATGCCAAAAACACAATATACTCGCTCATAACGTGATGAAACATATCACTGTATGCACGAAAGGGAACCAACGCACTCCTGAGGGGCAGATGATAACGAAAAAGGCCTTAATAGGCAAATAACGTAAGACAAACCGTTAAAAACAAAGCCTCAGTATACGTCAGGAGCGAGACGGGCCCTATAATAGGCTAATAACGTAAGGATAAAACCGTAAAAATAAGGCTCTCAGAATTCGTCAGGACCGAGGATGATGAAAAAGAATACAAAAACAGTAGCCTATATAGTGAAGTGCTAAACGGTGGATAAAATACACCTCGAGATAAAAATTGAAATAATTGCGCACGCCGCCAGTCATGCACCCAAAATGGCGGATCGTAAGAACGTCATACCCGGCTCACAAGGACAAAAGACTTAAAATAAGGGCCAAAGTTGGATGCATCGTTGCCCCAACGTGTTCAAAAATGATAAATGGAATACGTACTCAACTTAGATGAAGAAGCTTGTTGTTCGTGAGAAGACATGATGCTTCGCAAAAAACACTTCTTGGAAACAGCAAAAACGGCGCATGCAGACACAGTGAGTGCTATTACAGGAATGAGGGTTTCTGGCAGAGGTAGTAGTAGTAGCGAGCGGAAGGTAGACGTTGTAATGGCACCTCTCTAGAGAGGGATTTTGAGAGGAGACTTCTAATTAGCAAAGTATCTGTGGTAGTGGCTTCCACTCGCCCCTGTGCTATACTGACACCCTATGAGGGTGGGCGAGCTGGGGGTAGTAACTCCAGCATTCCATATGGCTTTTTTCTCTGGTATATTTAGCATTTATTTATACCTAGAAATGAGTTCTATAGGAACATTTCACCGGCTGACACAGGTCGAACCCAGAAATTAGAAGTATGACCTGTGTCATGTATTTTGATGTGTAGCCTTTAAATGTATTCTGTCCAGAAGATACTGTGTGGTGATCCTTACCTGGTAGGAGTGTGCCACAGTAGGATGGATTATAGGAATGTTCAGTACAGGCAGTCCCCGGGTTACGACATTCAGAGTTTACGAAGCTCGTCAAAGATATTCATAAAAAATTATTTCCCCAGGTTACAACGCATGTTCTGTATGTACGACATGTATGATGCTGACCTGATGGAAGAAATATGGCTCCAAAATGGCAAAATGGTCAAAATTTGAAGGTTTTAATTATGGGACTAGCCCAGTAATTATATAGCTAAAAGTTTCACTCGTTCGGCAGCTAAATTCCGAAATTCGCTAGTCACGCTAATTTTTTGTCTTGTTCTGGTTAGGTAACAAGGACCCTGCCCACTTGTGGGGAAAGAGGAACCAATGGGCAAAGAGCTCAGTTTGTTTCTACCTGCTGATGGCTACAGACTGGTTGACAGCTGCAGTAAATTCTGGAATTCTTGACTTTTCCTTTTGTGTATCAGCATTTGGGGAAGTATTATTTGCGTTGTGTTGGCCAACTGAGTATTATCTATTTAGATTTAGGTTCTTGTTACTTAGAGAACTAGATAGTTCTTGACTTGGAAATAACCAGCCCAAGAAGAGCCGTTGTTAGGCTCAGAGGTCTGGATAAACCAATCCTTTATTATAAATAATTGACTTGGATTACCAACTTGTCTTTCTATTCACGCCATGTTGGACTCTAGTGTTGCCAACATTAGGTATTGTGCAAATGGTTGTAAGACTAGATTGACTAAAGAGTCTTACGATTCACATGCCTTGTGCTCATCTTTTAGTGGACAAGTATGTTCTGTAGATTTAAGATGTAATGAATGTGTAGATTGGGATGAGAGAACATGGAGAAACTTAGAATATCATTTAAGAAAATTGGTTACAGATAGGAAGAGAAAGGTTTTAGCTAGAGTTAGTTCAAAATCAGCTAGTCAGTGATCATTGGATTCGAATGTTTCTGTTATTTTTCTAGCCACAGTTCCCACTTCTCTTGCTTTACCACCTTCTAAAGTTTCAGAATCCCATACTTCCAATCCCAACCCCATCACCTGCCTAGAAGAAAAGCTTAAAAAATGCTTTTCACTGTTAGTTCAGACAATGGAGCAGCTTGTTTCAAAGTCCTGATGGGTAAGGCAAAAAGTGACAGTGCAGTGTTAGTGGAGGAGGTGTGGCTGTTTGTCCTATCGACTCTCCTTGGCAAAGGTCAGTGGCATACTCCCCAGTACGTGGGAGGAGTCAAACTGGTAGCCCAAGGAAGTTTGGTGGGATCTGTCCACAAGCAGTCACCCCCTCAGTTCAACCTGTTGTAGTTTCCCAGGTTGCAACAGGGAACTGCTGGAAAGGTCTCTTTTTGGAAGTGCATAAGTTGTCCAGTTTTGAAGACTCCTTTCCTGGTCGTCATCATCAGTGGTGCTCAAGCAGTAATTCTTGGCGTCTTAAAACGGCCTCCACTGATGTAGCGATGCCTCCTGTGGTTACTGTAAAGACGTCTAAGAGTACCAAGCCCTTCTTGCAGTCATTGGGACAGTCCGGAGCAATTTTCTTCTGATTGCCTCTCATAAGGGGATGCTCCCCCAGTGCCTGCAACTCCCAAGGCACCTGCACTGTTGGAAGCAGTCAAGTGCCCATTGGCACCAGAACCCTCTACTATCAACAAGTGCCAGGTAGCGCCACCTTGTGTGGAGTCACAGCAAGGTGTAGTTGCACCTGAGCGCCCATCAGCTCCTCCTCAGGTAGCTCCCTCTGTTTCAACCCTATTCAGCTGAAACTGGATAGCATTTGGGCTTTACCTATTAATGCTCCTTTGATGCTTCGAGCGCCCGCTTTGACTGTGGCGACAGTAGTGGCTAGGACACTTCAAGGATCTTTGGGTGTGGAGCTTCCTCAGGCACCTGTTGTAGCTCCAACTCCCCAAGCTCCTCTGGTTGTAGATACGACCCAAGCTCTTATGGATCTTTCTCCTGTTTTTTCTGAAGAGGAAGAGGTAGAGGATCAAGCTGCCTCTTCAGCGTATGTCGTCTTAATGAGGTTCCTTTTGGCTTCTTATCCTGCCTTCTTTTTGCTTACAACTCCTTCATCGCCTACGTTGACAATAGTGATGGATGTGCCTTCCTCTGCTTCCTCTAGTATACCGAAAATGGTGCTTTCTTCTTTGGCAAAGAAAGCATTCAAGGACATAAAAGCTTTGCTAGCAGAAAAGAGGGATCAAGGCAGAACCCCATATAGTTTTCCTCCCTCTAGGATATCGAGATGGGGGTATCTCTCTTATGCCACTAAGGAGGCTCATTCCTTGTGAATCTGTGCATCTTCCCAAGGAGACTTTGGGGTCAGTAGATTCAGCCAGGTTTTCTGCTTTCTTGTTGGCCAAGATTTTGTTTTCAGCCTCGGAACTAGTGCATCTCCTAAAGAAAATCTTCAAGGTGTTCGAAGTCATGAACTTTCTTGTTGTTCCTACATGATATACAAACCCTCGGTCCTTTACATTAGAAATTACTTTCGGTGTAGGCTGGAATACTGCCGTTAAATTCTTGCCCGGATGTAAACACCACTTTGCTTTCGGCTGTCTTCCATTAAAGATGCGTGTTCGTAAGCTCTTGCTGACTAGCCTCATTCTTTCTCTATTAAAAGCCTGACAGAAGTTCTGGGATCTGATGATGTGGAAAGATTGTGTTCAGTTAGATCTTTACAATACCACTTGCATAAAACTTAGAACATTCGTGGCAATTCTTGCAGTCTGTGGCACCTTGTCAAGAACCTGTCTAGACCATTATCTAAGAATGCACTAGCATTCTTTCTAAGAATCATGATCTGTGAAGCTCACTTGTCAGTCCAAGAAGACATGTTCCCTATATTTAAAGTGAAAGCTCATAAGATTAGAGCAGTAGCCACTTCTCTGGCTTTTAAAAGAAACCTGAACTTATCAGCAATTTTAAACTCTACACACTTTGGAAATGTAAGTCTGTGTTTGTGTCTCATTATCTTCGAGATATTGAAACAGTGTACAATGATTGCAGTACCTTGGGTCCTTTTCTTGTGGCTGGTGTGATGTTGGGAAAGGAAGTGTAGGATATAAGGTGTCTTATGTTTTTTTGGGAAGCCTGAAGGTATGAAGTACCTGAGTACCCTCCAGTCCTTTGTTAGGGTGGTGGTAGTTTTTTATTTAAACATGTTTTGAGTATAGGTAACAAGTTTTTCTGTGGTGGAATATTGGTACTAAGCCCTGCAAAGTGCCAATTTACCGGTCCTTTGTTGGCCATCCGAAATATCTTTCAGCTCAAAGGTCCTACTAAAGTAGTAGGCGCTTGCTGGCTATACTGCCATGCCTCTACATGATAGGACGTGTGACAGCCAGAGGCAGTACTTTCCAGCATCAACTCTCATCAGGTAAGGAATCAGCAAACATTGTTATATAATGTTGGCAATTGTTTCTTTTTTTTCCCTCTTTCTAGTTACAGTGTTAATATTTTGAGGTAGAAATATCCATGCATCCCCCATCCCTTAATGTGGAAATCACCCAGTATATAATTACTGGGTAAGTACCATAATTAAAAATGACATTTTTTTAATACAATAAAGTTTTCATACATTCAACTTCCCTGTCAGATATATACTTAGCTATAGACTCCGTCGTCCCCGACAGAAATTCAAATTTCGCGGCACTCACTACAGGTAGGTCAGGTGATCTACCGCCCTGCTCTGGGTGGCAGGACTAGAAACCATTCCCGTTTTCTATCAGATTTTCTCTGTCGGTAGGTCAGGTGATCTACCGCCCTGCTCTGGGTGGCAGGACTAGAAACCATTCCCGTTTTCTATCAGATTTTCTCTGTCGCCGGTGGTGTCAATATTGTTGTTACCACCTCCTGACTGGAATTCTTTTTTCAACGCTTTTGATCTTCTTTCGACCGATTTTTGGTGACGTACTTGGATCGTTGTTTGGCATTCGCTATCGTGGAACTGTTTTTGGACTTGGCTTTGGTTTTTTCTTGAATATGTCTGACTCTAGTGTTGGTTTCAGAGTGTGTGTGAATGAGGGCTGTAAGGTGAGGATTCCGAAGGCTTCGGTAGATCCTCACACTGCATGCCGTGGATGTAGAGTTGTTGAGTGTTCTTTAGATAACACATGTAATGTGTGTGAAAGATTGAGTGCTCAGGAATGGAAGACTCTAACTTCTTACTTGAAGAAGTTAGAGAAAGATAGAGAGAGGAAGGCGGCTTATAAAAGCCTTAGTAGATCTAGATCTCATGAACCCCTGTCTAGTTCTGTAGCTTCTTCTACTCATAATTATTCTCCTTCTTTATCAGGCCAATCACAGGTTGCTAATCCCTCTGATTCGGCTTCTGAAATTGCAGAACTCAAAGCTTCCCTTCAAAAAATGCAAGAGAAAATGGCGGCATTAGAAGGTAAGCAAAGTGAGGGTGATATTTCTAGTGATATAAGTGTCCCCAGTGTAGTGGAGGGGGCGTCTGGTCGTCTCTGCGACGCTCCCAGGCCTAGACCGCTTCCAAGCTCCCTGGCCCAGAGGAGAAGGAAAGTCGAAAGCCGTATGGAGGTTGTGGAGAATCCCCAACGATCAAGCGTCCCTTCGGCGGAATCTGTTACATCTCAGACTGCCAGGGATCGCTACAGAAAAGCGTCCTACGAGAGTGCTTTTCGTCATTGGGATCTCCCTCACCAAAAAGAGGATGGAAAGATACGAAGCTTTCCCGTCCGCTGAAGAGAAACTGGAAAGAGCCTGAATTGAACTCTAGCCCCGAGCGCTTTTCTGAAGAAGAAGCGCCTTCGGTAGTAAAGAGAGCTAGAAAGGAGTTAACTCCCTTTGCGGTAAGGGAGTCTCTAGCGCCTTCCAGATCTCCCTCTCCTGCTTTTGATGAAGAGGAGTCCTCTACCAGGAAGATTTTAATCAATATGCAAGAGCAGCTAGCGTCGTTGGTAGGAGTCCTTTCCAAGGAGCCTTCTCGCAGAAAGGACGACAAGCTTCCTATAAAAAGATCTAGACACCGATCTCCTGTCAGGCGCAATGAGCCTTCCAGGGGAATTGTCGCACAGGCGGCCATCTCTGGGGGGAGCAAAGCGCCAGGCAGGCGAGAGGTAGAAAAGTTAGAAACTCCTGCCAGGCGCCTGGCGCCAGCCAGACCCCAGGCGCCAAGTAGGCGCCAGGGAACACCTCACAGAAAGAGAGGAGTCTTCCAGGCGCAAAGAGCCTGATTATTCTCGAGATCGTTCCAGGCGCAGAACGCCAACCAGGCGCCAGCTAGAATGGAAGAAGCGCCTGCCAGGAGCGAAGCGCCTGCCAGGAGCGAAGTGCCTGCCAGGCGCAATGTGCCTGCCAAGCGCGATGCACCTGCCAGACGCTAGGAGTATTCCGAGCGCGATGCACCTGCCAGGCGCCAGGCGCATACTATACGAGAAGAGCCTGATAGGCGCCAGGAGTCAATCAGGCGCCAGGCGCAAATTAACCAAGATTCTCCTAAGGATAGGCATAGGGAGGCAATAGCCCTTAGTCCCTCGCCTGTTAGAAGTTCTTCTTCTACGGAAAGGAAGAATTCAAAGGAGGAGACAGACGAAAGAAGGGAGCATTCTCCTTCCGATCCTCTCGACTTAGAGGACGTTTCGGATGAATATGGAGATTCGTTGACTCCAGCTGCTCCTCCTTCTCCGCGCTCTCTTTTTTCGAGCACTAAATCACACAAGTCTTCGTCCTTCCTTAAAATGAAACTGGCCATATCTATGAAGAGGGCCCTACAGTCTCTAGATTCCTGGATTAAGACAAAAAAGGAACTAGGAAGGATGGTCTTTTGTATGCCTCCTGCCAAACTAACGGGTAGAAGAGGCATATGGTATGAGACGGGAGAGAATATGGGATTGTCTCTGCCTACTTCGGCCGAATCGGACTTCTCGAGTCTCGTAGACTCCTCGAGAAGACACGCCTTGAACTCGGCCCGAGCAACATGGGGTCTTTCGGAGATGGACCATCTCCTCAAGGGACTTTTCCACGTCTTGGAAGTATTTAATTTCCTGGATTGGTCCCTTGGGGTTTTGGCTAAAAAGTCCCAGGAAGCGGAAAACCTAAACCCCGAAGCTTTGCATAGTATACTTACATGCATAGACAAAGCTGTTCAGGATGGGTCGGCAGAGGTCTCCTCCCTCTTTGGTGCGGGAATGCTGAAGAAGAGGGCTGTTTATAGTGCTTTCCTCACTAAGGCCGTCTCTCCTTCACAGAGATCCGCCTTGTTGTTCGCCCCTCTTTCAGAGTATTTGTTCCCTTCTCAGTTGGTGAAGGACATTGCACATTCACTAACTGAGAAGGCGACTCAAGATCTCCTCAGGCAGTCTTCGAGGAAGAATAGGCCTCTGGCCAATGAAGAAAAGAAAGGGGCTCGTCCAACGCAGCAGTAGCCCTTTCGAGGAGGCCCTCCGATTAGATCTATTCCCAGAAGAAAGACCACGGAAAGAAGAGGAAGAGCTTCCTTCCGACCCTTTAAGAAGGGGAAATGAGAAAGCGATCCTCCAAACACCTGTAGGTGCCAGGCTGCAAGATTTTGCGGAAGCCTGGGCAAACATAGGAGCCGACACTTGGTCCATGTCGATCATCAAGAAGGGATATTATATCCCATTCAAGGACAGCCCTCCCCTGACATCAACACCGAGGGAACTGTCCGCCAGATACAAGGACCCTGTACTGATGGATACTCTTCATCAAATGGTAGAACAGATGTGGGACAAAAGAGCAATCGAGCTGGTACTGGATCACAACTCCCCGGGGTTTTACAATCGCCTTTTTCTAGTAGCGAAAGCTTCGGGGGGTTGGAGACAAGTACTGGATGTAAGTGCGCTGAACAGATTTGTGGAGAAACAGAAGTTCAGCATGGAAACGTCTGCTTCAGTCCTTGCAGCCTTCCGCCAAGGAGATTGGATGGCGTCCCTCAATCTTCAAGACGCCTATTTCCACATCCCGATTCATCATTCGTCGAGGAAGTACCTTCGTTTCATGATGGAGGGAAGGATCTATCAGTTTAGGGCCCTTTGTTTCGGCCTGTCCACGGCTCCTCAAGTCTTCACAGACATAATGAAGAATGTAGCAAGACATCTACATCTGATGGGAATAAACGTCTCCCTATACCTGGACGACTGGCTCATCAGGGCCAGGTAGCACAAACAGTGTTTGGAGGACCTTTCAACGACAATAGAACTGACAAAGTCATTAGGATTGATCGTAAACCTCGAGAAATCGCAGATGATCCCCAGCCAGAACATGGTTTATCTGGGGATTCGGATGGATTCTCGGGGTTTTCGAGTGTTTCCATCTCAAGAGAGAATATCGAAAGGTTGCGCCACAGTCTCCAGCTTCTTAGGGAAGGAGCGCAGTTCAGCGAGGGAATGGTTGAGCCTTCTGGGGACCCTTTCCTCGCTGGAACAGTTCTTTCCTCTAGGAAGACTGCATCTCCGTCCTCTACAGTTCTTCCTGAGAAGGAATTGGAATTGGAAGAAAGACAGGACAGCTCTCCGATACTTTTCCAATCCCGACAGAAGTGAAAAATCACTTAAGGTGGTGGTTACCCCCTCTAGAGGAGAACAGAGGTGTGTCCCTGGAAGTTCGGAACCCGAACCTGATATTATTTTCAGACGCGTCGGAGACAGGTTGGGGTGCAACCTTAGGATCCAGGGAAGTGTCAGGCACCTGGTCGGAAGAGCAGGTGTCATGGCACATAAATTGCAAGGAGCTCTTAGCCATTCATCTGGCGTTAAAGAGCTTCGAACAGATAGTCAGAGACGGGGTAGTGCAGATAAACTCCGACAATACCACCGCTCTGGCTTATGTAAGAAAACAAGGAGGGAATCACTCTCTCACTCTATACGAACTGACAAGAGATCTTCTTATTTGCGCGAATCAAAGGAATGTAACTCTACTAACAAGGTTTGTCCAAGGGGAGAGGAACGTGAGAGCGGACAGGCTGAGCAGGAGGTTCCAGGTCCTTCCCACAGAATGGACCCTCCACTCAGAAGTGTGTCAGATCCTTTGGTCTTTTTGGGGGAAGCCTCAAATAGACCTGTTTGCCACGTTCCTCTCCAAGAGGATAGACACATTTTGCGCTCTGGCAGACGATCCCAGAGCTTATGCAGTAGACGCCTTGCTCCTGAACTGGTCCGGACTGGATGTGTTCGCTTTTCCCCCATTCAAGATCCTGGGGGAAGTGGTCAGAAAGTTCGTGGCCTCGAAGGGGACAAGGATGACTCTGATAGCCCCATATTGGCCATCCCGAAGTTGGTTCACAGAGGTAATGGAGTGGACGGTGGACTTCCCCAGATCTCTTCCAAACAGGACAGATCTGCTCAAACAACCCCACTTCGAGAGGTACCATCAAAACCTACCCGCTCTTGCTCTGACTGCCTTTCGACTATCGAAAGACTTGTCAGAGCGAGAGGGTTTTCTCGCAAGGCGGCAAGCGCAAATGCCAGAGCCCGCAGAGCATCTACTATGCGAGTATATCAATCGAAGTGGGAGGTGTTCAGAAGTTGGTGTAGGTCGAAGAAGCTGTCCTCTTCTAATACCTCTGTGACCGAAATTGCAGATTTCCTTCTTTTCATGAAGGAGAAATCGCATCTTTTTGTACCAACTATTAAGGGATACAGGAGTATGCTCTCGGCTGTATTCAGGAACAGAGGATTAGATTTGGCCAATAATAAGGATTTGCATGATCTCATTCGTTCTTTCGAATCAAAAGAACCTAGAGTTCCGAGCTGGAATCTGGACGTGGTCCTAAAATTTCTATCTTCTGAAAGGTTCGAACCACCTCACACGGCTTCCTTTCGAGATATTACAAGGAAGTGCCTGTTTCTGTTGTCTCTCGCTACGGCGAAGAGAGTCAGCGAGCTGCACGCCCTTGTTCGTTCCAGACTCTCTTTCTTGCTAAAAAAAGGATTTTGACGTAAGGAAAAATCTATTTCTGGGCGATTGGCTCGTGTCGCCAGCGAAATATCCTTTAATCTATTATTTCTAGGGTAAATGTACTAACACATACCAGAGAATAAATAAAATAAAGAAAAAGGTCAGTATGACTGACTCGCTCACCCTCTAGGAGGGTGTCGGTATGAACACTAGGCGAGTGAGACCACTACCACGAGCCAAATGCCAATAGAAATCTCCCACTACAAAACCCTCCAAGAGGGGAGCCGTCCCACAGAGGGAGCAGCTCGTACCACTACTACACCATCCCATGCTTGCGACTGCTGCGCCTCTAGTGGCCATCCTGAAGTTAGCAGACAATCTTGAGCGAAGGGATGGGTAGGGGGGGTATTTCGCTGGCGACACGAGACCAATCGCCCAGAAATAGATTTTTCCTTACGTCAAAATCCTTTTTCTGGGCTCAGCTCGTGTCGCTTGCGCGAAATCGTACCAGAGAAACAGCACAAGATTGTAAACAAAGAAAATAAAATATAATAAAACAAAATAGGTCTCAAATAAAAGATACAAAATAAAAGAATGAATATAATTGCTAAAAAGATACAAGTACACAGTAAAACAAAATCAGAATTATGCTTAAATTACCCTTAAATCTAATTATGTTAATAATATAAGGTAATTTACATATATACAAATAGGTACAATGATTACCTATCACAATAAATCTGTGTAACAACATGTATCAAAAATAGAAATAGCAATTAGTATAAATTTACATAAATATTTGATCAATGATAAAATAAAATATCTTAGGAATGTATATGACTTAATATACAAAACCCGTAACCATTGCATTATGATGTATCCCCTAGCATAAAAATAAGGGGATAACATCTATGAGATCAGTATGGTAATCAGATGTGAGTGTCCCTAACCAGACAAAAGGGGCACTATACAATCATAAAGCAGCTAAGACACAAGGTAAATGTTAATGAACAAGGCAGGAATAGACGAACTGTTGGGTGAGGCAGGTAGAAAGGAGGACTGAATCTTCTACTATAATCTAGCTAGAGTCAGGGGAAACTATGTTACCCGCTGCTACTGCTGGGAATTTCAGAGCTTCCAAGGACTTAAGGTAGTGACGTTTGAACACTGTCGGCGATTTCCATCCGGTATACTTCTTTAAATCAGCAAAATTCATATGTTGGAAGTAATTAATTGAGGTGGCTACTGCCCTGACATCATGTGCTTTTGGAAAGGAGTCAGGATTGGCTTGTTTGATAAAGTACAGGATTTGTTGCCTGATGCCTTTAGTGGATAAAGTACACCTTTTTCCCTCCTAAAGAGGGGCCCCGATGAGGAAGAGGAGGTCCTGGATAGAAAGGCTCGTAAGGTTGAAACCGGACAAAGGGAAACATCTTGTGGAAGGGGTAGTACCTTCCAAGGTTCCCACCTCATCAAAGGATCTTCATTCTTTGCTAAAAAGCTACGTTCCGGAGAAAGTAGCACTTCCCCCGTGGGAAGGAATTGAATATGATCCGGATCTCTGGATAAAGCCGACAGTTCTGAAATTCTTGCTCCTGAAGCTAGGCTTAATAAAAACAGAGTTTTTCTTAGGAGCATCATAAACGAGCATGTGTCATTATCGGTTTCGGAAGCCAGTTTAGAACATCGTTTAAGAACCATGAAACTGACGTAGGCCTGACAGAGGGCCTAAGTCTAGCACATGCTTTAGGAATAGACGAGAAATAGGTATCTGTCAAGTCTATGTTAAATCCAAATTGAAATATCTTTTTCAATGCTGACTTGTTTGTCGTAATCGTGCTAGCTGCTAAACCCTTTTCAAATAAAGATCTGAAAAAGGATATAGCAGAATTAACTGTCATGATTCTGATATCTGACTCTCTCAGGAAGATTGCTAACTTTTTGACGGCAGCATCATACTGCCTCAAAGTTGAATCCCTTTTATCGGATTCCAGGAAAAGAATATTCTGAGGGTCAATATTCGCATCTCTTTTTGCCGCAAACTTCATGAAATCCATAAAGTTAGGGTTTTGAGAATCCCTGAGGAAGCGAACACAGTCTTCGTTTGTACTGACTGGGAGAGCTTGGGACTGGGGATCCGAAGGGGACGAAGACCCAGTTCCAGGATCAGGGGGTACCAATTGCTCTTCGGCCAGTCTGGGGCTACTAGAGCCACTTGACCCCTGAATGTCCTGAGTTTGTCTAAGACCTTCATAAGGAGATTCACTGGAGGGAAGACGTAAATCTTCTCCCAGTTGTTCCAGTCCAGAGCCAGGGCGTCCGTGGCGTAAGCCAGATGGGTCCAGGTTGGGGGCTACATAACACGGTAGTTTGTGGTTCGCTTGTGATGCGAAGAGATCCACCTGTAGCCCTGGGACTCTTTGAAGGATCCATTGGAACGAACTCTCGTAGAGACCATTCCGACTCTAGGGGTACTGATCGGGATAGGGCGTCTGCTATGACGTTTCTTACTCCAGCTATGTGGGTGGAGGAAAGATGCCAACTGAATTTGTCTGCCAGGGAGAAGATGGCTATCATGACGTGATTTAGATGACGTGACTTGGAGCCTCCTCTGTTTATGCAATGTACTACCACTGCGCTGTCCAAGACTAGCTTTATGTGGGAGTACCTTGGTGGGCGTAATCTTTTCAGAGTCAAGAAGACTGCCATTGCCTCCAGTACGTTTATATGGAACTGACGGAACTGGGGTGACCAAATTCCTTGCACCTTTTTGACCTGGGAGTACCCTCCCCAGCCGCTTAAGGACGCGTCTGTGTGGATGGTAATCCCTGGTGGAGGGAACTGAAGAGGGACTGACACTGACAGATTCTTGACTTTTGCCCACGGCCGAAGCCGGTTCTTTAGAATCAGAGGTACTGAGGATAGCTTGTCCCTGGACCTGACATTTGCTCGAGAGCGCCAGATCCTGGTTAGATCTTTCAGTTTGGCTTTCATTAAGATGTTCGTTACTGAAGCAAACTGGAGAGAGCCGAGGATTCTTTCCTGAGCTCTCCTCGATGCTAGTTTGTGACTTAGAAATTGCTTGACTGACTTCGCTATTTCTTTCCTTTTGGTGGATGGAATCGACAGAGTGTGTGAGGATAGATTCCATTGAATGCCTAGCCACTGAAAGTTTGACTCTGGGGTGAGTCTGGACTTGGATCTGTTTATCTTGAATCCTAGATATTCTAGGAATTGGATCACTTTCAGTGTGGCCTTGTTGCATTCTTCGACTGATGGGGCCCAGATCAACCAATCGTCGAGATACGCTACTACCATAATCCCTTGAGCTCTGAGCTGTTGCACTACTACTTCCGCTAGCTTCGTGAACACCCTGGGTGCCACGTTGAGCCCGAACGGGACTACCTTGAAGGAGAACGTCTGGTCTCCTATCTTGAATCCCAGATACGGACGGAATGTCTTGCAATAGGGATATGATAGTAGGCGTCTGTAAGATCGATAGAGGTGGTGACGGCCCCACGGGGAAGTAAGGTCCGCACCTGTGAGATCGTGAGCATCTTGAACTTGTCGCAGCGGATGGCTAAGTTTAAGCGGGACAAGTCTAAGATTACTCTTCTTTTGTTTGAGCCTTTCTTTGGGACGCTGAACAAGCGACCTTGAAATTTTAATCTCTTGACTTTGACTATAGCTCCTTTCTGAAGGAGGTCCTCTGCGTACTCTGTCAATTCCTTGGAAGGAAGTTGACGGAAAGGTCTGGCTGGAGGTGGGTTCGTCAACCAGCTCCAACCCAGCCCTTTTGACACTATGCTCTGAGCCCACTGGCTGAAGTTCCACCGGTGGCGAAAGTGAAACAGCCTCCTCCTACCTGAAGTTCCTCATTGGTTCTGGTAACCCCCTCGACCTCCTCTGAAGTGCTTTCCCCTATTGAAGGGGCCTCCCGATCCTCTCCCACGAAAGGACCGCTTACCTCTGCCTCCCTTGTTCGAGCGGTCATACTTCTGAGAAGCTTGACTCTCGAAGGCTGGATTGTAAGCTGGAGAGATGGCGTATGAGGTGGAGGGTTGAGGCTGAGGGGATATCACATAAATAGGCTGTGATTGACCTTTAGACGTGGAGGGCTGAGCTGTCTGCACTAACGGCACTGTAGGAACTTGTTGAGGGAAGCGCGGCTGCTTCTTTTGGTAAGGTTGGAAACGTCTAGGCTTCCTTTGTCCCTTACCTTTTGGTGTCAAGTCTTGCCTTCTCCTAGCCGTAAGACCCCAACGGTCCTTAAGGCTTTGGTTCAACCTCGTAGCCTCTGCTTGTACTTCCTTTACCATAGCCTCTGGGAAGAGATCTGCGCCCCAGATGTTAGAAGAAAGTAACCTATTCGGTTCATGCCGAATGGTTGCCTCTAGCAATACATGCTTTCTGCAATTTGTTCTAGCAGTGGCAAACTCGAACATGTCTGACTGCACCGTTTGAGTCAGGGCTTTGGTCATAAGCTTAAAAATTGGTTCTGAACCATAAGCCATGGTTGCTACCTCAGACATAGCCATCAGGTTGATTGACCTGGCTAGTCGTGTTTTCGAGTCAAACTCCGCTTGAATAAGACTATCAGGGAGCCTGGGCAGCTTTTCACCAAACTGCTCCATAGCACAGTCAGGTTTGAGTTTGCCAGCTGTGAAAGTGTTAGGCAAGTCCTCCCATAATTCTCCAATTGACGGGAGCAACGGAGAAGTGGGGTCTGCTTCTTTCAGCTGAGGCATGGGTTCCCCTTTCTGAGCTGCTGAGATGGTCGACCTCGCTATCTTGGTAAGGAAAGGGAGCGGGGTACCTTCGTCCATCGTGAAAATGGTAAAGGGACTTTTGAATGGTTGGATCTTGGTATTCGAACAGTCCATGTCGTCTAGACATCTAAGCCATTCTCGTTGGGCCTGGTCCCGAGAATAGAGGACTGTCTCCTTTGGTACCCTGTCATCTCTAACCATAGCCGAAGGCGTGAGCCTAGCGTAGCCTATGAAGGGAGGCTGTAGGCCTTCCGGGTAGAACTCGAAGTCCTCTATTCTTCGAGTTCCAAACTCCGGTATGGAGATGAGACCATCTTGGAAGGGAGCATATGACGCTACTCTCCAAGGATTGTTCATGGAGAAAGCGGGCAGCGAGTCATACGGGGGAAGCTGAGATCCACTAGTGTTAGAGGTTGAGGGAGAGGCAAGAGGGGCTTCTCTTAGGCCGGCTATAATAGTATCCTGAGAAGTTATCCTATCCGACAGGCGAGATATCATATGTTCCATACTCGTCTTAAGGGAGCCTACCAAGTCGCCTACCTGTTGCAACAGGCCAGCATTGGTGTCCAGAGCCGGAGCTGCTGCGGAGGTGGAGGGGAGACACTGAATAGGCACCAAAGGTAGTGGAACTGGTGATACTGCCGGGGTGCGGGATTTCTCCTTAGGCTTACTCTTTGAGGACTTTGAGCCGGAGCTAGACCCTTTAGACCTGTCTGGGCCGGGATTACGAGCCGGAGACTTACGCGAAGAAGAAGACGAGGACGTCTTCTTCGAGGACGATGACGTCTTAGTCAAGGTCATATGCTTAGACTTGATCTTAGGCCTAACCGAAGCCTCTGGAGGAGTATATAACTCATCACCGGTAAAGCCTGGGAAGGATGGTGAAGTTGCAGGGGTAGAAGAAACAGTCATTCCCAAGGGGGACCCTTGGGTACCTGCATTACTTACCTCGACCAACAGGTCGTCTATACCTACCATAGGTTCAACATTTATATCCAGGGTCGCGACATCCGTGGAGATATCCTGGTCTTGTTCAGTCAAGGAGGCCGCCAGCTGTTGTTGGATAAAGGCAATAGAGGGGTCCGCTTCTACCGGGTCGACGTACCCAGTCGCCTTGCCTCCGGGGAAGATTAACAAAGCTAAACGCTTCTCCAGTATGTAGGGCTGACCCTTGGCGGCGTTCTTGCCAAAACCTCCGACCCAGGCCCGCAGGGTAGCCAATGCCGTATCTCTTACTGCCGGAGCCTGTAAGAGAGGATATATTTTAGATTTAAGAACCACTTAAAACTAAAACTTAGGATATCACTTAAACTAGATGCCTTAAGTTAAAGTAATGATGAAAACTTAAGAACTAAAAGAAGCGGAGCGGCATGCGGAGATGGAATACTTACCCGCTTCCAAAAGCTGGCTCACCAGATCGTAACATATGGTACACGTCTCATGGTACCAGACCTGGATGTCCCCGTGCGGAGTCGCGCATGGAGCATGGACCGGCAAACTTCGTGTCCACAGGGGTCCTGAAGTGTAGCGGAACATCCCGGATGCTCACAGTGGTGGCCTGTAAGTGGGAAGACACATGAGTATCTTAAAGGGGTAACACTTACAGACTAAGGACAAAAGAACTCCGTTACGTGGCGGAGCTCGGAAAAAATTGGGCATAACCCCTCCCTGCATTGCCTGAATAGGCTATAATCCCGGAGAGAGATCCGGTAAATACTAAGGGAGGGGTGGGGATGGTTTAAGAAACTTAAGATAAACTTAAAGATAACTTAAACCTACATGCAAGTAACCGGACTAGGTCCAGTGAAGCGGAGTGTAGTAACTCAGCAATAACGGTACGGTAGTGAAAGACCTATTGTATGCTCCGGTCCAACTATGGTGGACTATACCCTTCCGCTGGATATCAGGACTCCGATAGGGAGGAGCTCTAGTAAGGAGGGAAGGGCGAGATGACATACAGACTCGCGCTAACCCGGAGCGACAAGGAAGTAACGGAGGGGGGGAAGGCCAGAGCCCCCCACAACGTACCACCCGGCCGAGCCGAGAAGCGGAGAGGTCGGAACCAGTCAGGGACTGTCGGACTCCCAGGCCCCTCCGGTGGAGGGGAAGGGGAGGCAGGCTCGGGCATGCTGGGCGAGCAAGGACAGACCGACCCACCCCCGCCCGACTCTATGGGAGAGCGGGAGAGGGGGAAGGGGGACTGGCAGGCGCCTGGCTGACTCGTGATCACGTAGTGACCACGAGGCGTAAACTAAGATACGGTAACCAAGCCTGTAGGCCAACCAACTGATCAGAGAGAAGCTATCGGGAAGCAACCAGAACTGAAAAGCGGTAGCATATAGGCCCATAGGGCGAAAACCAACTGATCAGAGAGAAGCTATGAGGAAGCGACCGAACTGATCAACGGTAGACTAGGCTCTACGAGCCAGGACCTAGGCTAAGCCAGACGCCAACTAACCTAACAATAACAAAACATAAAAATATAATATATAATAAAAATGAAAGAAAGAAGGTAAAATAGCAGGAGAAAAAATCCAGGAGTGTGCGACTAGCCCGAAGGCAAGTCTCCCACTCAAAGCTAGTCAGGGGCCGATACTAAGAACCTGGACTAGGGTCTGGATAGAAAAAGCCTACATAAGGTGAAATACATACATGTATAACAACTTGAGTAGACGTAATAACGCGGATAATCAAAATAGAGCGTAAAATAATAAGGGATGTTCTAGGTATGGGAGACCAAGAACGAACCCAACATGCGGCAGGACCATGCTGCCATGCTTCCAGCCCCCGAGAACGTATCTATACCTAAAAAACGGCAAATACCGTCTCGGGGACGGAAAAAACTCGCTAACCGTAAATACTGAGTACTTAACTTAGCTGCTGCAATAGCTGCACGCTCCATTATCGAAAAATCCGAAGAAAGGGCACAAAAAACACAGAGAGAAAAATAGCACTTGTGATTCGTGCGAGCTAACGAAAAAGGATGACCACTAGAGGCGCAGCAGTCGCAAGCATGGGATGGTGTAGTAGTGGTACGAGCTGCTCCCTCTGTGGGACGGCTCCCCTCTTGGAGGGTTTTGTAGTGGGAGATTTCTATTGGCATTTGGCTCGTGGTAGTGGTCTCACTCGCCTAGTGTTCATACCGACACCCTCCTAGAGGGTGAGCGAGTCAGTCATACTGACCTTTTTCTTTATTTTATTTATTCTCTGGTATGTGTTAGTACATTTACCCTAGAAATAATAGATTAAAGGATATTTCGCGCAAGCGACACGAGCTGAGCCCAGAAATGAGAATCCCTCGAAACCCTGGCCCAGGAGCTTCGAGGTAAAAGGCCTGGCTAGTCTAGTAGGCAGAGAGGCAGAGAGGTCTCTTTGCCCGGTCAGAGCGCTTAAATTCTATCTGGACAGAAAGAAGCAGTTGGGGGGTTTGCAACACGGTCTATGGTGCTTGGTAAAGGACCCCAAAAGACCGAAGAATGCCTTAGCCTTCTTTGTAAGAAGTGTTATTACCGAGGCGCATAAGAACTGCCCAGATGACTCTTTTAAACTATTAAGAGTAAGAGCTCATGAAGTAAGGGCAATCGCGACGTCTATTGCATTCCAAAGAAATATGTCTCTCAAGAATATTTTAGATGCAACATATTGGAGGTGCAACTCGGTGTTTGCATCTCATTATTTGAAGGACGTGCGTGTAACATATGAGAAATGTTTTTCTCTAGGTCCGTTTGTGTCAGCGCAGACGGTTCTGGGTACTGGAGCAAGCGCCGATCCTTAATTTCTGTGTACGTAACCCTCTTGTCGGATACGTTCTTGGCTTCCTGCTGGAAGAAGTGTCAGATGTCTCACAGGCGGCCGTCGCTTCACTTCAGTAAGGGAATCGAGTGGTATCTGACTTAGAGGGGTACAAAAGTTTTTTTTTTGTACTTTAGTGTGTGCGTATTTCGAGTTTTTGGTTGTTTGGGAAGAGTTTGGGGATAACTCTTGGCAATCTTAGAACTAACACGGGGGTTAGGATCGGGTGATCGGGATCGGTTGTGTGCTCCTTAAAGAAGGCGTGTTGTCATATAAGTGGATTAGCACCCATTGACAAATGCCAGTCAGGCTCTGCCGAGTAAGTGGATAAGACCCCATCGACAGACCCACAAGAACTCTTGGCCGCAGATCACTATCTCGCTAAGGCTCTTGAGGTGAAGCAGACTCCCAGGCAGTAGCCACGAAGTCTTCCACCTAATCAGGTAGGAACCAAGGTCTATAAATACCTACAACATATGTTGTTTACTGTCTATTCAGTAGTTAGCTGTCTCTTGCCCTCCACCAAAGGGTGTCAATCAGCTAAGTATATATCTGACAGGGAAGTTGAATGTATGAAAATGATATTGTTATGATACAATAAAGTTTCATACATACTTACCTGGCAGATATATACGATTGATGGCCCACCCAGCCTCCCCGCAGGAGACAGGTGGAAGAGAAAATCTGATAGAAAACGGGAATGGTTCCTAGTCCTGCCACCCAGAGCAGGGCGGTAGATCACCTGACCTACCTGTAGCGAGTGCCGCGAAATTTGAATTTCTGTCGGGGACGACGGAGTCGATAGCTACGTATAACAATATCATTTTAATTTTACTGAGTTCTTTGCCAGTTGGTTCCTCTCTTTCCCCGAAAGTGGGCGGGGTCATTGTTACCTAACCAAAACAAGACAGAAAATTAGAGTGACCCGTGACTTTATTTTATTATAAAAATGTCATTTTTTTAAAATGAAAAACTCAATAAAAATGCAGGTTACATAATTTTCAAGACACCCAAAGGATTAAAAGTGTACATCATTTAAATACTCTTCAGAACACATCCATATCTCTGTCTAAAGCCAGTGTCAACTTTGTCCAACACAGCCTGACCGAGAGAGTAGAAAGAGCAAGAGCAGGAGCAGAAGACGTCATTTCTAAGCCTATAGATGAATGGTATCGCAGCAAAGACTCTTGGGTCAGGAGCAGGGACAGCCATTGTAATGCAAACTGTCAAGGCAGCTGAGATGGGAAATGTGAGAAGAACTTGCCTTAACAGGGGTCACCCTGAGATGGCGTGTTGGGAGGTCCGATGACAGACAAGTCACTTGTGGAACAATAGCACCCAACTCAGAAGATCGGTAGTCAGGAGTACTAGTAACTGTCACTAGGCCGTATAAGGTTGGTACTCTTGATAGGCCTAACGAGGCCCAAATGACCAAAATCTGTGCATCTGATCCTGAAAGAGTAGGACAAGCTGGTGCTGCCTCCACCCTCACAGGGTGGGAAACCCCCCTTCCCAAGAGAAAGGGGGCCATAAGGTACAATTACTCCCGACCCATCTCCCAAAACTTCCAAAGAAAAAAGCCCTGGAAGAATGAGAAAGGGTAAAAGCTTCTAATGCAGGAGAAACAAAGGGAGGACAATTGTTCAAGGAAGAGGAAGAAGAAGGGGGATCTTGTGAAGCATCCATCAGCATCCATCAGCAGAGGAGCGACGGCCAAAGATGGAAGGTCATCTGCGTAAATCTACAGGAGTGAAATGTCCATGGCCATGGATGGAAGGACATGTACATCTGTCTGCAGGAGAGTGATGTCCTTGGTTGGAAGGATGTCCACTATCGGGAGACAAAGAATCCGCACTGAAATCCTTTATCCTCCAACATTTAATGGGTGAGAACCGCACAGGAAATGAAGAAAAAGCTGATAAGGATGAAGCAAAAAATCAAGCCAATTGAAACAGTTTTACCAGCAAGGCAGCAAGAAGAAAAACTGGCCACCTCATGGGGGGTCAAAGCAGGTCAACAACCAGCACCTCACGAATACCAGCATGAATCCCAGTGCCACCGATGCTTTGCATTACAATTTTGATTGTTTTTACATGTTTCCAGCTGGCGCCAAAAGATTTATATTTATGTTAAAACCGCAGGTTCATTAGCTATGAAAAATGTAAATTAATTATAAATTTGTCATTTTTCTCAAAATTTTCAACAATATTTCAGGTTACAACGATTTCCAGCTTACGATATGGCATAGGAATGGAACCCCTGTGTAAGGGACTGCCTGTATGTCACAGTAGGATGGATAAGTTCCATATGAGTATGAAGGCGCTATTCAGAGAAGTACATGCAGTAACTAACGAGCACACGAAGCATCTAAAAAGCAAACTATTTGTATTAATGAACATTACCTTAATATAATTTATCTAGTCCTAAATCCCCAAAAACCACACCAAAATTTACGACAGTATTAGAGCAGTTGCTACATCAGTAGCTTTTATGAAGAATGTCTCAGTCGCCAAGGTACTTGAGGTGGTGACTTGGCGTTCTAATTCTGTTTTTGCCTCTTTTTACTTGAGGGATATTTCTCTAGTTCTAGGCAACCTTCATTCTTTAGGCCCATTGGTGATGGCAGGACAGGTCGTCAGATAGGAGAATTAGGTAGTCTTCCTGTTTTACGTTTGGTTGCTACCTGTAATCTTATTTTTGTTGTATATGTATTTTTTTGTTTTTGTTTTTGCATTATAACTTTTGGAAGTTTTTGGTTTAGTTATAATGGGAATTAGGCAGTTTGGTATTTGGGTGTTGTCGATGACAAGGACTGGCTGCTTGACAACTCATGCTGCTTCCATTGTCAGTCTGACGTGGGACCAGCCACTGGGTTGTTGGCACTGGCGACTACGCTTCTCCCAAAGTCGATGCCGACCTAGGACTAGCCTCTGGTTTGCTTGTCCTGACGACTCATGCTTCTTCCATTGTCTTTCTGGACAGAGAATTAGTCAATGGATTGTCTGCTGTCATCTAGTGACTCGTTCAGCATTTACTTTTTGTCTCACCTGTTTTCTTGGTGTCAGACACTTGTGCGAGATCAGGCGACATTTAGTAGCTCTGAGTTTGTTGCTGACGAAGTCGGTAGCGTTAATACACCCTCCGATGATCGTTTAACATGAGACCAGTTTGGATTGTCAGGCACTCATCCTTCAGGACTGAGTTGCCTTTTTGCTCCTTTCTCTTGGCACCAGAAAGCTTGAGTCAGGAGTTGCTCATGAGCCGATATCGCTGCTGGCGACGTTGGGTTGCGTTGATACACTACCAATGTTTGCTTAGCTTTGAATCGCCCAGGCAGTCCACGCACTCATCCTTCAGGGATAGAGTTGCCAATGCCCACTCCTCTCTCTTGGCGCCAGACATTCGTGAGAGAGCAGGTGTCGTTGGTGGTTGTAGTGCTTGATGAAGTCATCAGGTTGCAGCCTTTCTGTCCTCGATGTTGTCTGACTTGTCACCTGGTCGGTCACTTGACTTTTGTACAGATGGACTGACTATGCACTCACTCCTTGTCCTTTACTACCACAGTTTGGCGGCATTATGGTAGGAGGCTTTGAGTTCTTAGTTTCTTAGTCTTTGGGTTGAGTTTTTAACTCTGCATATGATATATATTTCTTTGTTGTTTTATGTCCTGTTATGTTTTTTTTCTTATTCTTCCTTTTCCATTAATTGGATTAGGTTGGTTCCTCCTATTCTGCCCGAAAGGGAAATTTTACTGATTCCTTCCTCCTTTTCAATGTGGTTAATCGGGATAGATATATTATATTAAGGTAATGTTTAGTAATATGAAATTTTTATTATAAAATTGATATTTATAATACCTGTATAATTTATCTAGTCCCACCCATCCTACCCAACAGCAGTGTTGCCAGCTGGCGGACGGAATAGGAGGTAATAGGGTTACCAATGTGGTAAATTTTGGTGAGGTTTTTGGTGATTTAGGGCTAGATCAATTATACAGGTAAGTATTATTAACATTAATTTTGTAATAAAAATTCCATATCTAAACATAAGCATATTTCAGCAAGGTTCAATTTCCAGATTCTCAAGCATTGTTTTGCAGGTAATAAGAACAAAATTGTTGTGGAACCACCAAAAATTAAACTAGCCCAAGCATTATTGAGCATGAGCTTCAGAAACGGGCTGAGGTGGAAAAGAGGATTATTTCCTTTTTTAGAACTGTAGTGATGGGGAGGAAAAGGGTAGTTGTGCTTAGGAGAATGCAAGCTTTTATCTTTTCAAAAAAGTAGACAACCTTTGCAAAAACTGGTTTTTGTCATTGAAGATTTGTAACAAGATGCATTTGAGACCCAACTCACAAGACAATCAGTTCCACATCTTTTAAGTCATCTTTGATTCAAGGCATCTTCATTGTTGCTATGGTTGTGTAACTCAAGTTAGTTTTGAAACAATGTTATAATTCTTGTATATTAGTGTTTGTGGTTGTTCAGGCTTTCATTGATATCTGAAACCCAAATAAATGCTTTTTCTTATCTAGCTGCAGTTATGTTTGTCTTGTATGAATGGTGAGTTGTGTAAAGCCTTCATTGTTGCAGTATTTAACATACTCATACTAAATGCTAGGTTTGTGTGCTAATTGGGAGATGTTTCAGGGCTGGTTGTTTCTTCATAGCCAGACTTAGGCCAGAGTAAGAAAAGATCAGGTCCATGGTATCCCCATGACATGCAATTTGAGATACTCCAGCTGTGGATCTGGAAAGATGCCCTCCCCAAACAGTCATTCTGACTCCCCCTGCCTTGTAGGTAGATAAACACATGTATACCTCCTTGACAGATTGTAGAGACCACTGGGAGGATTGTCACGTACCTAGAAGATGGTTATTTATTCTAAAATGTCACAGTAATTTTCTGGAGTTGATAGTTGCCTTCCATTCTCACAGAAAGTTAAAGTTTTTGAAGAGGACCCACTTCTTGATCATCCTATACAACATGGTACATATGATAAGCATCAGGAAGCAAAGTTCATTTTAGTATAAAAATACGTACTGTGTCATACAGTTGGCTCTGGCACGAAGTGATACTTGTCATCAGTCCACTTCATGGGATTGCTCCATGTGATAACAGACCTCCTGTTGAAGCAGACTGCACCTTCAACCAGGTTGATGTCGAACAGACTCTCCTGCCTAGTGATTGCCACTCTGCTTCCACATACGAGAGAACCATTCACTTCCAGTGTATGTATTGAATGCATCTCCAAACCTGGAAATTCAGACAATAACAAGAGTCACATTCCATCAGGAAAGGCACTGAGGGCAGTCTGCATATTCACTCTATTTTCCTAGATATTTGAAGAAGATGAACACACTGTCAATCTTCAATGTAACTGCCTACCATGTGGTCCCAAATTGTCCCAATAGCCATTGGTTTGTTTCACTGAAATATGGGTAAGAATTAATGTGTTGTTCATTCCCAGGCAATAAGAGGAAAAGGTGTTTATGCCTCTCTCTTAATCTTTTTTACTGAGCTGTTACCTTCATGTTTGGATTTTCTGAATCCAGTCTAACATGAAAATTATATGTCTATCATTGGTAGATACATAGTGCAAAAACTAGACTTCATATATGTGGCATAATACCAATCCATGTGGCAAGTATGCTAACTCAGACAGTTTACTGCTTTGGAAATATACAAGGCTGTGTTGTCAGAGCCCCTGCTGTGTGGGCTTTGCATTTTCTCCAGTGCTAAAGTTTTTAGCTCCATCCTTTGATCTTTACCATTCATCAACCTGCTGCCAGAAGGTGGGTTTTTTTTACTGCCTTAGTGTTGGGAGCCAGGATCAGCAAAATTTGCTCCTGTGAACAGGTTTTTCATCTGGGTTGTTGGGATTCTCCTAATTAGGGACCTAGGTCATTTCATTACCTGTAAATTTCTTTTATATGTTCCTTTGAAGATAAACAGCACCTCCCTATAAAGAACCAGGTTTTGACATATGAAAAATCTATTTTTTGGTAGCTGCGGTGGGTCTTCTAATCCACCAGGTTTCCCTGCCAAAAATTCATGGAAATCTGTGGATGGTGATTACTTTCACAGAACTGGTGAGTAGTGGCGCACATGGCCGCACTCATGCACTGTTGCCATATCTGTGGGAAAAGGGTGACTGGAAATACTGAGGTAATTGGTGTAGGCAGGGGTGTGCCCTCCAGCCTTGAGTCCATTTTTATTTTATCACTCTGACATTGATTATTAACCTGGTCAAAACCAAATAAAAGAGAATACTTTGATATTGGTTTGTCTGTCTTATGGAGCTCCTGTCAGGACCAGAAGGACAGTTCTTTGAGGATTCTAAGCTGCCATCAAAAGTAGGCTTTTCTTTTGGCAAACTATGTTGTATGGGAACTCTCAAAGACTGCTATTGTAGGGTATGTGATGTTGGGTTTGCATGGAAATATCAATTTTATTTAATATTACAAAAGTTTTGTATATTTATAAAAAAGCTATTAGAATTTTATTCTTTATATCAGAGCTGATAGAACTTTCATTTTGATCAGCATTTTATGATTTTAAATTTTCCATAGTGAATATGTTATTTTAGGTAGTGAAACAAATTTCAAGTCAGTTTTTACATCTGATGAGATAAAAAAAATTCCGTAGGTTCTAGCTGAGAGTGGACTAGTTAACCAGGAATGGTGTGAAAATGGTGCAGAAGCCCCCACTAATGCTAGCACACCTACAGAAGCAGATGGCCAGAGTCACAGCATTCAAGCCCAAAGTCAACCTTGTTATGAAGTGCAAATGCATTCATCTCCATGTAAGGTATGTTTATTTTTTGGAGTAAAGTACCAAAAAGGGGCTCTTGAAAGTCAAAGTTGCATGATAGATAGTGAACAGTGAAAATCATAGATACAGTCAACCCCCGGTATTTGCAGGGAATGTGTACTACAGCCCCCCCACAAATAGTTAAAGTCTGCAAATACTTAAAACTCCTCTAAAATACTTAAAACTACCTATTTTGATACTTCAAACACACAAAAAAACTCCAAAAATGCTTATATATACTGGAGTATTTTAAACAGTTTTACCAGAAAAAGTGCATTTATCATGACAGCAAATAGGGAAATTTTCCACGAATATTGTGTGTACATAATCCATAGAGAAATCCGCGAATAGAGGCCATGAATTGCAAGACTGTAAATAGTGGGAGTTGACTGTAATTGTTTGCCTTGTTTGTACACTATTTAGTATTGGCAGTCTATGCTTAGGGCACAAAAGACATAGCATGGCAACACTAATTGATCAGACAAATTATTACTAAATGAAATTGTCTTGTACAGCAGTTAGTTTTATTGGCAAGTCGTTTTTGGGATACATATTTCTTGTTTTTGTACATGAACTTCCCTGACAGATATATACTTAGCTATAGTCTCCGACGTTCCCGACAGAATTTCAAATCTCGCGGCACACGCGACAGGTAGGTCAGGTGGTCTACCTTACCCGCCGCTGGGTGGCGGATGTACGAACCACTCCCGTAAGCTTGTCAGATTTTTCTCTGTCGCGGGAACGATAACAACTGTTGTCGGTTCCTCTCGATAGTTTTTCGATTCTCGCTTGCCTGGAGTTAATTTGGACTTCTTTTGGTGACGTATTCGCTTTGTTTGGCTTGGCATACGCTGATTGTGGACCGGTTTGATTTTGAGTTTGATTTTCTTTAACGATGTCTGATCTAGAATCGGTAGTTAAAACTTCGGTTTTGTTTAGGGTTTGCGTGAATGAAGGATGTAAGGTGAGGTTGCCGAAAGCTTCGGTAGACCCCCACACGGTTTGCATGAAATGCAGGGGGAATGAATGTGCTTTTGCTAACCCTTGTAATGAATGTAAGGGATTGAATGAAGAAGAATATAAGGCTCTCTCTTCTTATGTTAGGAAGTTGGAACGTGATAGAGTGCGTAAGGCTTCCTCTAGAAGTTCTAGCAGATCTAGAATGAGTGAGTTGGATGTGGATCCTAATAGTACTAACGTAGAATTAGAACCTTCTTCCCAAGTTGCAGCCCCGGCTCCCCGCACCGAAGCCGAAGATTCGCCTTCGGAGGCGGCAGCTCTGAAAGCCAAGAATCGTTCTATGGATCAGAAGATTCGTCAGTTGGAAGGTAAGGAGAGTGTTAGTGATCAGTGCAGTGTCCCCAGTGTTGTGGAGGGTGCGTCTGACCGGCTCCTTAGTGCCTCTAGGCCTAGACCTCTTCCAGACTCCCAGTTCCAGTGGAGTAGGAAAGTCGAAAGCCGCAGGAGGGCTAGGGAGAGCCCCCACCGGTCAGGCGTCCCCTCGGCAGATCCTGAAGTACGCTCCCAGGCTGCCTCGGATCGCTACAAGAAGGAGCTCCTACGCCAATGCTTCTCCTCTTCGTCGTCTCCCTCTCCGAAGAGAGGTTGGAACTCCCCGGATGCGTCGCGCCCGTTGAAGAGGGCTTGGAAGGCTCCCTGCAGTCCTTTGGCTTCTAGTCCGGAGGTTTTCCCGGAAGAATCGTCGGTGGAGGCCAAGAAACCCAAGAAATCCTGTGATCGTTCTTCTTCTCGCGCTCCGCGCTCGGCGCCTGCTTCCGAGGAAGAACAAGAAGATTCTCCTACGAGAGTACTCGCGGGACTTCAAGCTCAGATCACGGCGCTAGCAGACTCTCTAGCAGTTAGATCACGTAGGAAGAAGGACGTTTCTCTTCCGATCAAGAGATCTAGGCGCCGCTCTTCAGAGGATCGTTCTCCTTCATATGGGGAGGTTTCGTATGAAGGTGGGGGCTCGCGTGAGCGCCCTCGCTCGAGTGAGCGCCCTCGCTCGCGTGAGCGCGCTCGCCCTGGTTTCTTCTTTCGATTTCAAGACGCCAAACATCGGTAGGACGCTCTATGGAGAAAGAAGTTTTTTCTCCAGATTGGATTCCCGCTTCCGGTAAGCGCACTGCACCTGCTCATCACGCGATTTCTTCAACTCCCTTGCGTGAAACTTCTCCTCAGCAGCCTCAAGATTCTAGAAGGCGCCCTTATACAAGTAGGCGTTCTTCTTCCAGATGTCACTCTCCTCGAGTGTCGGATCGTGACTTCTCTCCTGACAGGCATCTAGAGTCTGGTAGGAGTCGTGTGCATGATAGACGGCCTACTGTTAGCCGCTCCCCGCAAGGTAGGCGCCAAGAGCCTACTGCACATAGATCTCCTAGTAGGCGCTCGTCTCTTTTAAGGCGTCATACTCCTGATTATTCTCCTAGGGGCAGACAACAAGAGTCTTTCAAGCGCCCTTCTCCGTGTAGGCGCTCTCCCGCTTCTAGGCGCACTTCTCCTGACCGTTTGTCTCTTGGTAGGCACCAGGAATCCCGGAAGCGCCCTTCTCCAAGTAGGCGCTCGTTAGTTTTGAAGCGCCCTTCTCCTGAATGTTACCCTCTTGTTAGACGTCAAGAGTCTCGCAAGCAGCCTTCTCCTAGTAGGCGCATTTCGCCTTCCAGTCGGACTTCCGTTGATCGTACGCAACTGGACAGGTATGGAGAGCCGCGCAAGCGCTCTGCTCTCGATAGGCGCTCTTCTCCTGGCAGCCGCTCGCCTCAGGATAGGCGCATAGAGTATAGTAGGCGCTCGCCTCCTCGTAAGCGCCCTGTGGATGTTTCCGAGGATTCTCGGAGTAGGAGCCCTACCTCTCCTTCGGCTGAGATTCCGTATACCTCGAAGAGGGAGTCTCATCGTAGACTTTCCAGATCTTCTCATCGTTCTCCAGTGGATGTGAACTCTTCTAAGAGAGGGCGTTCTCCAACCTCTCGCTCAACTCCTGCTAGGATCCCTTCGTCACATAAGGATCTTCCGCGCTCGCCTCGAGAAGACGTCCTAGAAGGTTCGGATGAGGAACCGAACACTTCTGCTGCTGTCTCTTCTTACAAGAAGCTTACAGAGCTACTTTTACAAGTTTTTGGGGATTCCCTTACGCCTACGGCTCCTCCTTCTCCTCACTCACTTTTTTCAACGGCGAAGACAGCGAAGAGTTCTTCTTGTGAGGATGAAGCCAACTCTTTCTATGAAGAAGGCACTGAGGAGTTTTGGTTCCTGGATGGCTTCCAAAGAAGAAGCGGGGAAAACGATGTTCGCTTTTCCTCCTTCGAAGTTATCAGGACGCGCTGGTTTCTGGTACGAAACAGGAGAGCCCTTAGGATTGGGTCTACCGTCTTCGGCTGATTCGGATTTTTCGGCACTGGTAGATTCGACAAGGAGAACTGCCCTTAACTCTGCTAAGACGACTTGGGCAATGAATGAATTGGATCATTTGCTCAAAGGTATGTTTAGAGTGCTAGAAGTATTTAACTTCCTTGATTGGTCGTTGGGAGTCCTAGCCAAGAAAATTGAAGTGCCAGAGTCAATTTCGCCAGAAGATCTTATGTGTGTGTCTTGTATGGACAAGTCGGTAAGAGACGGAGCGAGTGAAATCGCCTCCCTTTATGGGGCCGGGATCGTGAAGAAGAGGTCGGTTTATTGTTCCTTCTTAACGAAGTCGGTCTCCCATGCTCAGAGGTCTTCTTTGCTGTTTGCTCCTCTGTCTACTCAGTTGTTCCCGAAACATCGAGTGCAGGACATTTCGAGGTCACTTTCGGCCAAAGCCACCCAGGACCTTTTGGCACAGTCGGCAAGAAAACCTCGCCCTTCCTTCCCTACCAAGGCTAAGAAGGAAAAGGCAAGTGTTCGAGAACCCTTTCGAGCATCTTCATCAAGAACCTCTACGTTTAGAGGTCGTAGACCTTCAAGAAGGGGTAAGACTTTCGCCAAGTCTGTTAAAGCCCCCAAATAACTTGCAAGTCCTTCAATCAACGGTGGGCGCCAGACTCTTAGAGTTTGCAGAAGTCTGGGCCCAAAAAGGGGCGGATCCTTGGACCCTTTCTATTTTGAGGAGGGGTTACCTCATCCCTTTCGTCGAAAGACCTCCCTTGACGGCCATCCCAAGGGAACTGACGGCCAGGTACAGAGACCCCATCATGAATCAAGCTCTCCATCTAGCAGTAGATCAGATGCTGGAGAAGGGGGCTATCGAACTAGTGACAGACCATCATTCATCGGGCTTCTACAACCGCCTTTTCCTAGTTCCGAAGTCTTCAGGGGGATGGAGACCGGTGTTGGATGTAAGCGCCCTGAACTTCTTCGTAGAAAAGAAGAAGTTCACGATGGAAACGCCTTCATCAGTGCTGGCAGCACTTCGTCCAGGGGACTGGATGGTTTCCTTGGATTTACAGGACGCTTACTTCCACGTACCGATCCATCCTTCCTCGAGGAAGTTTCTCAGATTCATGATGGGGGGGAAAATTTTTCAGTTCAGGGCTCTGTGTTTCGGCCTCTCGACGGCCCCTCAAGTGTTCACGGGGATTTTGAGGAATGTGGCTCAATGGCTTCATTTGAAAGGGGTGAGGATATCCATGTACCTCGACGATTGGCTAATAAGGGCCAATTCAGAAGATCGTTGTTTGAAGGACTTACAAGTAACTTTAGAATTGACGAAGGCTTTGGGACTTCTCGTCAATTTCAAGAAGTCATCACTAATTCCCGAGCAAGAGTGTGTGTATCTCGGGATACAGATGAACTCTCTGAGTTTTCGGGCTTTTCCCTCGCAGGAAAGGATAGCCCGAGGATTCGAGAGAGTAACAACCTTCTTAGGGAAAGAAGTATGCACAGTGAGGGAGTGGATGAGTCTGCTGGGACGCTCTCCTCTCTGGAGCAATTCGTTTCCCTAGGAAGGTTGCACCTGAGACCACTCCAATTCTTTCTTCATCGGAATTGGAGTCGTCGTTCTCAGGATTTGACGTTCTCCCTGTCGTTATCCCAGGACATCAAGAAACATCTCTTATGGTGGACAGATCCCAACCTCTTTGCGAAGGGACTGTCTCTTCAATCACAGACCCCCAACCTGGTGTTGTTCTCCGACGCGTCGGACATGGGGTGGGGTGCAACTCTGGGAACCAGCGAAGTGTCAGGTACCTGGGTGGGGGACCAGGTAGCCTGGCACATCAACAGAAAGGAGTTGATGGCTGTGTGGTTGGCTCTGAAGGCTTTCGAGCCCAAAGTCAGAAGATCGGTAGTGCAGGTCAACGCGGACAACACTACAGCTCTGGCATACATCAGGAAACAGGGGGGGACGCATTCCTTCTCCCTGTACGAGACAGCAAGAGACCTTCTTCTGTGGGCAGAAGAAAGAGGAATCAAGCTTCTCACCAGGTTCGTGCAGGGAGAAAGGAATGTAAGAGCAGATCTCCTCAGCAGGAAAGATCAGGTCCTTCCCACAGAGTGGACCCTTCATCTGGATGTATGCCAGAGCCTGTGGAAGTTATGGGGCAGGCCACACATAGACCTCTTTGCCACGTCAAAGAACAAGAGGCTGGATCCTTACTGCTCTCCGATATCAGATCCAGAGGCAGTAGCAATAGATGCTCTTCTTCTAGACTGGAACGGACTCGACGTCTACGCGTTTCCCCCCTTCAAGATCCTGGGGCTAACCATCAAGAAGTTCGTAGAGTCCGATTCAACGAGAATGACCTTAATCGCTCCCTTTTGGCCGGCCCAAGAATGGTTCACAGAGGTACTGGAATGGTTGGTGGACCTTCCAAGATCGCTCCCGCTAAGGAGCGATCTACTCAGACAACCCCACTTCGACAGGTACCACAAAAATCTCCTCGCTCTCAGTCTGACTGGTTTCAGACTGTCCAAAGTTTGGTCAGAGCGAAAGGCTTTTCAGCAACAGCTGCTAAAGCAATCGCAAGAGCGAGGAGACCTTCCACCTTGCGTGTATACCAGTCAAAGTGGGATGTCTTCAGACGTTGGTGCAAGAGGAAGAACATTTCCTCTTCCAGTACCTCTGTGACCCAAATTGCGGATTTCCTTATTTTCCTCAAAGAAGAATGTCATCTGGTTGTGTCAACTATTAAGGGATACCGCAGTATGTTGGCGGCGGTATTTCGGCATAGAGGCTTAAATATATCCGATGATAAGGACCTGCATGATCTTATTAGATCATTTGAAACCATTAAGCGTCCTCATGTAGTACCGAACTGGAATCTAGACGTAGTCCTACAATTCCTTGGATCGTCTAGATTCGAACCTCCTGACTTAGCCTCTTTCAAGGATTTGACGAAGAAGGCTATCTTCCTTTTGGCCCTAGCTACAGCTAAGAGAGTGAGTGAGCTCCAAGCTATTGAGGGCAATGTAGGGTTTAAGGAAGATTCTATGGTGTGTTCATTTCTTCCAAGTTTCCTGGCAAAGAATGAAAACCCATCACGCCCTTGGCCCAGGAGCTTTGAAGTTCGTAGTTTATCTTTTCTAGTAGGGGAAGAGCCTGAAAGAACTCTTTGCCCTATGAGAATTATGAAGTATTTCCTTAAGAGGAAGGAACAACTTAAGGCTAATCAAGATGTGCTTTGGTGCTCCGTAAAGGACCCCACTCGGCCCATGTCGAAGAATGCTCTTTCCTTTTTTCTGAGAAGCCTTATTACAGAGGCACATGTTGCCTGTAAGGAAGATCATTTTAGACTACTGAAAGTGAAAGCTCACGAGGTGAGAGCCATCGCAACTTCGCTTGCATTCAGAAAAAATATGTCTGTGCGGAACTTGATGGAGGCGACTTTTTGGAGATGCCAATCGGTTTTCGCAAACCACTACCTACGTGATGTAAAAATCACATATGATAAATGCTTCGCCTTGGGTCCTTTCGTATCGGCGGATTCGGTGCTGGGGCAGGGAGCTGAAACTTATCCGGTGTAAATTTTTTATATGTTACCCTATATTTTATATTGTTGTTTTTGGTTGTCTGAAAGAGGTTGCAGGAGGCACCTCTTTTTGTCGTAATATTAACCCTTTGTATTTTGGTTAGGTGGTCTGGTGGGTTTTGGCTCCTTGCAGAGGTAGTGGTAAGGATCTGTTAGGTAAGCGGACAAGGTCCCTCTAACAGCATCCGACTTGGATTCTACCACAATAGGGGATCACATATCCCAGTGGTAGATCCGAGAGTCTTTCAGCATCAGGTCACGTCCTAGCTGTAGCTCTCCAGGCAATGCAGACTCAGAGATAGTATCTATGAAGTCTTCATCCTGAAAAGGTGAGAACCAAGGTTTTTATATCCTACAACATTAGTTGTTTCCCGTCTTACCTGTATTATTGAGCTGTCTCTTACCCTCCACCAAGGGTGCCAATCAGCTAAGTATATATCTGTCAGGGAAGTTCATGTACAAAAATGATATTGTTAAACTACAATAAAGTTTTGTACATACTTACCTGGCAGATATATACGATTAATGGCCCACCCAGCCTCCCCTTACCTGTATTATTGAGCTGTCTCTTACCCTCCACCAAGGGTGCCAATCAGCTAAGTATATATCTGTCAGGGAAGTTCATGTACAAAAATGATATTGTTAAACTACAATAAAGTTTCGTACATACTTACCTGGCAGATATATACGATTAATGGCCCACCCAGCCTCCCCTCAGGAGACAGGTGGAAGAGAAAAATCTGACAAGCTTACGGGAGTGGTTCGTACATCCGCCACCCAGCGGCGGGTAAGGTAGACCACCTGACCTACCTGTCGCGTGTGCCGCGAGATTTGAAATTCTGTCGGGAACGTCGGAGACTATAGCTAAGTATATATCTGCCAGGTAAGTATGTACAAAACTTTATTGTAGTTTAACAATATCATTTTTGTATTAAGTATTTTGCATGCACCACAACATGTTGGTAGTCACAGAAGTTGAACATCCAACTTTGAATGAAATGTCATGTGGACTCTCCATGGTAGTTAGTGGAGTGTGGTTGTATATCTGACTGGGAGAAATGATTAGATCACACTAAGTAAGTAGCTTCTTCAATTGTAAGGGGATGGCATGTTCTTTATGATATATTTTTTATACTTACATTATTAATCTTGGATTAAAAGTTTTGGGGGGATTTTGCAGGGGATTTTTGGTCATAATGTTTTTATAAATATTCTAGAGTTAGAGGATTAAAAAGTATCATTTGTTGCTTATGTGCATCACTTCTTACATTTTGTCTTGTCTGTGCTTCATTATATACATTAAATCCCTTCTGTATACAATATCCTTTGTATGTTCCATGTTTAAAGTGGTAAACCCTGTAAATGAACACTTGATAATGATTCCATTAAGTTATAATTGCAGGAAAGTTGGCATCAGTTTATATTGTTTTCCTTTTTTTTTAAATTTATTTATCTTTTTTACCAACAGTAAATTAATATTATATGGGAAAGATCTTTGCTGAATGTACAGAAAATGCTTGGTATACAGATCCTGAATAGTTGATTCCTAAATCATTGCTGTTTTTGGCAGTGAAAGCATGTACGTATATATAGAAGATTCATGCACTGATGGTGAAGCATGCAATTTTGTTTGATGCTGCTTCAGTCAAGCAAAATGTTGTGCATCTACTGCCTTTACTATTTTACTTTGAATAGTATCGTCTACAGAAAGTAAGATTTTGGTCAAAACAAGAAAACAACCAAAGCATCATCAAAGAACTTGAAGTAAACATTCAAAATAGCAATTCATAACTGTCAAAAGTAAAAGAAAGTGCTAAATGATTATTAAAAGATTCAACTCCTAGAAAACAGCCAAAGTTTGACAACAGAAATAACATAGAAATCAGTTTATCAGCCCATGAATGCCATGCAACAGTAAGCCCCATACTAACATGTAAGAAAAACTAGAAGAAATTACACTCTCTCTTATCAAAAATAAAGTTGATTAACACCACAGAGAAATTACTACTCTTTTATCAAAAATAAAGTTGATGAACACCACAGAGAAATTACTACTGAAACCCTAACCATAAAAGATAAGGTAATACAGTATTAAGAAAAAATCAAACATGCCAAGAGAAGAAATTCTCGATCACCAGGTATTGGAGCCACAGGAAAACATGCAAATGTAATCACAAATGTGAAAAGTATGACCAAAACTGCATCTGTTATGAGATTTTTATAGAAACGTGTAAGATGTAAAGAGGGAGCTTTGATTAAACTAGTAAAATTTCACCCAAAGCCAGTCAGCTAACTTATACATATTCTCATGAAAGTGGGGTAATGTTTATTAACCATTTGAGATAGTACAGAGAAAGTCATATATACCTGTTGTAGACAAAATCTTTAACAATATTGCATTAAAAGGCAGTAAGAATAAAATTTATCAAAATGGAGAAGACAGAATGTTAAAAGCAAAAAAAGAAATTTTTGATGTAGGATAAACCAATTTGTTCATACGCGAACAAACCTTTGGTCTTAACAATAGGGTAATTTCTAGTGCCTAGCTGGATCCGGTTAAAAAGCAGATGGAATCTTGTGATATCTGGCAACGCATGCATAAATCGGGTGAAGAGTGGTCAAGGACCACGCACCTACGCCAGTCTTTTCTTTGACTGCCTGGGCGGGAGTTGTGTTAACCTCTCTTGGCCTGTTCCCGGTTCATTGCCCGTTTCGTTTCTTTTAGTGTGTGTGTGTGTGTTTTTGCCTGGTATTATGGCTTCTTCTGCTCCTTCTCGGCATCAGCGTATGTGCCCAGGAGTTCCTGGTTTTCCGTGATCTCATTTTTTGGCTTCGGCAGCGACCGACCCTCACATCACATGCAGTAGGTGTTGTTAAAATTTTTGTACTATTACGAATCCTTGCATGGAATGCCGGGCATGGCCTAAGGAGCAGTGGAGGTCGTTTTATGGCAAGAGGGAACATCGGAGAGTTTCGACTCTTCCTACTTGGGAAGGTTTTGGCCAATTCCCGATGTTTCGTCTCCCGCAGTTGTCAACCCCTGCATCTCCTTCCTTTTCTTCCATTGATTCGTTGATGGAAGTATGGGAGGTCGCCAGGGTAATATTTGTAATGTAGCCCCCTCTTCCTCAGGAGTTTATTTGGTTCCCGAGAAGGGTGAGGCTTTTTCATCAATCTCTTCTCTTCCAGTGTCGAAGGTGTCCAAAATGGCGGCGCTTTGGAAGACGCTTGGGCTAGGGGGTTCCCCGTCCTTGGAGGGGTTACTAATGCATTTTGTGGAGGCTCGCACACCCCCTTTCCCGGTCTGGCCAGGCCATTCCCCATCTTCGTGGGTAGCAGCAGTCGGCTATCTTGTATTGCTCCGCCAGTGTCTGCCGCTGCTTCGAGTCTGAGTGACGCTGCGGCGTCAGCCATGTTGATGACACCACGGGGTCCATCTTTGTGTATTCCTCCGCCAGGGGTGTTTTCCCCCTCTCACTGAGGGGTAGCCGTGACGTCACCGCCACTTATGACGTCACTCACATCGATGACGTCTCTCCCAGTCGTCTCCTCTGATCCACCTTGCTTAGCCGTGATGTCATTACTGCCGCCCAGTTTGCAACATCTCCCTTCCTTGTCTTCGGAGGCTTCTCTGGCACATCAGTCTGAGGTCATGTGCCAGGCAGTGCTTCAGAGGTTGGACCCTGTATTGGATGTGAAGTTGGCTGCCTTATCGGTTGGGAGGACTGGTAGGAAACGTGTTGCTTCGTCCCTGCCTCCCGAGAAGAGTGCGCATAAAAAACTAGTGCCGTCTTCCTCTCCCTCTTCCCCCTCCACGCCTCGTTGGTGTATCAAGCGTTGGAAGGCTAAGGACTATGCCCTTCCTTCGCCTTCGAGGGAGGAACAACACGGACGTGTTCCTGAGAGTGCTGTAGTTTCAGGTAGTGTTAGTGGTGTGCAATCTGCAGGAGTTGCTTCGTCTTCTGCCTCGAATCTCGAGCATGTACACCCCCCCCCCCCCTCCGTCCTTGCACATCGCGAGCGTGTTGCAACCTCCCTTGCCCGTGCACATGATGTTAGTGCTCCTTCTTCTCCAAGGCCTATTCGTCGCCATAAAGATCTGAAGGTTCCTGTCAAGAGGTCGAAGGTAGTGAGCACGGAGTTGGTGCAGCTGGAGTGTTTGCCTGCCTCTCTCACTGGTGCTTCCAAGAGTTCGACTGTAAGGGATTCTCTGTCGATCTCCAGCGTTCGAGTTTCCCCCCCATCTCACGTACATACATCCGCCACGCCCGTGACAATTCATGGATATGTGGAATCATCTGTTGAGGTAAGTGATTTCCAAGTGTTACAGTGGGTTCGTCTCGGAGGCCGACGCTTGGACCCAGCCCAGACGGGTTAGTAGGGGTTTCGGACTGTTTGGTTGCTAACCCTTCCATTAATTTTGGTGGAGAAGGCACATTAGAAGAGCCTACACACCCTTCTCATTGTCGGTCTCCAGTGTCGGAGCAGGAGGGAGACACGCAAGAGTTTCTGTCTTCCTTTTTGGAAGTTGTTGATCTCATTCGTTGGTTTAACAATTTGGGAAGTAGGACTCAGGCTCGGTCGTCTTACACTCCTTCTTGCTTGGAGGCCTTGGTGGGAGCTACTCAAGACCCCAAATCATCTCTTCAGCTTCCTTTGTCGGGGCATGTTCAGTTGGTCTTGCAGAAGGTTAATGCCTCTGTTTCTGACCGGGATGGGTCGCTTCGCTCTAGGGGCTCTACCAAACTACTACCCCTGCCTCTCACGAGACATAGGAAGTACTATGCTACGAGCTCTGCATTTTTGTTGTCACGCCATCTTAACCCAGATGTCATTCGCATGAAGCCGGGTTTGACTTTGGAACAGGTGAGGTTGGTGGCTCCGTCCTTGTCTCCCCAAGATGCCTCAGCTTTGGAATCTACGGCGGCCTCCATGTTGCAGATGGTTTCTTGGCTGGACCTCTGGTCTGTGGTTATTGCCAAGATAGCTTCCGACAGGTCCCCGGAAGGGTTAGTGATTGCCGCATTGCTCGCCAGTCTGTTGCAATCCGGGAGCAAGGCATTTTCATATTTGGCTCACCTCAGTGCCAATTTATGGGCTAATCTTCTTCTGATTAGGAGGGACGCAGCTTTGTCTAGGATGGAGAGATCGCTCGACACAGAGTCTTTGCTGGCATTGAGGAACGAAGATGTTGGAGTCCCAATTTTTGTTTCCTCGGACAGAACTAAAAAATGTGATAGACTGGCGCCGGGCTGACACCAAAGACCGACAGGTGCACCAGGCCGTGTCTAAGTCGGAGTCTCATCCTCGGAGACGTCTGGCTCCTCCTCCTACCCCGGTCCAGCAGCAGTCGAAGAGATCGTCGCCTGGTAGGCCATCGAGGACCTCGAGTTCGGCAGGACCTTCCCGTTCAACACAGCCTAAGTCTGAAGATCAACGCCCCTCTCGCTCTCGTTCCTTTAAGCCAAGAAGGGGCCCAAGGGACAGAGGTAAAGGGGGCTGTCGGTAGATTGGGTACCTCTCCCTCTCCTGCGCCACAGGTGGGGGGTTGCCTGGCTGGCCATTTGGCCAAGTGGCAGAGTTATGGGGCGGAGAAGTGGGTGGTAGATGTCCTTTGGGTGGGATACCTACTGCCATTCAACTTCTCTCCTCCTCTGTCGGACAAGCCGCAGCTCAGGAAGGCATATCCTCCAGATTCTCTGAAGTTCTTGGCTCTACGGGAGGAAGTGCTGAAAATACTGGACAAGGATGCGATAGAGGAAATAGTGCGTCTGTCCCCGGGGTTTTACAGACATCTTGGTGCCCAAGGCGTCTGGAGGATGGAGGCCTGTGATTGACTTATCCACCTTGAATCACTTCAGCAGGAAGACACAGTTCAAGATGGAGACCCTGTACTCAGTGTTGGCAGCCGTGAGGGAAGGTGACTTCATGCTGTCGATAGACTTAAGGGACGCGTACTTCCAAATCCCTGTTCATCCCATGTCTAGGAAGTTCCTTTGCTTCTCTCTTGCGGACAAGATCTTTGAGTTCAAAGTCTTGTGCTTCGGGCTGATGACAGCCCCTCAAGTGTTCACAAGGGTCTTCTCTCTCGTGTCAAGTTAGGCCTATGCTCAGGGGATCCATTTGCTGAGATACCTTGACGATTGGTTAGTCTTGGCAGTTTCCAGGGAGAAGCTGCTGCAGGACAGGGATCTGTCTGGACCTGGTCATTTTAGTCAACCAGGAAAAGTCGAACCTCGTACCCACTAAAAGGATTCTCTACCTGGGTATGGTCATCGATATGACAGTGGCAAAAGTTTTCCTGTTGGATCAGAGATTGGAGAAGTTGCGGGCGGTAGCGCACAACTTCCTGTCAAAGTCACATCAGTCAGCTCATCAGTGGCAGGTTCTTCTGGGAGTGTTATCTTCCTTGGAGAAGCTGGTCCCACATGGGCGTCTTCATCTTCGGTCTCTGCAATGGAGACTGGGAAAATTCTGGTCTCCGGCGGGGGACTGTCCCCTGTTTATGGTTCCTCTGTCTCTGGAAGTGAGAGAAGACCTTCGTTGGTGGTTGGATGACCAGAATCAGTTGAAGGGTATCCCTCTGCGTTCTCTCTCAACGGACTTCCTTCTGTTCTCAGACACCTCCCTCGCAGGTTGGGGCGCGCACTTAGGCGGCCTCATCGCTTCAGGCGTTTGGAGTTTGGAGGACAAGCAGCAACATATCAACGTCTTGGAGTTGAAGGCAGTTTTCCTGGGTCTGAGGGAGTTTTGGGGGAAGGTAGAGGGTCACTCTGTCGTTCTCATGTCAGACAACACCACGGGGGTAGCCTATGTGAACAAACAGGGAGGCCTGGTTTCACATCAACTTCATGCCTTGACTGTCTAGCTTCACCAGTTGGCGGTCAGCAATTCGGTAGAGCTCTCAGCCAGGTACATCCCAGGGAAACGGAACATGGTCACAGACAAACTCAGTCGCCGGGATCAGATCCTAGGCACAGAGTGGTCCTTTCATCAAGTGGTGGCAGACAAGCTTTTCCAGATTTGGGGGAGACCCATGCTGGACCTTTTTGCGACACGCTTCAACAGGAAGCTGGAGGTGTTCTGTTCAGTGGTTCCAGATCCTTTAGCATTGGCAGAGGATGCATCCCAACATCCCTGGGACAACCTATGCCTTCCCTCCGTTTTGTTTGATCCGTCAGGTTCTGAACAGGCTGATGAGTTCACAGGGTCTCAGGATGACTTTGGTAGCCCCTCTGTGGCCTCAGGCGGAATGGTTTCCAGATCTGCTGTCGTTGTTGTCAGAAGTTCCGAGGGAGATTCCCCCTTGGCGACATCTTCTGTGTCAGCCCATGCGGAAAGGTTCCTCCAGTCAGTAGAATCCTTGTCTCTTCACGGTTGGAGGCTATCAAGTATCTCCTCCAAGCGAGAGGCTTTTCTCAGAGAACAGCTGGGCACATGTCCAGCAGTCTTAGAAAGTCGACTTCTGCAGTTTACCAAGGCAAATGGGCAATCTACTGTGATTGATGTCGTAAACGGGGATTTTCTCCACTTGCAACCTCTAATCAGCAAATAGCAGACTTTTTAACCTTCCTCAGAGACGAGAAACGTTTGTCTGTTTCTGCTAATAGAGGCTACAGGGCGGCACTTAAGTTTGGTGTTACACCTTAAGGGTATCAACATCTCTTCCTGGGAACTTTCCCTGCTAGTTAAGGGGTTTGAGCAGTCGAGTTCTCCTAGAGAGCTGAAGCCTTCAACATGTGTTGTTTCCTTGGTTCTTAAGAGCTTCACTAAGAGTCCATATGAGCCCTTGTGTTGCTCATCTGACAGGAACCTGATGCTCAAGACAGTTTTCCTTCTGGCTTTGGCATCTTCCAAGAGGGTAGGAGAGCTCCACGGTCTGAGCTATGAGGTGAAGCACACCAGGGATTGGGGGTCGATGTCCTTTGAATATGTCCCAGAATTCGTGGCCAAGACCCAAAATCCCTCGGTGCATGATGACAGGTTCACTTCGTTTTCCATTCCATCACTGACTGACTTTGTGGGTGGTGATGCTAAAGAGCTTTTGTTGTGCCCTGTCCAGGCCCTGCGATCTTAAAAGGACTCGGCACCTTAGACCAGGCTGCCGCAGACTTTTTGTTAGTGCAGGCCATACAAAGAAAGAGGTGTCTAAGAATACTATCTCTTTTTGGATACAGGAAGCCATCAGACAGGCATACTTGACTCTTGATGATTCCACCACCACGTCTGTGCAGGCTAGAGCACATGACGTTAGAGGTATTGGTCCCTCTCTGGCTTTCAAAAAGAACTTGGCTGTACATAGAGTGCTGAGCGCTGGTACTTGGTTACGCCAGTCCACGTTCACTTCCTTCTATCTTGAGTATGTTGCCCACAGATCTACGGACTCGTTTTCCCTGGGTCCTGTGGTGGCTGCCCAACAGGTTGTGTTACTCATAGTTGCCCTTAACAGGACACCTTTGTATCTTACCTAAGATGATTGTGTGGATGAGAGAATGAGTGAGTCGGCTGTTCTCCTTTCTCTTGTACCTTTCCTTCTTCCTTAGGGCGGTTTAAGGAATAGACAAGTCATTTGCTGGGCTGGTCTGATACAGTTGAGTAAGGTAGTCATACTGATAGTGTGGTTGTGCAATATACAAATGTCTTACCCACTATTTGGTAGCATATGCTCCACTCCTTGGCAAGGAGGAGTCGGGAGTAATACAACCCTTTGGTTCCCTATACAATGGTTATCCCATATATCATTGTACGTCACTCAGGTTCTGAGTGGTTAGATATCAATTTATCTAGCTTCTCAGTGGGCTTCAGTCCCTCTCCAAGAACTATTTCTTTTGAGAGCTGGACTGGTGGGTAGGCCCCCAGCTGGTCTAGGATGTCTTATACCTCCCTCCAAGTATGAGTCTATCCTATTGTTAAGACTGAAGGTTTGTTCGCGTATGAACAAATGACAAATTCTCTAAGACAATTTTTATTTTTCATAGCTACAAACCTGAGGTTTTAACGTTATACTGCCCACCTCTAGCCGCCCTTCTGCTTAAGTCATCCTGAGATGGGAAAGACTGGTGTAGGTGCGTGGTCCTTGACCACTCTTCACCCGATCTACGCATGCATTGCCAGATATCACAAGATTCCTTGCTTTTCATCTGCTTTTTGACCGGATCCAGCTAGGCGCTAGAAATTATCCTATTGTTAAAAGACCTTAGGTTTGTAGCTATGAAAAATATAAATTGTCCTAGAAAATTTGTCATTTTTGATAGTTGCTGTAGAGTCTTTAAGGAGTTACTTTTCCATGGTCTAACCATAGCTCCATGGTGACCAGATTAATGTTAAAGAATTCTCATTTAGCTGGTCTTGTGGCCGGGTATTGCATCGTAATGAAAAACATTATAATACATGATAGAGTATAAATGGACTCAGGATAAGAGGGCACTTTTTCTTATCAGCAAATGCTGAACCCAATTTAGCTTCGTAAATTTGCAGAGGAAGTGGCTATGCACATATGCGCCATCTTATTGTTTACACACCACCAGAAATGGACCAAGGAGCCATGACTTTCTGTTGGCCATTGCAGGATACTATTCTCTTACCCAAATCCCATGTCTTCGTCAGGAAAGTGGGATGGTTTTGAGGACTCAACAGTGACTACCAAAAATAGGTTTTTGTACATGAACTTCCCTGACAGATATATACTTAGCTATAGTCTCCGACGTTCCCGACAGAATTTCAAATCTCGCGGCACACGCGACAGGTAGGTCAGGTGGTCTACCTTACCCGCCGCTGGGTGGCGGATGTACGAACCACTCCCGTAAGCTTGTCAGATTTTTCTCTGTCGCGGGAACGATAACAACTGTTGTCGGTTCCTCTCGATAGTTTTTCGATTCTCGCTTGCCTGGAGTTAATTTGGACTTCTTTTGGTGACGTATTCGCTTTGTTTGGCTTGGCATACGCTGATTGTGGACCGGTTTGATTTTGAGTTTGATTTTCTTTAACGATGTCTGATCTAGAATCGGTAGTTAAAACTTCGGTGTTGTTTAGGGTTTGCGTGAATGAAGGATGTAAGGTGAGGTTGCCGAAAGCTTCGGTAGACCCCCACACGGTTTGCATGAAATGCAGGGGGAATGATTGTGCGTTTGCTAACCCTTGTAGTGAATGTAAGGGATTGAATGAAGAAGAATATAAGGCTCTCTCTTCTTATGTTAGGAAGTTGGAACGTGATAGAGTGCGTAAGGCTTCCTCTAGAAGTTCTAGCAGATCTAGAATGAGTGAGTTGGATGTGGATCCTAATAGTACTAACGTAGAATTAGAACCTTCTTCCCAAGTTGCAGCCCCGGCTCCCCGCACCGAAGCCGGAGATTCGCCTTCGGAGGCGGCAGCTCTGAAAGCCAAGAATCGTTCTGTGGATCAGAAGATTCGTCAGTTGGAAGGTAAGGAGAGTGTTAGTGATCAGTGCAGTGTCCCCAGTGTTGTGGAGGGTGCGTCTGACCGGCTCCTTAGTGCCTCTAGGCCTAGACCTCTTCCAGACTCCCAGTTCCAGTGGAGTAGGAAAGTCGAAAGCCGCAGGAGGGCTAGGGAGAGCCCCCACCGGTCAGGCGTCCCCTCGGCAGATCCTGAAGTACGCTCCCAGGCTGCCTCGGATCGCTACAAGAAGGAGCTCCTACGCCAATGCTTCTCCTCTTCGTCGTCTCCCTCTCCGAAGAGAGGTTGGAACTCCCCGGATGCGTCGCGCCCGTTGAAGAGGGCTTGGAAGGCTCCCTGCAGTCCTTTGGCTTCTAGTCCGGAGGTTTTCCCGGAAGAATCGTCGGTGGAGGCGAAGAAACACAAGAAATCCTGTGATCGTTCTTCTTCTCGCGCTCCGCGCTCGGCGCCTGCTTCCGAGGAAGAATTAGAAGATTCTCCTACGAGAGTACTCGCGGGACTTCAAGCTCAGATCACGGCGCTAGCAGACTCTCTAGCAGTTAGATCACGTAGGAAGAAGGACGTTTCTCTTCCGATCAAGAGATCTAGGTGCCGCTCTTCAGAGGATCGTTCTCCTTCATATGGGGAGGTTTCAGTATGAAGGTGGGGGCTCGCGTGAGCGCCCTCGCTCGCGGGAGCGCCCTCACTCGCGTGAGCGCCCTCGCTCGCCTGGCTCTCTTTCAATTTCAAGGCGCCAAACATCGGTAGGACGCTCTATGGAGAAAGAAGTTTTTTCTCCAGATTGGATTCCCGCTTCCGGTAAGCGCACTGCACCTGCTCATCACGCGATTTCTTCAACTCCCTCGCGTGAGACTTCTCCTCAGCAGCCTCAAGATTATAGAAGGCGCCCTTATACAAGTAGGCGTTCTTCTTCCAGATGTCACTCTCCTCGAGTATCGGATCGTGACTTCTCTCCTGACAGGCATCTAGAGTCTGGTAGGAGTCGTGTGCATGATAGACGGCCTACTGTTAGCCGCTCCCCGCAGGGTAGGCGCCAAGAGCCTACTGCACATAGCTCTCCTAGTAGGCGCTCGTCTCTTTTAAGGCGTCATACTCCTGATTATTCTCCTAAGGGCAGACAACAAGAGTCTTTCAAGCGCCCTTCTCCGTGTAGGCGCTCTCCCGCTTCTAGGCGCACTTCTCCTGACCGTTTGTCTCTTGGTAGGCACCAGGAATCCCGGAAGCGCCCTTCTCCAAGTAGGCGCTCGTTAGTTTTGAAGCGCCCTTCTCCTGAATGTTACCCTCTTGTTAGACGTCAAGAGTCTCGCAAGCAGCCTTCTCCTAGTAGGCGCATTTCGCCTTCCAGTCGAACTTCCGTTGATCGTACGCAACTGGACAGGTATGGAGAGCCGCGCAAGCGCTCTGCTCTCGATAGGCGCTCTTCTCCTGGCAGCCGCTCGCCCCAGGATAGGTGCATAGAGCATAGTAGGCGCCTCGCCTCCTCGTAAGCGCCCTGCGGATGTTTCCGAGAATTCTCGGAGTAGGAGCCCTACCTCTCCTTCGGCTGAGATTCCGTATACCTCGAAGAGGGAGTCTCATCGTATACTTCCCAGATCTTCTCATCGTTCTCCAGTGGATGTGAACTCTTCTAAGAGAGGGCGTTCTCCAACCTCTCGCTCAACTCCTGCTAGGATCCCTTCGTCACCTAAGGATCTTCCGCGCTCGCCTCGACAAGACGTCCTAGAAGGTTCGGATGAGGAACCGAACACTTCTGCTGCTGTCTCTTCTTACAAGAAGCTTACAGAGCTACTTTTACTAGTTTTTGGGGATTCCCTTACGCCTACGGCTCCTCCTTCTCCTCACTCACTTTTTTCAACGGCGAAGACAGCGAAGAGTTCTTCTTGTGTGAGGATGAAGCCAACTCTTTCTATGAAGAAGGCACTGAGGAGTTTTGGTTCCTGGATGGCTTCCAAAGAAGAAGCGGGGAAAACGATGTTCGCTTTTCCTCCTTCGAAGTTATCAGGACGCGCTGGTTTCTGGTACGAAACAGGAGAGCCCTTAGGATTGGGTCTACCGTCTTCGGCTGATTCGGATTTTTCGGCACTGGTAGATTCGACAAGGAGAACTGCCCTTAACTCTGCTAAGACGACTTGGGCAATGAACGAATTGGATCATTTGCTCAAAGGTATGTTTAGAGTGCTAGAAGTATTTAACTTCCTTGATTGGTCGTTGGGAGTCCTAGCCAAGAAAATTGAAGTGCCAGAGTCAATTTCACCAGATGATCTTATGTGTGTTTTGTCTTGTATGGACAAGTCAGTAAGAGACGGAGCGAGTGAAATCGCCTCCCTTTATGGGGCCGGCATCGTGAAGAAGAGGTCGGTTTACTGTTCCTTCTTAACGAAGTCGGTCTCCCATGCTCAGAGGTCTTCTTTGCTGTTTGCTCCTCTGTCTACTCAGTTGTTCCCGAAACATCGAGTGCAGGACATTTCGAGGTCACTTTCGGCCAAAGCCACCCAGGACCTTTTGGCACAGTCGGCAAGAAACCTCGCCCTTCCTTTCCTACCAAGGCTAAGAAGGAAAAGGCAAGTGTTCGAGAAACCCTTTCGTGGGGCATCTTCATCAAGAACCTCTACGTTTAGAGGTCGTAGACCTTCAAGAAGGGGTAAGACTTTCGCCAAGTCTGTTAAAGCCCCCAAATAACTTGCAAGTCCTTCAAACAACGGTGGGCGCCAGACTCTTAGAGTTTGCAGAAGTCTGGGCCCAAAAAGGGGCGGATCCTTGGACCCTTTCTATTTTGAGGAGAGGTTACCTCATCCCTTTCGTCGAAAGACCTCCCTTGACGACCCATCCCAAGGGAACTGACGGCCAGGTACAGAGACCCCATCATGAATCAAGCTCTCCATCTAGCAGTAGATCAGATGCTGGAGAAGGGGGCTATCGAACTAGTGACAGACCATCATTCATCGGGCTTCTACAACCGCCTTTTCCTAGTTCCGAAGTCCTCAGGGGATGGAGACCGGTGTTGGATGTAAGCGCCCTGACTTCTTCGTAGAAAAGAAGAAGTTCACGATGGAAACGCCTTCATCAGTGCTGGCAGCGCTTCGTCCAGGGGACTGGATGGTTTCCTTGGATTTTCAGGACGCTTACTTCCACGTACCGATCCATCCTTCCTCGAGGAAGTTTCTCAGATTCATGATGGGGGGGGAAAATTTTTCAGTTCAGGGCTCTGTGTTTCGGCCTCTCGACGGCCCCTCAAGTGTTCACGGGGATTTTGAGGAATGTGGCTCAATGGCTTCATTTGAAAGGGGTGAGGATATCCATGTACCTCGACGATTGGCTAATAAGGGCCAATTCAGAAGATCGTTGTTTGAAGGACTTACAAGTAACTTTAGAATTGACGAAGGCTTTGGGACTTCTCGTCAATTTCAAGAAGTCATCACTAATTCCCGAGCAAGAGTGTGTGTATCTCGGGATACAGATGAACTCTCTGAGTTTTCGGGCTTTTCCCTCGCAGGAAAGGATAGCCCGAGGATTCGAGAGAGTAACAACCTTCTTAGGGAAAGAAGTATGCACAGTGAGGGAGTGGATGAGTCTGCTGGGGACACTCTCCTCTCTGGAACAATTCGTTTCCCTAGGAAGGTTGCACCTGAGACCGCTCCAATTCTTTCTTCATCGGAATTGGAGTCGTCGTTCTCAGGATTTGACGTTCTCCCTGTCGTTATCCCAGGACATCAAGAAACATCTCTTATGGTGGACAGATCCCAACCTCTTTGCGAAGGGACTGTCTCTTCAATCACAGACCCCCAACCTGGTGTTGTTCTCCGACGCGTCGGACATGGGGTGGGGTGCAACTCTGGGAACCAACGAAGTGTCAGGTACCTGGGTGGGGGACCAGGTAGCCTGGCACATCAACAGAAAGGAGTTGATGGCTGTGTGGTTGGCTCTGAAGGCTTTCGAGCCCAAAGTCAGAAGATCGGTAGTGCAGGTCAACGCGGACAACACTACAGCTCTGGCATACATCAGGAAACAGGGGGGGACGCATTCCTTCTCCCTGTACGAGACAGCAAGAGACCTTCTTCTGTGGGCAGAAGAAAGAGGAATCAAGCTTCTCACCAGGTTCGTGCAGGGAGAAAGGAATGTAAGAGAGCAGATCTCCTCAGCAGGAAAGATCAGGTCCTTCCCACAGAGTGGACCCTTCATCTGGATGTATGCCAGAGCCTGTGGAAGTTATGGGGCAGGCCACACATAGACCTCTTTGCCACGTCAAAGAACAAGAGGCTGGATCCTTACTGCTCTCCGATATCGGATCCAGAGGCAGTAGCAATAGATGCTCTTCTTCTAGACTGGAACGGACTCGACGTCTACGCGTTTCCCCCCTTCAAGATCCTGGGGCTAACTATCAAGAAGTTCGTAGAGTCCGATTCAACGAGAATGACCTTAATCGCTCCCTTTTGGCCGGCCCAAGAATGGTTCACAGAGGTACTGGAATGGTTGGTGGACCTTCCAAGATCGCTCCCGCTAAGGAGCGATCTACTCAGACAACCCCACTTCGACAGGTACCCACAAAAATCTCCTCGCTCTCAGTCTGACTGGTTTCAGACTGTCCAAAGTTTGGTCAGAGCGAAAGGCTTTTCAGCAGCAGCTGCTAAAGCAATCGCAAGAGCGAGGAGACCTTCCACCTTGCGTGTATACCAGTCCAAGTGGGATGTCTTCAGACGTTGGTGCAAGAGGAAGAACATTTCCTCTTCCAGTACCTCTGTGACCCAAATTGCGGATTTCCTTATTTTCCTCAAAGAAGAATGTCATCTGGTTGTGTCAACTATTAAGGGATACCGCAGTATGTTGGCGGCGGTATTTCGGCATAGAGGCTTAAATATATCCGATGATAAGGACCTGCATGATCTTATTAGATCATTTGAAACCATTAAGCGTCCTCATGTAGTACCGAACTGGAATCTAGACGTAGTCCTACAATTCCTTGGATCGTCTAGATTCGAACCTCCTGGCTTAGCCTCTTTCAAGGACTTGACGAAGAAGGCTATCTTCCTTTTGGCCCTAGCTACAGCTAAAAGAGTGAGTGAGCTCCAAGCTATTGAGGGCAATGTAGGGTTTAAGGAAGATTCTATGGTATGTTCGTTTCTTCCAAGTTTCCTTGCAAAGAATGAAAACCCATCACGCCCTTGGCCCAGGAGCTTTGAAGTTCGTAGTTTATCTTTTCTAGTAGGGGAAGAGCCTGAAAGAACTCTTTGCCCTATGAGAATTATGAAGTATTTCCTTAAGAGGAAGGAACAACTTAAGGCTAATCAAGATGTACTTTGGTGCTCCGTAAAGGACCCCACTCGGCCCATGTCGAAGAATGCTCTTTCCTTTTTCTGAGAAGCCTTATTACAGAGGCACATGTTGCCTGTAAGGAAGATCAGTTTAGACTACTGAAAGTGAAAGCTCACGAGGTGAGAGCCATCGCAACTTCGCTTGCATTCAGAAAAAATATGTCTGTGCGGAACTTGATGGAGGCGACTTTTTGGAGATGCCAATCGGTTTTCGCAAACCACTACCTACGTGATGTAAAAATCACATATGATAAATGCTTCGCCTTGGGTCCTTTCGTATCGGCGGATTCGGTGCTGGGGCAGGGAGCTGAAACTTATCCTGTGTAAATTTTTTATATGTTACCCTATATTTTTATATTGTTGTTTTTTGGTTGTCTGAAAGAGGTTGCAGGAGGCACCTCTTTTGTCGTAATATTAACCCTTTGTATTTTGGTTAGGTGGTCTGGTGGGTTTTGGCTCCTTGCAGAGGTAGTGGTAAGGATCTGTTAGGTAAGCGGACAAGGTCCCTCTAACAGCATCCGACTTGGATTCTACCACAATAGGGGATCACATATCCCAGTGGTAGATCCGAGAGTCTTTCAGCATCAGGTCACGTCCTAGCTGTAGCTCTCCAGGCAATGCAGACTCAGAGATAGTATCTATGAAGTCTTCATCCTGAAAAGGTGAGAACCAAGGTTTTTATATCCTACAACATTAGTTGTTTCCCGTCTTACCTGTATTATTGAGCTGTCTCTTACCCTCCACCAAGGGTGCCAATCAGCTAAGTATATCTGTCAGGGAAGTTCATGTAATCAAAAAAAAATGTAATATTGTTAAACTACAATAAAGTTTTGTACATACTTACCTGGCAGATATATACGATTAATGGCCCACCCACCCAGCCTCCCTCAGGAGACAGGTGGAAGAGAAAAATCTGACAAGCTTACGGGAGTGGTTCGTACATCCGCCACCCAGCGGCGGGTAAGGTAGACCACCTGACCTACCTGTCGCGTGTGCCGCGAGATTTGAAATTCTGTTGGGAACGTCGGAGACTATAGCTAAGTATATATCTGCCAGGTAAGTATGTACAAAACTTTATTGTAGTTTAACAATATCATTTTTTCCTACAGTAAAACCTGTTTTCATACATTCAACTTCCCTGTCAGATATATACTTAGCTATAGACTCCGTCGTCCCTGACAGAAATTCGAATTTTGCGGCACATGCTACAGGTAGGTCAGGTGATCTACCGGCCTGCCGCTGGGTGGCAGGAATAGGAACCATTACCATTCTAGAACCAGATTTTCTCTGTCGCCGGTACTAGTAACATCGTTGCTAGTTCCTCCTGACTTTGACTTTCGTGTTTCATCACCGTTGATCTTCTAGACTGATATTTTGGTGACGTATTGGATCTCTGGCCTGGCATACGCTTTTGTGGACTGTTTTTTGGATTTGGATTTGGATTTTTCTCAGAATGTCTGACTCTAGTTTTTCGTTCAGAGTGTGTGTGGATGAAAGTTGTAATGTGAGACTACCGAAAGCTTCGGTAGACCCTCACACTACTTGTAAAAGATGTAGAGGGAATGAATGTTCACAATCGAATACATGTGATGAATGTAAGAATTTAAATGAGGAGGAATGGAAGGTTCTTAACTCATATTTGAGAAAATTGGAAAGGGATAGGGCTAGAAAAGCCTCTTCCAAAAGTTTGAGTAGGTCGGTCTCTAACGAGCCAGTTAGTAGTCTAGTGCCTATCTATAATGTAATTGCTTCCTCCCATACAGCTTTACATTCTCAATTATCAGATTCTGCAAGTTCGACATCAGAAATTGCAAACTTGAAGGCTTCCCTTTTGAAGATGGAACGCAAATTGAAGGATTTAGAAGGTAAGCAAAGTGAAAGTGTTCCCAGTGAAGTGGAGGGTGCGTCTGATCGGCTCTGTCTCGCTCCCAGGTCTAGACCTCTTCCAAGCTCCCAAGCCCAGAGGAGAAGGAATGTCGAAAGCCGCAGGGAGGTTTCAGAGAATCCCCACCGGTCAGGCGTCCCCTCGGCAGGATCTGTAGTAGCGTCCCAGACTGCCAAGGATAGCCGTTGGAAAGGCATCCTGAAACAGTGTTTTTCTTCATCCGATTCTTCTTCAAAGAAAGGATGGAGTTCGGACAAGCTGTCGAGACCTTCTAAAAGATTGTGGAAGTCGCTAGCTTTGGACTCCAGCCCGGAAGATTTCCCGGAAGATTATCCACCGGAAAAGAAGAGGAAGGAAATATATTCATCAAATCCTCCTTCCCCTAGATCGGATACGGAGAAAGAAGACACAGCTACGAAGATCCTAAGGGAAATGCAACAACAGATACCTTCGTTGGTTGGAGTTTTGAAGAAGGATCCTCCCAGGAGAAAGGATCGCTTCCTTCCCGTTAAAAAATCCTGTCCGGTGGAAGTCTCTGACAGCTCGGACAAGGCGCCAGCCAAGCGCAAAACGCCTACGAGGCAGGAGGATCCTACCAGTATTCATAAATACAGAAAGGTGCATGAGGTGCCTGAAAATCCTACCAGGCGCCTGGCGCCTGAGTCTCCGGCTGGGCACCTGGCGCCTGAGGCTCCTGCCAGGCGCCTGGCGCCTGAGGCGCATTCCAGGCGCCTGGTGCCTGAGGCACCTACCAGCCACGATAGACTGTCCAGGATTGATACATCATCCAAGCGCCAGGCGCCATGAACCAGGATCTCCATCTTCATCGGACATGGAGTTAGAAGCGGACCGGGAGGCTCCTCTTTGGGACTTCTCGCAGGATCAGTTTTCGCCTGACAGGGTCTCTAAGACGTCGTACAGGTGGCCATAGCCCTTGTCATAATGTGGCTGATTCTGTGAGAGGTTTTAAACATTCAAGACCTTCTCCTGATAGGGACGTTAGTTGTCACACAGGCGGCTGTCGTCCTTATCAGGATAGTCTTAATGCAAGTAAAGGCAAAGTGCAAGATCGGCCTTCTCCTGGCAGGGACTCAAGACGTCGCACAGGCGGCCGTAGCCCTTGTCAGGTTAGAGTCGGTACTGCTAAGAGCCCCTCACCTTGCTTAGAGAGGAGTCCTCCTCCGGTTACGCACTCTTCTCCTAATATGACTGGTCAAGATTTGGAAGATGTTTCAGACTCGGAAGCAAATAAGGGGGCAGGTATTTCGGACTATAAGACCTTGGCAGCCCTCTTATTGAAAGAATTTGGAGAGTCTCTGAGTCCTGCTGCCCCTCCTTCTCCTTGGTCTTTATTCTCAAGCACGAAGACTTCAAAGTCATCCTCTTTTTTGAAGATGCAGCCTACCATCTCAATGAAGAGGGCTTTGCAGGCTTTCGGGAATTGGCTTAAATCCAAAGAGGAGGCGGGGAAGACTGTGTTTACCTGTCCCCCTTCCAGACTATCGGGAAGGAGAGGGATTTGGTATAACACGGGAGAAGCAATGGGACTCGCTCTTCCTGCTTCTGCAGACGCAGACATCTCGACCCAAGTGGACTCGGCAAGAAGACACGCGCTTCCATCTGCTAAGACAAGCTGGACTATGTTGGAAATGGACCATCTCAAGGGAGTATTCCATGTCTTGGAAGTTTTTAACTTCCTAGACTTGTCCCTTGGGGCTTTGGCCAAGAAGACGCAAGACCCCGATTTCTTGGAACCCGAAGTCCTACATAGTGTGCTCGCCTGTATGGATAAGGCGGTTCAAGTTGGATCAGCGGAAGTGGCATCCCTTTTCGGGGCAGGAATTCTAAAGAAGAGAGCTGTCTTTAGCTCATTTTTAACAAAAGCAGTCTCTCCAGTTCAGAGGGCGTCTCTCTTATACGCCCCTCTGTCTAAGCAGCTTTTCCCTTCTCAGTTAGTGAGGGTTATTTCTCATCGCTGACTAAGAAGGCAACACAGGACTTGCTAGTACAATCAGCTAAGAAGTCAAGACCAGCTGTTCCTGCCACGAAGAGGGAGCCAAGAAGTACTCAGCCGCCCTTTCGAGGGAGCTCATCAGGCCGAGCCCCTAGGAAAAGAGGAGTGGAAAGAAGAGGAAGGTCTTCTTCCATTAGAGCAACGAAGAAGTTCAAGTGAGATACCAGTCCTCCAAGCCCCAGTGGGGGCCAGGCTTCTGAAGTTTTCAGAAGCGTGGGCCTCGAGACAAGTAGATTCTTGGTCTCTGGAAGTACTCAAGAAAGGATATCTCATCCCCTTCAGAGACAGACCTCCATTGACGACGACACCGAGGGAGCTGTCAGCAAGGTACAAAGATCCTGCAAAAAGGGATTCCCTGTTGGGTCTAGTACAGCAAATGTTAGAGAAGGAGGCCATCGAGACAGTGCAGGATCCTCACTCCCGGGGCTTTTACAATCGCCTTTTCTTAGTGCCAAAAGCTTCGGGAGGGTGGAGGCCTGTGCTGGACGTGAGCGCATTGAACCGCTTCGTGGAGAAGACAAAGTTCTCCATGGAGACTTCCAACTCGGTCCTTGCGGCTCTGCGTCCAGGAGATTGGATGGTCTCCCTCGACCTTCAGGACGCTTACTTTCACGTCCCCCTGCATCCTTCATCGAGAAAATATCTTCAATTCATGGTGCAGGGAAGGATTTACCAATTCAGGGCTTTGTGCTTCGGCCTGTCGACGGCTCCTCAGGTGTTTATGGCATTGATGAGGAACGTAGCAAGATGGCTACATCTGAAGGGGGTGAGAATATCACTCTACTTGGACGACTGGCTCATAAGAGCGAAGTCAAGACGGCAGTGTTTGGAGGACTTGGAAACAACTCTGGATCTAGTGAAATCTCTAGGATTGCTCGTGAACCTCGAGAAATCTCAGACGATCCCCAGCCAGGACATTGTCTATCTGGGGATTCGGATGGATTCTCGGGGTTTTCGAGCATTTCCATCCCAAGAAAGGATTGCTCGAGGATTGGAGAAGATCTCGGCCTTCCTAGAGAAAGAGCGAAGCTCAGCGAGGGAATGGCTCAGTCTTCTGGGCACCCTTTCGTCGCTAGAGCAGTTCGTTTCTCTGGGGAGGCTGCACATGAGACCTCTGCAGTTCTACCTGAGGAAAATGTGGAACAGGAAGACAGAACTGGCAGATTCTTTTCCTCTACAGGAAAATATCAAGAACCACTTGCGATGGTGGTTAAAACCTCTGAGAAAGAACGAGGGAGTGTCCTTGTCTCTGCAGAACCCTCGCCTAGTGTTGTTCTCCGACGCCTCGGAAACAAGATGGAGAGGAACACTAGGGATGAAGGAAGTATCAGGCATCTGGACGAGAGAACAGATGTCCTGGCACATAAATGCGAAAGAGCTTCTAGCCATTCATCTGGCTCTGAGGCATTTCGAAGAGGATGTCAGAGGCGTGGTGGTCCAGGTCAACTCGGACAACACCACGGCTCTGGCATATATCAGAAAGCAGGGGGGGACACACTCTTTCTCCCTTTACGAGTTAGCAAGAGCTCTATTAATCTGGGCGAAGGAACGAAAGACAGTACTCCTAACAAGATTTGTTCAAGGAGGAAGGAATATAAGGGCAGACAGATTGAGCAGGAAGAACCAGGTCCTTCCTACAGAATGGACCCTTCATTCAGAAGTCTGCCAGAAGCTGTGGTCTCTATGGGGGAAACCTCAAGTAGATCTGTTTGCAACGTTCCTCTCCAGAAGGATGGAGAACTTCTGCTTGTTAGGGGAGGATCCCAGAGCCCTAGCAATCGATGCCCTTCTCATGGATTGGTTGGGCATAGATGCGTACGCTTTTCCCCCGTTCAAGATACTGGGGGAAGTGATAAGAAAGTTCGTGTCCTTGGAAGGAACGAGGATGACACTAATCACGCCCTTTTGGCCCGCTCGAGAATGGTTCACAGAGGTACTGAAATGGACGGTGGACTTCCCCAGATCTCTTCCCGAAAGGACAGATCTGCTCAGACAACCCCACTTCGAGAGGTATCACAAAAACATCCACGCTCTCGCCCTGACTGCCTTTCGACTATCGAAAGATTGGTCAGAGCGAGAGGTTTTTCTCGCAAGGCTGCAAAAGCAGTTGCAAGAGCACGAAGGTCCTCTACCATGCGGATCTACCAATCGAAGTGGGAAGTCTTCCATAGATGGTGCAAGGCGAAGAAGCTGTCCTCCTCCGATACCTCTGTGACTGAAATTGCCGATTTCCTTCTATATCTGAGAGAGGAATCTCAATTGGCAGTATCTACGATAAAGGGGTATAGAAGCATGTTATCTGCTGTGTTCAGGAACAGGGGCCTGAACATAGAGGATAACAAAGACCTTCATGACTTGATACGATCATTTGAAACATCAAAATCGAAAACTTCACTTACCCCTAGCTGGAACCTAGACGTGGTTCTTAAGTACCTCACATCAGAGAAGTTCGAGCCTCCTAATCAAGCATCCTTCAGAGACATTACGAGGAAATGTATTTTTCTAATGGCTCTCGCTATTACCAAAAGAGTCAGCGAATTGCAGGCTCTAGACTCGAGAGTGGGCTTTAGAGGAGAGACTGCAGTGGTATCTTTCTGGCCTTTATTTTTAGTAAAGAATGAAAATCCTTCGAGACCTTGGCCCAGGAGTTTTGAAGTTAAAGGACTCTCTCAACTTGTAGGAAAGGAACTTGAGAGATCATTATGTCCGGTTAGAGCCATAAAATTTTACCTGCAGAGGAAGAAACAGCTGCAGGGTTGCAATCAAAGTCTCTGGTGTGCGGTTAAGGACCTTAAAAGACCGATGTCAAAAAATGCCTTAGCCTTTTTCGTTAGAAACGTGATTACTGAGGCACACATGAAATGCAAAAGTGAATCCTTTGCAGCATTGAGAGTAAAAGCGCACGAGGTACGTGCAGTTGCTACATCGATATCTTTCAACAAGAACATGTCGATAAAAAAATCTTAGCAGCTATGTACTGGAGGTGTAACTCGGTGTTTGCCTCCCATTATTTAAAAGATGTAAGGGTAACATACGAGAGATGCTTCTCTCTGGGTCCGTATGTATCAGCGGATACATTGCTGGGTGAAGGAGATAAGACTGATCCTTAATTTTTGTTTAATTTTGATTTTAAAATAATTTGGTGTTGAATTTTAAGGTTGTTTGAAAGGTGGTTGGGGATAACTCCTTTCAATCTTAGTACTAATCCACGGTTAGGATCGGGTGATCGGGATCGGTGTTGTACTCCTTTGTTATGCCATTAGGCATAGGTGTATTGTCATGTAAGTGGATAAGACCCCATTGACAAAGGCCATCAGGTTCTGTCGAGTAAGTGGATAAGACCCCATTGACAAAGGCCATCAGGTTCTGTCGAGTAAGTGGATAAGACCCCATTGACAGTCCTCACAAGAGCTCTTAGCCATAGGTCACATCCTCGCTGAGGCTCTTGAGGCAAAGCAGACTTCTAAGCAGTAGCTATGAAATCTTCCGCCAAAACAGGTAGGAACCAGGGTATTTTTATTTTTTATTACCTACAACGTATGTTGTTTACCTGTCTAATCAGTAATTAGCTGTCTCTTACCCTCCGCCAAAGGTGCCAATCAGCTAAGTATATATCTGACAGGGAAGTTGAATGTATGAAAATGATATTGTTATTGTACAATAAAGTTTCATACATACTTACCTGGCAGATATATACAATTAAATGGCCCACCCAGCCTCCCCTCAGGAGACAGGAGGAAGAGAAAATCTGGTTCTAGAACGGTAATGGTTCCTATTCCTGCCACCCAGCGGCAGGCCGGTAGATCACCTGACCTACCTGTAACGCGTGCCGCGAAATTCGAATTTCTGTCGGGGACGACGGAGTCTATAGCTAAGTATATATCTGCCAGGTAAGTATGTATGAAACTTTATTGTACAATAACAATATCATTTTTTTTATACTATGTATAGTTGCTGTCTCATCCTCAAGGACCTTTTCAAAGAAATTAACAGGTGACAAAAAGCTCTCTAATTTTAATCCCAACAACCCAGATGCATTTTTGGTCTGGGGTCAATTCACAAGTTTCAAGGCCCCATTGTTTATTCCAAATACCTTAAGGTTTGGTAACAAAGAAAAAGAAACTAAATCCAAACTTATGTTTTTAGAGCAAAGTTCCGCTGTGACTTACCTTAATGTTGCTAGAGTATAGAAAAACGGACCTTCTGGGATGTTTGCTGTGCCCTCTAGGTAACTTTAAGTGCTTGAACTGAGCATATGTGTATAGATATCTAATGTTATGCTGTATATTACTTATATTACATACAGTTTATGAACATTAATGTACATTTGCTTTATTATTATTTTGAAGAATTTATGTTTCCATTTTTATTTCCCATTGCACGTACTGTGAGACCACTATTTCATTATGCATCGTGGCAACAATATAATTAGATGTGTCAAGACTGCTTTTTTTCCCGCCGTGTGCATAATCAGTCACTGTTCAGTGGTCAGTGTAGTGACAAGCATGGACCTGCTTCCCGCTGCTGTATATCTTCATTATACAAGCTTTTAAAGAATCTACGGGTCTAATTTGTCACCCTTCATTCAATTTCTTGCATGGATGTATGTGGCAGCATCCCACACATGGCGCAATGAGTAACCACACGTTATGGATTCCAAGAAGATGACCGCCATTGCCGTTTACTTCTTGTCTCACACATTGGATTCCTTAGTGACTCAAGATATCAACGACAGTTTACTACAGTGTCTCCAAGATTGATAGTGTCTCCAAGAGTGATACAGTGTTTGTGCAGTGCAGGGTTAGAGTGACAGTGTGTTATAGTGTTGTGTTGTATTATATTAAAGTGTCCTTGCCAACCTTTTTTCAGGACATTTGAACTCTGCCACCTATTTTCTCGAGAGCCCCACCATACGTCCTCCCCTCGTCATGCATTGATGGTGACTGAGGCCCGAGGCGCTCGTCGCTCGCCCAGAGGCACGCTCACCCCACCCGCCTCCCCTCTGGTCGCAAGCTCGCAACACACACTCACTCACTCACCCCACCCGACTGCCGCTTATTTCACAAGCACACTGACTAACGTTGTAGATTTTAAATATCCAAAGTGCTTTCTTTCGCTTACATACAGCGACTTGGATATTTTTCTGGCATTCTACGACACCGAATACGATATGGCTCAGCAAGAGGAAAAGCAAATTGATTTAATGGATGAGACAGAGGATCAGACAGCGGATCAGACAGAGGATCAGACAGCGGATGAGGTAGAGGATCAAACAGAGGGTCTGATGAGAGACGGGGTACCTGTGCACCCCCCCCCCCCCCCCCCCCCCCCCCCCACTGCTGATGAAGATACCAGCACCACTCTCCCTCTTCCCCTGACTCCCAATAGGACAGGAGACCAGAATAATGACATACTTCATCTTATACACTTTCTGCAGACTTCCAGCATGCAAGAGCAAGGCCGACAACGACAAGAGGAGCAGAACTTCAGACTACAAATGGAGCAATCAAGACAGGAAGACAACCAGCAGTTCATGTCTCTTTTCTCCTTGCTATCAGGACAGATTACGGCATCGCAACCCCAGCAACCTAACCCCATGATTGCACCTCTTGTTACACCTATTCCCCCACCCCCTGGCTTCTCAGAGAATACACCTACAGTTTCTAGCAAGCCTGTGGTCCATCCCCCACCTCTCCTACAACAAGATGCAACGTACCAAGCGTTTCGCCAATGGAGACTCCGTTTTGAGGATTATGGAGCATTAGTTGGACTTGATAGGTTACATCAAACTTCCCAGCTGATTCACCTGAGAACTTGCATCTCCCTGGACGTCCAGCGCCTGCTTACGCATGCACTGGGCATCCCCACCAACACATCACTTTCCCTTACAGAGGTCTTGGATACACTGCAGAAGCACTTTTGCAGCCTCAGAAATGAAGCCTTACGACGCAGGGAATTGTTGTCCTGCAAACAGGCTGTCGGAGAATTGTTTGCAGACTACTACACATACCTCAAGGATCTCGCTGATGAAGTGGACTTATGCGCTGGCAACCCCACTTCCTGCACTGAACAGCAATTGCAGATGGTAATTTTGATGAGTGCGAGAGACGAAGAGTTAATACAACCCCTTATCCCCCTCCAACCCTCATCTACCCTTGCAGAGTTCGTGACATGCTGCCGCTCCTACGAATCTACATGTGCGACTGCATCAGCCATTGCATCTTCCCCTAGCCAGGTCAATGCAGTATCTACATACAAGAAGAACCAGCGTCTACAGAAGAGGACTTCTCATTGATCTCCTGACCAACGTTCTCACCAGTCTCCTAACAGTGACCCTTGTCAATATTGCTCTCGCAAACACAATTCCGGACAATGCCCAGCCACGGGTGTATTGTGCAATAACTGTGGACGCACGGGTCATTGGCCCCGCACTCAGAAATGCCCTGCTAAGGAAGCTCAGTGCAAGACCTGCCAGAAACAGGGACATTTTGAGAAGATGTGCAGGTCGACTAAGAAAAGTCAGACTGGGTATACAGCTTCACCTCCCCCTGCTAAGTCAAATCCCAGCTGCCGTTTCGTGGGTGATAATTTGGGTAGCGAGTCCCCCACACCAGTCATTGTCTCTCTGTCATTGGCGTTATATCATCACATCTCCAGCTAATTCCCGATACAGGAGCAGAAATCACAGTGATTGGCACCATACATTTGGATGCACTCTGCATACCTCGGACAATGCTTGAACCTCCACCCATGACAGACGTCGTGACAGCAGATGGATCCCCCATGACACCAGGTGTAGGATACTTCCAAGCAACACTTTGTCTTGGCAACAAGTCTTGCTCAGCAACCATACATGTTCATGAGGATATCCAGACTCCCCCCTTTCCCGTGAACATTGCCGAGCCCTTGCCATAGTGTCACCGGAATTCCCGAAGCCCATCCTCAAAATAACACATGTCAACAGATGCGCTCAGTTTCCTGCCTCCGCCACGACATCGCCCGCAGCTATTAAGGACTATTTTCTTTGGCACTTCAGCGACGTCCTCATATCCAAGAAGGATCTACAAACCCAGCCACTAAAGAAAATGGCAGGCCCTCCAATGAGGATTCACCTGAAACCTGGTGCTACACCATTCGCTGTACATACACCCAGGCCCATTCCGTTTGCTCTCAGAGATCAGGTGAAGGAAGAACTTGACTCCTTGGTGCAACAAGGAATCATCAGACCAGCAGGCGACGAACCCTCTGAATGGTGCCATCCCATGGTCTTGGTACCCAAGGACAAAGGTGTGTGCATCACTGTGAATCACACCCATCTAAATTATCAGGTAGCCCACCCTACACACCCATCACCAACGCCCTATGATGCTGTCCGCAACATCTCTCCTACTGCGAAGTACTTCACCACAGAAGAGGACCGCCACCTGACATTATAACTCCGTATGGAAGATTCCAGCACTGTCGCGGCCCAATGGGATTTTCAGCAAAAGGTGATGCACACTGCCTCCGTGGAGATATGGCACTACAAGGTGTTCCCAACTGTGTGAAGGTTGTAGATGACATCCTCCTTTCCGACGAGGATCTCCCTTCAACACGTGCACCAAATGCTGACCAGACGCCGTCAATATGGCATCACCCTCAACAAGGAGAAATTCACTGTAGCCGCCCCTAAAGTTAACTTTTGCATTTATGTCTTGTCATCCGATGGTATTGCAGCAGACCCCGACAAGGTATCAGCTATACGTGACTTCCCTACACCGTCCAATGTCACAGACTTCAGGTCTTTTATGGGTCTTGTCAATCAACTTGCCGACTTCCCTCCAGACATCGCAGCAGCAGCAGCAGCACAGCCCTTACGCCCACTTATGAGCCCCAAACGCTCATTTGTCTGGATGCCCGACCATGAGCGAGCATTTAAGAAAGTCAAGATAGCTCTGACTTCACCACCTGTCCTAGCACCCTTCAATCCTGCCTCGCCTGTGGTTCTACAAACAGATGCCTCACGCCTATACGGTCTCGGCTATGCCCTACTTCAAGATAACGGCCAAGGTCAGATGCGTCTCGTCCAGTGTGGCTCTCGTTTCCTTACGGATACAGAGACTCGCTACGCCACCATAGAGCTGGAGCTACTTGCAGTCAGTTGGGCTATAGCTAAGTGCCGCCTATACTTGTCTGGACTTAAACATTTCACCTTAATGACTGACCATCGTCCCTTGATACCGATTCTCAATCACTACACTTTGGATGCTATGGAGAATCCACGCCTTCAACGCCTCAAGATGAAAGTGGCCCCCTACATCTTCACTGCAGTATGGCACGCAGGGAAACAACTTTGCATACCAGATGCCCTGTCTCGCTCCCCAACCAGTCACCCCACACCTGAAGATGAAGAAGAGTGCACTACTTCGACTGCACATGTCAGGTGTATCGTTGCTAGCACCGCCACTTCCACTGACAACCAGGCAACAGGACCCATCATCGAAGAAGATAAGTCTCTACAAGAAATCCGCACGGCCGCATCTCAGGATCAAGATTACAGTTGTCTTGTTCACTACGTCTCCAACGGATTTCCTACCAACCGCTACGATCTCCACGCTTCTGCCCTCCCATATTGGAAGCTGTGGGACAACCTTTACGCGTATGGAGAATTAGTATTGTATGGACCCCGGATCATCATCCCTGCAGCCCTCCGTAGACGCACATTGGATTGACTCCACGACAGCCACTGAGGGATTGAAGCTACTCGACGTCGTGCAAGGCAGACAGTATTCTGGCCAGGCATCAATGCAGATATCAAGAGTAAAGTAGAAAGCTGTGAGGCCTGCCAACAGCTTCTCCCTAGTCAGCAACAAGAGCCTTACATGTGTGACGATCATCCATCCCGGCCCTTCGAAAGTGTATCAGGTGACTTCTTCCACGTGGCAGGGAAATCCTTCCTTGTTATTGCCGATAGACTTTCAGGCTGGCCTGTGGTTGTTCCCTGTAGACGTGACACAACTGCAGCCAGAGTTACAAGAATGTTCTGTGTTTTCTTCCGTGAGGTTGGTGTTCCACTTCATTTACGAAGTGATGGAGGACCCCCATTTTCCAGCCACGACTTCAAGCAATTTGCCGATTGCTGGGGAGTTCATCACATCATCACTTCTCCACATTACCCTCAGGCTAATGGACACGCAGAAGCTGCAGTGAAAGCTGTTAAACACCTTATCATCAAGACTGCCCCATCCAGGAACATAAATTGTGAAGCCTTTGATAGAGGACTGCTGGAGCTTCGGAATACACCGAACCCCGCTGGACGCTCCCCTGCGCAGATTCTCTATGGCCATCCTCTCCGCACTTGTGTTCCGGCTCACCCCAAATCATTCACAGAGGAGTGGCAAACTAAGACTGAAGATTACGACCGTCGCACTGCTGCCCAAACCAACCAGGCCATGAGCCTTCACAATTCTCATGCCCACCCTCTACCCAAGCTCACCATCGGCCAACAAGTTAGGATACAGGCGATGGGACAAGGTTGGCATCGTGATGGGCAGCGGAATGTCAAGAAAGTACGAAGTACGCCTTCCATCCAAGTGGTCGTGTATGGTTTCAAAACCAAAGACATTTATGCCCAGTGGCTAATATGAGTGCTGACACCTCTCCGCAAGTCCCTGTGTCCCCTTGCTCTGGCCAGGAAAGAGAGCCATCATTTGAACCCTCCAACGTCCCTCGTCATTCACCTCGACTAGCTCAGAGGAATTAATGTCACGCTCAAGACACTGCTACGAGCGTAAAGGGGGAGGAAGGTGTATAGATATCCAGTGTTATGCTGTATATTACTTACATTACGTACAGTTTATGAACATTAATGTACATTTGCTTTATTATTATTTTGTAGAAGAATGAAATTTATGTTTCCATTTATATTTCCCATTGCACGTACTGTGAGACCACTATTTCATTATGCATCGTGGCACCAATGTAATTAGATGTGTCAACACTACTTTTTTTCCTGCCATGTGCATAATCAGTCACTGTTCAGTGGTCAGTATTGACAAGCATGGACCTGCTTCCCGCTGCTTTCACGTTGATGTCCGTACATCTTCATTATACAAGCTTTTAAAGAATCTACGGGTTTAATTTGTCACCCTTTATTCCATTTCTTGCATGGATGTATGTGGCAGCATCTCACACAGTGTTTTGTTTGCTAAATTTAATTTACTTAGAAAAGGAGATTTCCTTCTTAATGGATTCTCATTCTTGTCTAAGAATGACAGGCCAGAGAACAACAATAACTAATGGTCAGCCGTTTGCATGACGTATTGTTCCCCTCTAAGAGAGCCCAGTTTGCTAATACAAGCTCCTGATACTAATGCAATCAAGAAGATCACCTATTGCATCTTGTGTGGCTGTATCAGGTCCGCTGAAATCAGGGGCTGATCAAAGTCTAAGCACCTTGTTCAGAGACAAAGTGATTGGAACCTTTCGAGAGCGGGTCTCTGTAGTGCAAAGGACTTCAGAAGGGAGGTGACAACTTCTATACTACTTTTATACTAGAGCCAATCACAAATCTATAAAGCAATGGGTCCATTAATGCTGCCTTGTACAGGCAATCCCCAGTTATGGTGGGAGTTCTGTTCTTGGGGTTGATGATAAGCGAAAACCGCCATTAACCGAAACTGCTATTTATGGTGCCTATGATGCCGAGTTTCGGATAATGGGACCTCTGTTAGGTATGATATGGTGCCATAGTTTTATTATTGGCACCTTATGGTGCCGATAACTGAAATTTGGCCAATTGTGCCATAAAACTGGATCGCTATTAACCGAGTCTATCGATAACCGTGGACTGCCTGTATGCCATGATTGTTGTAATTGCAAGGTGTTTGTCTTCAGCAAGGGATAAGAAAATTGAGATGTTTCCCTAGAAACTCTGATTGGGCTCTCAGTGTGGATAAAATCTAACTATATCATCTATAGACTTATTTTTGCATCAGGTACCTAGCAATGTTAGGCGAGTAATTTTCATAGTAGATAGTATTTAAAAAAATCCACACATGAAGGTCTCGGCTCAGAAAGGAGGATCCGTAGATGATTTTCCATCCTACTGACTGGGATAAAGTAGTGGACAGTAGTGGAATTGATCTATTTGCCCGTTGTTAAAGTAATAGGAACCAATGCCTGTTTAACCAATTTGAGGCTGTTAAGTAAGCTGTTCCTTTGAAGGTTAGGAGTTTGCTCAACACCTTTGAAATCTGGAACAGTGGAGGAAATAGATATATCATCCTCCATTTGCTCCAGTCTTGTAGGAAGGCATCTCTTGCTGTTGCTTGACTGGCAGTTTGTGATTCTCATATGTGGTGAACAGGTCCACTTCCAGTTGTGGAAGCATGTTGGCTATTTTCTGAAAAGAGTGGTTGCCTAACATCAACTCCGTTGAGGGTGTCGTTTTCCTTGACAGGTAATCAACTATTACATTGAGGGACCCTGTGAGGTGAATTGCAGACAAGTGCCACTTCCTTGCTTGAGCCATTGAAGAACGGCTAGCATTATCATATTGAGAGGAGCTAAGCATCATCCCGACCTTTTGATGTAAGACATTGCAGTCATGTTGTCTAGAGCCAACCAAATGTCTCTCTCTTCTGGAGGGTTGTTTTTTGAGACAAAAAGACAGCCATCAGCTCCAGGAAAGTTATACAACAATTCCTCAGAGTAGCTAACCATCTCCCTGCCACCTCATGATCCTCCCAATGTCCTCCTGTCAACGAGGCATCTTTTATCATTTTATTCTGTGAATGTCAATCTTAATAAGAAAATACTTCTTTTTTTTAGAGTCACATGGCTTTACCGTAAAATGCTAGTTTTTTGTTGAAACCATATACATTATGGATGATATGTAGGTTTTTTGTTGGAACTGTGTAATGTATGATAGGACTCTAAAACAGGAGAATCACTCCTTTTTCAAAGCGCAACTGTTGGGTTGTAGAATTGCTGAATCAGCAATTGGATCATCAAAGACCCTTGTAGCGTAAAAGAAGTTACTTCATCAGTTGTGCCTCTTGAGCCAACATGTCTGTATGGTATTAACCCTCTTACGCCGACTGGACATATTTTATGTCGACATTTTTTGTCTCTCGGGTGCCGACTGGACGTATTTTACGTCGACATACAAAAGTTTTTTTTTAAATTTGCGGAAAAATACTTATAGGCCTACCAGCCTAAAACTTTTGAATCACGCGCCTTGGGGGATGTTGGGAGTTCACGGATCAAGGCCTTGTTTTGTTTTGAAGCGTGACCCAAGTGAGCATGCGCGATATCCCTTCTTCTCGCTCCAGCCAGCATCAGTGGCGCATCATCCGAGAGCGATCTTTCGTCAAAAGCGTGTTTTTCTGGACTTGTGCGAGACTTTGAGCATTTGTGTTGCTACAGGACATTCATAGAGATGTCTCAATGAATGTGAACCGCGAAAGGCGCATTTTACCCGTCGGAAGGGATCGTGTAAGGAGAGTTTTGGACCTGGATGCTGGCGAGGGGCCAAGCACCCAGCATGACCCCGCGCCTCAAGGCCGTTCTGTGTGGCCACGTGTGGCTGAAAGTGTTTCAGGAACACAGCGTATGCCTTTGGTTACCCCTAGGAAGCATGTGGGCGTCCTTAGGGGCATTTGTAGGCATTTGTGAGGCCTCCAACCAAAGGACATAGATGAATATCTTTCGAAGCTTGATCGGGAACATGTCGCAAGTCCTCATTTTGATGGCGGATGGTCATCGAGTGATGAGGACATCAGTCCCGATGAAAGGGAGGATGAATATATGCCCCCAATGTCCGTTCGAGGCTCACATCCCGAAAGTGAGCTCGAATTCAGTGGTTTCAGTGCTTACGAGGGGGAATCTGAGGAGGGGGAGGATGGGGATATGGAGTCTAAGTTTTATCGCGGAGGACGATACAGAAAGTGAAGGCCTAAGTGAGGGTGATGGGCCAACGGGGGAGGGTAGAGTGCAATATCGTGCCCGCACCCCGTGCGCATCGCGCACGGGCACGTAGAAGGTCGGCTCGTCGCGCCAGCCAAGGTGAAGGTCGGTCGTCGGAGAGTGACGAGGGGTGGACGGAGGACCCCACCCCTCCTAACATGCACCCCTTCACGGCAACCCCTGGGTTCACCCCACCAGTACCCCTGACTGTTTTGGGGTTCATCCAGCTTTTCCTTACGTGGGAATTGCTGGAATACCTGGTACACGAGACGGTGGACTACGCTCGGTACTGCCAGTATGAACTAAGGACGACCTTGTTGTATTACTGGCGGGGTTGCAACCTCATTGACATGGCGCATTTTTTGGGGCTGCACATTTATTTTGTTATGACACCTGCTTCCGACGTCAGGCAATATTGGAGGAGGAATTATTTTTTATGTATGCCTAATGTGCCTGGCGTTATGTCCCATGATAATTTCCTGGCGTTGGACAGGTACTTCAACGCCTTTAACCGAAGGGCCATACCCCGGAATAACAGTGATCGCCTCATTTTAGTGCGCTCAGTGTTGGATTATATCCGTGATCGGTGTAGAAATCTCGTGATTCCTGGAAAGAACCTGTCTTTGGATGAGGGGATGATGCCTTACAAAGGACGTCTTAGTATAAAAGTGTATAACCCCAAGAAGCCAAAGAAATATGGTGTGAAATTCTTTCTTATTACCGAGGCCAACACTGGATACGTCGTGGACTTTTCAGTGTATTCCGGTGTCTTCTCTACGCTGTGTGACACTGTATTCAGTCTTGTGGGACGTTTCCGTAACCAGGGATATCACCTGTTATGGATAATTATTATAACCT
>NC_061100.1:132063152-132125652 GCF_015104395.2 Macrobrachium nipponense | reverse complement strand
TAGCCTTAGATGAGACTTCTTCGGGGGAAGCAGTCTCTTCAGAGTAAGAAATACTGCCATTGCTTCCAACACGTTTATGTGGAGCTGGCGAAATTGAACTGACCAAGTCCCCTGAACCTGTTTGAACTGAGAGTATCCCCCCCACCCGGACAGGGATGCATCCGTGTGAATGTTAGCACTGGGAGGGGATATTGAAGGGGTACTTTCTTGGCTAAGTTCTTACTTTTGACCAAGGCCGTAGTTGTTTGCGAAGGATCTGTGGAATTACTGACAACTTGTCTCGATATTTGGAGTTTGCTTTTGACCGCCAAATTCGATTATATCTTTCAGCCTTGCTTTCAGAAGGATATCTATTACCGAAGCAAACTGAAGAGACCCTAGGATTCTCTCCTGGTTTCTTCTTGACGTTTGTTTGCATTTGAGGAATTGCCTGACAGACTTTGCTATTTCCTTCCGTTTGGCCACTGGAATTGATAGATTGTGGAAGACAAATCCCATTGGATTCCTAGCCACTGAAAACGCAGATTCCGGAGTAAGTCTGGATTTCGTTTTGTTTATCTGGAACCCCAGATGTTCCAGAAAGTAAACTACCTTTTTGGTAGCTTCGAGACATTCCTCGACTGTTGGTGCCCAGATCAACCAATCGTCGAGGTATGCCGCTACCATGATTCCCTGAGCTCTCAATTGTTGTACAACCACTTCTGCTATCTTTGTGAATACCCTGGGGGCTACATTCAGACCGAAGGGCATCACTTTGAATGAGAATGTCTGATTTCCTAGCCTGAATCCTAGGAATGGGCGGAAGTGCCTGGCTATAGGGATATGATAGTATGCGTCTGTAAGATCGATGGAGCATGTGACGGCTCCACGCGGAAGTAAGGTCCTTACTTGCGAGAGGGTAAGCATCTTGAACTTGTCGCAGCGAATGAAAGAGTTTTAGCTTTGACAAGTCTAAGATTACCCTTCTTTTTGTTGAGCCTTTCTTTGGCACGCTGAATAAGCGCCCTTGAAATTTTAGATGTTTGACTCTCGCAATAGCTCCTTTCTGAAGGAGTTCTTCCGCGTAATCTATCAATTCCTTTGACGGTACCTGATGAAATGATTGATTGGAGGGGGATCTTTGATCCAACTCCAGCCTAATCCTTTGGACACTATGCTCTGTGCCCAATTGCTGAACCCCCACCTGTGGCGGAAGAGGAACAGCCTCCCTCCTACCTGGGGAGCCTCATTGCTGATGGGCGGGATGGCCACCACGCCCTCCTCTGAACTGTCTACTCCTCGTGCCCCTTCCTGCGCCACGCTGACGAAAGTAACCTCTCGCCCTACCTCTCGGTTGAGAGTAGCCTTGAGCCTCATAAGCGGGGTTGAAGGCTGGCGAGATAGCGTAGGAAGTGGATGGTTGAGATTGCTGGGGCACCAGGAGGAAAGGTTGGTTCTGTTTAGAGGTGGAAGGTTGTCCCTGTTGGGCAACTGGGACTGCCTGCACATATTGCTGCTGTTGTTGGAGTTTTTTATAAGGCTGGAACCTCTTACCAGCCTTCTTTGGTTTCTTGCCAGCAGTGGGAACGGATTCCTGTTTCCTCTTTGAGGAAATACCCCACCTAGCTCTAAGGCTCTGGTTGAGTCTAGCAGCTTCGTGATGGACCTCGTTCACTGCGGACTCTGGGAAGAGATCCGCTCCCCACATGCTTGCAGCCAAGAGTCTATTAGGTTCATGCCTGATTGTGCACTCTTGTAGGACATGCTTCCGGCAGTTCCTCCTAGCCTGGAAGAAGTCAAAAGCGTCCGTCAGAACCGTCTGAAACTGAGATTTCGCCAGAATCTTGAACAGCGGTTCCGTAGAGTAGGAAAGAGCAGCCATTTCTGTAATGATGAGGGAATTGAGGGACCTGCCAAACCTAGTTCGCGCATCGAACTCTGCTTGGATTAGGGAATCCGGCAGCCTAGGTAACTTCTCACCGAACTGGTCCATGGCGCAGTCCGGCTTGAGTTTACCCAGCGTGAATGTAGCTGGCAGGTTTTCCCACAATTCTCCGAAGGCAGGGAAGAGAGGAGAAGTAGACTCCGCCTCCCTCAACTGTGGAATGGGCTCATCCTTGAGGACTGCCTGAAGAGACTTCTCCACCAATTTCGTGGCGAACGGAAGAGAGACCTCCTCTTCCGTCGCGAAAATAGTGAAGGGGCTCTTATAGGCCTGGAGTTTAGTGTTAGTACACTCCCAGTCCTCAAGGCAGTGAACCCATTCCCGCTGGGCGTGATCTCTACTGTAAAGAACTGACTCCTTCGAGATTTTGTCTTCTCTCGTGAGAGCCGTTGGCGTCAGCCTAGCATACCCGATGAAAGGCTGCGACAGACCCGGAGGGTAGAACTCGAAGTCCTCAATCCTTCGAGTTCCACACTCGGGAATAGAAATCATCCCGTCCTTGAATGGAGCGTATGCAGCTACTCTCCATGGGTTCTCCATAGAGAAAGCTGGCAAGGAGTCATAAGGTGGAAGTTGGAGAATCCCCGTGCTAGATGCAGGGGAGACTGGGGGAGGAGCCTGAGCTAGCCCAGCTACTCGGTCCTCATTCTCTCTCATTCTATTAGAGAGATCCTGGATTGACTGTCCAGTTTGAGACAGACTGTTTGACAATTGGGCAAACATCTGCTCGAACCGCGTTCCCAGTGCGGAGATTTGGGAGCCTACTAGCACGCCCACCTGTTCCATCACCCCTGCTGAGACAGTAGAGGGATCACAGGTGCTGGTGCTTGCTACCCCTTCCGGCATAGCCGGAGTGGAAGCAGCGGAGGCGGGAGAAGGCAGAGACTCGGTGGGAGCACGAGCCTTCTCCTTCGAAGCCTTGCTTCTGGAGCTCTTCGATTGGGAAGAGCTCGGCTTTGTCTTCACCGCATCGGCATAGGAAGTCGACGACTTCCTAGCCGAAGAAGACGAAGACGACTTCCTAGAAGTCGACTTAGACAAGGTCTTCGGTTCTCTCTTTCCCTTTTCTCCTTAGGAGGTACAGAGAGAGCGGAGATAGCATAGGGATCTCTGGGATCCCGCAAAGCCTTGGAAAGAAGCGGAAGAAGAGGGGACAGGAGAAGATCCAGGAGCGCCCAAGGAAAGACCTTGGGCGCCCGACATACCTACCTCAACCAACAAATCCTCCCCACCTACCGCCATGGGCTCTAGGTTAAGATCCAGGGCAGCGACGTCCGGAACCGACTCCTGTGAGGCTACGACCCCAAACGATTGCTGGAGTTCTTGCTGAATGGAGGCTATCAGTGGGGCAGCGGACAAGGGGTCGACGTAACCCGTCGACTTGCCCGCGGGGAAGATCTGGATGGCCAGCTTCCTATCCAAGATGTAGGGCTGGCCCTTGGCGGCGTTTTTCCCAAAGCCGCCCACCCACGCTTTCAGGGTGGCGAGGGCAACTTCCCTCACACCGCTAGCCTGAAAGAAAGGTGAGATTAGCTGCCAATTGTGGAACGGGGTTAACAAACTTATGACTAGAAGTTGTTAGTAAAAACATAAGTAAGTCTATAATGGACTTACCCCATCTCCCAGCTGACCGACTAGGTCGTAGCATATGGCGCAGGCTTCAGGGTGCCAGACGATCAACTCGTTGAACGACGTGGCACAAGGGGCGTGGGACCTGCACTCGTCATGTCCACAGGGGTCATAGAGCGTCGCATTACAGGCTGGGACCTGGCAGTTGGTAGCCTGTAAGTGAAAAAGTACATGAGTACCAAGTAAACACTTACAGCCTAACATATGCTCCGCTGGTGCCGGAGCGATAAGGTTAGATAGAACCAGAGCCCCGCCAAAATACGTGTGGTAACCAGGTTGGAAGATAGGCATGGCTCCGCCGACGGCGGAAGCACAAGAATCAACCAACTAGGAGTGGTGGTAATGGAAACCACGACGGAAAATGGCGGGGATGGTGATAAAATAATAATAATAATAATACACAATTCATTGTAAAATATCTTATAATTAGGGTAAATATCCTTAAAATAACAAAAATAAAACAACTTCTCTCCGCCCGTCTACTAGAAGAGTGCGTAGGTAAGGATAAGCTCCCTTCCGGTAGCGGGGGAGAGATATAAGGATATAGTAGGCAAGCAACCGACCACTCATAGAGCCCACCCTGCCCGCTAGCGGAGCCAGTAACCTATAACCAAAGGTGCCCCGGCTGCGACGGAAGGCTCCTTCGTATCGTAAGGGAGGTGGCTGAGCAACTGGGGAGGGGAGGAGGAAGGTCTCGGCGAAACACGGCGGGAGCGAGAAAAAAGGGGGGGAGGGATGGCCTACTCCTCTCCGCGCGCCGATTCTCGGCCGAAAATCTCCGAAATGCGTAGGTCACATTCTCCTGATATTTGTGCCTTTTCATATTACGCTTTTTTTAGAGTTTTATATATGAAAATGTGTGCAAAATCATGCACAATAAAACAAAAAATATTGGAAGGTTGTAGCATTTCTCATTTTTGAAATATTTGCATATAAAGTACGATAAGTAGGAAAAAAACTATGATCGGTCAACTTTGACTCAACCGAAATGGTAGAAAAACGCATTTGTAACATAAAAATCTTACAGTCTAGTAATATTCAATCATTTATCTTCACTTTAAAACAAATTGCAAGTCTCTAGAATAATATCTCGAATTATGGTGAATATTTGAAAAAAATATTTTTATTCCGTCCGCGCGCCGGTTCTCGGCAGCGAATCTTCGAAATGCGTAGGTCACATTCTCCTAATATTTGTGCCTTTTCATATTACGCTTTTTTTAGAGTTTTATATATGAAAATGTGCGCAAAAACATGCACAATATAACAAAAAATATTTGAAGGTTGTAGCATTTCTCATTTTTTTTATATTTGCATATAAAAAAATTTTTTTAAAAAAATTTGACATTTGGTCAACTTTAACTCGTCCGAAATGGTCAAAAACTGCATTTGTAAGCTAAAACTCTTACAGTATCGTAATATTCCATCATTTACCTTCATTTTGAAACAAATTGCAAGTCTCTATAACAATATTTTGATTTATGGTGAATTTTTAAAAAAATTATTTTTTTACGTCCGCGCGCTACGAATTCATGCATCATTTTGTGATAATATTTTCTCTGTGTTGCTTTTATCATTTTACAATGTGTTATATACCAAAATGATAGCAATTTAGTGTACATTACAACGAAAAAAAAAGTAACTTGTTACCTTCAACCGTTTTGCGCACAGCGCGATTTGAATACAATTATATATGAAATTTCGTTTTTGCGCTATCATATATCGCATTATTTATATATGATAATGATCATTTTTTTCATTTCTGATGGTTGCATACTAAACTTCAAGCAATGACAAAAAAGGAGCCAAAAATGAACTCTTAATCTTGAAAACTAAGCGCGCTGTGATTTTTTGAAAAAAATATTTTTTCCGCTTCCGCGCTATCTCCCAAACCCCTCCGGCATACGGGAGTCATTTTTTTATTTACCGCTCCGGCGTAAGAGGGTTAAGTAATGCTTTTTAGCGATTGGCTTTTTGTGCATGTTGAGTTATGATAATCCAGGTAAAAAACATACTTCACAAATTTGTACATATGCTGCAGTTTGTGTAATAAACAAGGCTTTCTTCCATTCAAATCTTTTGAGAGTGGTCTCACTTCTTTATCTACCATCGTGGTTATATGAGAAGCCATGGAGAACAGTATTTTATTCTGGCTAAGAAAGGTGATTTCAAGAATTTATAATGCTTTGTCCAAGTCTGTAGCATTCCAAGTGAATGTTAGGCGTCATGAAATTTGTACAAACCCATTTCTACTGTATGCTACTCCTTACCACTGCTTGCTGCAAATGGTTTAAAAGACACAAAGCATGACTTTTTTTGCTACTAGGGCTTAGGGCTGCTCTGGAAACCAGATGTGCACAAAGGGCTGCTCTGGAAACCAGTTGTGCACACAGACAGGTTGAAGAGAAGGCTTTTTCTTTTGTGGAATGTCTGGAAATTGTGCTGACACAGATAACATTTATTGGAAGTTGTGCTGACACAGATAACCTATCATAAATGGATTTATAAAAATTATACATATAGTATGTTTCACCTTTTTCAGCATTATTGGAATTTAAAGGTAATTTATATTAGCAAAATGAGCTTAAAGCTTAGGCCTTGTTCATTTGTCATGCTGCTTAAAATGATCCTTGTCTGTCTTATTTGAAATTATACTTTGCATGCTTTGTTACATAAGTGAGCAAAAGTAAACTTGTCATAAACTATTTCATTGAAGTACAGTGTTAAAATTATTTAACTATTGCTTTCATTTACAGCTACATCAGTTTGAGATGGTGTTCCCTATTGAGCCTCATAGCTCTAGGCTAACGCGACGTCTTCTAAAACGTTTACGTCGCAAAGGTATAGGTCAAGTTGAACTTGAGCCTGAAAATCACCGCATCAATGTAAGAACACGCAAATCTGCCAACTTTATTTTAGGAGTTCTTCGCAGCATTGACCCAAATGTTCGGCTTATAGAAACTTACCGAGAAACATTATTAGAAGATTCCTTAGAAGCAGAGAATTTGGAAATCATGGATGGATTATAGAAGTTCGATAGGTGCTAGTGTTGATTGAGTTCATAATTGTTTTTAATGTTATTTAGTATACTGATAAGCTAGTTTTGACATCTTGGTTTGATTTTGATGAATTAAAAAACATTTAAAGTGGTTACTAATCAAAGTAATTTTTGTGAGGCTGTTGGACATTCATTCTTGAAAATAATACATATGCCAGTATATCTCTTAGTCTGCACAAAAAAATTAAATAGAGTTATTTATCTTTGATAAATGGTCCAGATAAAGAACTTAATACTGTAACATCAGTTTAATTTTGTGCTAATAGGAAGTATAATATTTATATTATGTACATTATTTGAGAAATGAATGATTCAAAGAGGCTCACTAGGGGATTGGGATAAAATTGATTACAATACTGCAGCTGTCTTTTGTGATATTTTGTTAATTTTTTTAAGTTCATGTTAAATGAGAGATTTTGTTTCAAGATGTCACCATGTTTAGGTATTTTGTAATTTAAATATAGATGGCACAAACCCATGGGAAAATTTACTGTAAATTTTCTTGTATTTTAAACTTGAACTCGAGTGTTATAAGCCTAGCCAGAGCTACAGGGTACCTAGAAATCTCATGGCATAGTGATATCTAGTCACATACAGAGGCACTATTAAATGCCTTCCAGCTAATGTTTACATCATATATAGTACAGGTATATACATTACTATGAAAATATATCTTACTTTGCAGCAGTTGCTGTGATTACCTCAAAAAAACTTTTTTTTTTTAAGTGAATCACTTCTTGAAATAAAATTTGTGTAATGTGACTATACATATATCTAAATGATTTTTAATTAGGTTTATTTGTTCTTTTGCTATTGCAGTATGACACTGAAAGTAATAAATCTGCTCACAAACCAAGTTATTGTACTTGCAAATGTGTAAGGAAGCACTTGGTGTTGGCCTAATCTACCTGCAAACCCCTAGTCGGATTGCATTTTTTTGCTTATTTTATTCCATGAAGGAAATTATGCTTGTAAGTATTGATAAAGTTTAAAAGTATCTGTAATCACAATTTTAAAAGTATCTGTAATCACAATGCTATTTTCTTTTCATTACAGTCAACACTACTTTTAAACTAGGATGTTATCAGTTAGCTTTTCCTTTATTTTTTTGTTATGGAAGCAATGCACAATTTTTCTGTTGCTTTATTTTCATATATTCAGCCTAGATTTACATATTGCTGTTTAAGTTGCAAAGTATCATTACATATACTGTCACTTCATCCACTTGCAGAATACATAAATATTAAAATCTTAGCTTTTCATTATGTCTGCTTCATGTTTGCAGGGCTATTTTCAGTCTTATGTAGAAAGTCAGTTGCATAGGGAATTGATGTGGTCTGTGATATCCATTGTTGGCCTTCCCTTTGGTACCAATGATTTCTGCAGTTTTCAGATTTTGCTGTACAGTACTGTACCTAATTACAAATTAAATTTACCAAAGTATTAGAAATGAAAGCAAAGCCATTTGCCTTTAGAAATTATTTCCCAGATTTTTCCCGATCTGTGGAGGAAAATGTTGTGGTACTGTAATGGACCAGCTAGAAACAAATATGTAAAACTTTTTACATGTGTTGTAAAATGATCAGTGAGAATAATGATTATTGCAATATTTTGTTATTGCACCATAATTTGATTTCTTGATAGGAATTGTGTCCAAATATGGAAGCAATAGACTATCCATTGAGTAATGTAACTGTACACAAAAATGCATTGATTTTGTCTGGACTGATACTTCTTGACTTCGTGGTTTTTTTTTATACAGGTACATTGCCATAGCATTTATTTGCAGGAAGCAGAGAAGATACAGTTGACTATTCAAAGCATGAACAAATTTTGTTGGGGGTTACTGAGGGTGAGTTATCCCAGAGAAGTTTGGGAGCCTATGCCTTGCTTTTTACAGCTCATCATTCTTATGTGATTTCTATGTTAAATTGGCTGCTTTTGGTTGGAGTTGGACCTACACACTTCATGTTTTTTTTTTTTAATCTATTACCCTTTTCACCTTTATGTGTGCTTGCTGAGTCCTTGCTTATATCTTAAAATTTTCCAGTTTGATCTGGTGCTGGAGATGATGAAGTACTGTACAGTACTTTTGTTTCAGTTATTGGTTTTTAAATATATGCCATTGTGCTAACACTGTGTGTAGTACAGTGTTCTTGCTTTCAAATATATTTAACATATATTTGAGATTTATATTGTATTAATGGATTTTTATTCCATGGGTAAGTGTGCTTTTTTTGTTTTGCATTTTAAACATCAAATTTAGTTGCCAATGGTTCTATTGTGTGTGAATGAAATCGTGAGCCCGGTTCGTGAGTTATTGGTATAATGTAAAAGAACACAGTTAAGTTGGCATGTCCAGAAAAAGGGCTGCATGTTTTGTCATCAGACCATCAGACTCATATTGTAGCCATTACTTGCCCATTCCCCTTTGTTGTCATGAGTCATTGTCGCTTAACATATGACTGATGGTGATCATTTGTTCTTATATTTACCTCTATTTCTTTGTAAAGAGGTGGAGGGTCTGGATTATTTCTGTAATGAAGTGATTGAGATTATGAAATTCTCTCTGCAGGTACTGATAGCTCTCTTTAATTGTCATGCAACACTTTTGCTGTTTAACTATAGTCTTTCCTGTATTGTTTTGTTTCTCTTTACCCCTGCACTCAGAATACCTATGGGCTGGCATTACACCACAGCTAGATGTTTTTCTTGTTCTGTTAAAGCAAACAGAGAAGTATATTGTCACATCAGATCAGTTTAATTTACTATATTTCTCTGTTTTTCTGAAAATCCTGTATCTGTTAGGGAGAGGTCATGTACTGATTGTCCAGTATTCATTTCATCAAAGGGGGCTTTGGACACTCGGGAATGTATCATTTAACTAATACAAGTATGTAGTTAATCAAGTAATGTAAAATATGATTATTACCTTTTCTTGCACTTCAGCACACCATGGTCTCAACAAAAGTTGTACTAAATTCTAAAGTTGCTTTTGGTAGTTAGGGCATTGGGGCTGCTGTTTTGGCACATCATGATTGTTTGTTGCCTTTTTCACATAAAGCAGCTTGTATGAGATGACCTGAGGAACTAAGCTTGATAGTTACACTGAACCGAAAGGATAATTGCAATCATTTACCTGGTTTGTGTGGGAGAGGCACCAGGCAATCAAGGATAAATGCCAGAGTGGTATTCCCATAGCCTTTACAAGAACTTTCCCACTTGCCTCTCCCATAAATGCAATCCTTAGCAGCTTCATGATTTACTACATCTCTGACATTGCTTAAGACCATGCTTTGTTGAACTGCAGTGAAACTTTAACAGTTGTAAGCCCTATACAGGCAGTCCCTGGGTTATGACGGGTTTGGCTTACAATGTTCCGAGGTTAAGGTGCTTTTCAATTATATTCATCAGAAATTATTTCCAGGGTTACGACGCCTACAACAGTCATCTGGCAGAAGAAATATGACACCAAAAATGCAAAATAATCAATATTTGAAGGTTTTTTTATGCAAAATGCAATAAGAATGCAGTTTATATAGTTTTGAATGCACCCAAAGCATTAAAAGTAAAGTTTTCTTAGGATTTTTGGTGATGTTCCAGCTTACGACGATTTTCGGGTTACAACGCATCTCAAGAACGGAACCCCCATCATAACCCGGGGACTGCCTATTCCATTTTGTGTGCCTTTAACATTTCACGACATATTTATGTTAATGAAATGATAACATTCTTGAGTGTATGTTTGTACCCACTCTTCAATGAAATGAATATCGGAGAATTCTGTGAACTTTCTTATACAGAAAAAGGAGTTAATGTGGAGAAGCTGTACAACAAATGAAACTTGACTGCTGAGCAAGTATAATTTTTAGTGAGATTTATTATTGTCATTATTATTATAATATAATACATAATTAAATATACTGTAGTTTAAAGGTAAAAATGCTGAAAGGAACTTCCACTAGAATACAAGGGTGTAATAAAGTAAGCTAGCAAACTGTCATCACTGATATAGCTTGCCTGTCCATTTTTCAGATTTTGTTAGTCTTTTGTCTTACTAATTAGCTGATACTATGCACTGAAACAAAAGTCCCTTTTCTATGTCTGTGTTATGCTAAACTTCCTTAAGGGAGCCTTAACAAAGCACAAATTGGAAGTGTTTGCTTAGTTGAAGGTCAAATGCACCTCATTAAGGAAAAGGTTTTTGCAGTATTTCAATTCTGTTGACATTTATTATGTATATGCTGGAGTATTTTTATTTTTGAATATCAGGAGAGGGCATTTTTATTTGAAAAGATATTTTTGAAATTAACCTTAGCTCTACATTACATAGCTTTTACTTCCGCACCAGCTGTGGTTCGACAGATAAAAAAACGAGAAAACTTGGTTTTCTACGAATATCCATCTTCTATCTATCTACTTCCCCCACCCCACACCAGGGGACCAATAGGTACAAACACTCGTAGCCGATCAGTCTACTTCTGTTGCTGGTTTCAGTACGAGTTCGACACATTACACTCTTCTCTTTGTTGGATTGCTTATGGATGATCTTTTAATTTTCTATTATTCGTTTGGTAAGAACTTGTAGGGTAGGAGGTGCTGTAGTCAGCATTATTCCAGTTTCATTGACCCTCATGATATGCTGTTGCTGAGAGAAAGGTTATGATTGGATAACCAGTGAGATTGCTGCATTGGCCTTTTCCAGTTTAGATTTGCCATGTGCTGCTGTGGCCATTTCCAATTTAAATTTGCTAAGTTATTGTGCACTATTCCCAACTGGTGCGTCACACTGCACAAGAGGGAAAGGCTCTGCTTACTCTCTCCCCATTGGCTATCACTCTGCTGTCACCAACCCTTGTTCTATTTTTAATCAGATCCAGCTGTCGCTTAGAGATTTTCCCCTGCTTATAGACCTAATGTTTACAGTTATGAAAAATACAAATTGATTCAAAATTTGCCATTTTTCATTACTGTGCACACAAGTATATACTGTTACTATTGTAGGTTTCAAATTAGATTCTTGAGGGACTGTTGAGTACCCAGAAAATCACAAAAAGTGTCATATGTTCTCTCAAGAGTTGTTAAAACACTTTTGAACTTAATATTGCACCAGAATTTGGATGTTCAGTGGTGCAGACTTACTGTTTAAATAGTTCTACTATGTTCTTATGCTTTGAAAAGGAAGTCTTCGTTATTTTGACCAGCAAATGGAGTAAAATAGGATTAAGATATCAAGTGAATTTTAACAAGTCTAATGATAGAATCCCCAAAATAGTTTAAACTCAGATTTGAATTTTACACACCTGGAAAATTAAACTTGGTTTCCTTCAGGGTGGAGTTAAAATTCTAAAGGAGACACTGTATACTGTTTTTACTTGCTTCAGATTTACAGTAAAAGATGTAATTACAGTACTACAAGTATGTGTGAAAATTTTGTGAAATGTGAATAGATTTTAATTAGGTATTAAAAATTGTGAATACCATTTGACCTTTTTGACGCAGAATGGCTAATAAGAATTTGTAAGGCAGATGGAGACGTATACTAAAAGACGATTCAAATTGCAGTACACCCTACTCTGAAAATCTTAAGAAAATTATGTGGACTAACAACAGTTCAATGTGTTTATATTCATATGTTTTAGATTTTTAGAGGTAGATTATTTGGATCGACTCAATAATGCAACATTGAGCTGCTTGGTGCCTGCATCCTGGTTAGAAAGATTCCACTTGTACCTCATATCCCAATCATCTTCCTTTCCCCCTGCTAAGTAGAATTACTTCTTTCCCCCTGCTAAGTAGCATTACTTTTTACTATAGGTGCTGTTTTGGTCACTGTCTTTTTCAGCTCAACAAGAGAATTCATCTTCCTCTGAGGTTCATAACACCTTTCAGGCCACTTTTTATCATTTTTACTCTGCAGGATTTAATGGTGTTATCTATAGGTACACCTTGATATTCACTTGTTAGGCCATATAGTTTATTAGTAGGTCACAATTTTGAAATGCACAAAGAGTCAGAGAGATTGTCTCCTTATCTAAGGCATATTTTTGGCCTATTTAAACGGCACCCTTGTGCAGCAGCTGTTCTTGAAGTTTTATCATTTATTTGTTTATGAAAGGCAGTGGAAGTACCTGTAACTGAAAATTTATAAGTGGATATGGATCTATTTACCAGAGTTATGTAGTATAGGTAGGTAGTACAGAGGTAAATGTTTTGAGTATTATCTTCAAGCATAGAAATTTTGCCTTCAAGATGTGCCTAAGATTTAACTTTAGCATAGTGCCATTGAGTAAAACAAACTTTTTAAATATTGCTATGCATGCAAGTAACTCAAAACTTGACAGGGTTCTTGCTCCCAGTTGTGTTCAGAAAGGTAACCAAACATCTTGCATTAATGCACTGTAAAACATTTGTAAGATATTAGAGTTTTTAGCATAGTAACACAAAGGTATTGTAGAAGTCTTAATTTTACCCAATCCACAAGCGCAATTCACGTAAAAAGTCTGCTTGATATCCTAACCCATTTGAATTCACTTGCAGGTGAGGTGATGGGTCCCATCCCTATGGGATAGACTGACCTCAGTCAGTAACCCCTAGCAATTCATTTTTGTTTTGTATGGTTTACTTCCTCTGCTTTTGCTTGACATAGGCACATGTAATATACGGGTTCATGCATCAGGAATCAAAGAGTTTTTTTTTTTTTTATGTTGCCTTTTAAGAATAATGCCAAGGGCAGTTATCTCCATGATTATTTTCAATACGTATTTTTATTGTGATAAGGTAATCACATACAAAAGCTGTATATGACTGTAAACATGTCTGTAAGTACATATTCATGTCATAGAGGTATTTAATAATCATATTAATGGCCTTTGTTTTGTATAACTACTATTATTTTATTCTGTAATGGTATACCTGTTATATCTGCTATATACGACTACCTAAAACTCTTACCATAACTTTACTGGATGTGTGTTAACTGTATTCTATTGTTGGTAATATTTAGTCTAGAGTGAGAGTAGTATTTTTGGAAGTGGTGTACTGTTGATTTTTCAGTGTAAGGTTTTTCTTCACTGAAATTATGATTTGTTATATAAAACTGTGCATGCTTGCTCTTTCTTTGTTTTTTCTCCATTATACTGAAAAAAATTAATTTGAATCACTTTAAAGTTTTAGTTTTGTCATTCGCCATGTTTTTTTTATTGTATTGTTTATGCATGTTAGAGTTTAGTGATACTATTCTTTTGATTTTTGTCCTGTGGAAGACAAGTCTGCATAGTTCATGTTTATACTGGTTGTTTTAGGGGATCCTTGTTATTTGTAATAAATATTATTTTTATTTTCCTTGATTATACTTGAAATTTTCAGGGAACAGAGTTTTTAGACAATTAATGTACGTATTGTGTTTTCATGTGAATATGCTCCCTGTCTCTTAAAGAACAGTCATCACTGTTGATATTGTGCTTATATTTCTATAGGAGCTTTATTGTATTATGAAATTCTTTGATGTAATGCAGGAGCTTGATCAAACAAAGATTTTTATCTTTTTTTCTAACTTCATGTTACCTCATCCATATTTCTGTAGGAAAAACTATGGCATGTACATATAGGTTTGGATACTTCAAGATAATGCTGTAGCTTAATTAAGCTACTGTACTTGTATCACTCCTTTCAACATTATAAGCCAGAAAGGGCTGCAGAAGAAGCTGGATGTAGGTAAGAATACAGTTAATTCTATTATATTTTCTATTATCAAGGCACAAGTTGTCTGCACAAATTTAGGATGCCCTGTTTTAATAACTGAATTTAAATTTTTGGAGGAGGATTTACATTAAGAGAAGGAAAAGATTTTCTATTCCTTGCAATATTTTGTGATAATAATCTTCACACTACTCAAAACTCATTTTCTCTCATGTAATATATATTGTAGGGTTGAAATGCTTGATAATAGTATTGTAATACACTTTGGTTTTGTCATGATTTGCAGTACAGATTATTAAAAGTGGACATAAAGGAAATACCAGCAGTAATTACAGAAATGATGATGAATTACCCAATTTGGGAGTCTCATGCTGGAACATTAGGAAACTTTCTTTTCACTTACCTCAAAAAATGTTTGTTAATAAACTTTTGCTTTGGTATAGCAGGTATGGTTGTAATCTTTTCTGCTCCAATGGAGTACATTAGTGTGCATTTGTGTTGCTTGAACACTCCTATTACCACACCCAAGGCTCTTGAATCATCAGAATGAATTGTCTTGCAGCAAAACATTTTCTAGCATAAGATTAAGTTTTTCCATTGTATCTCATACTGTCCTTGAAACTCTACTGTATTTCCATTTAAAAATATATAACTTTCTTTCATAAATCCTTGTGATCTATGCATCTTTGAGCAGGGATCTTGTGTAGTAATTTAATTATTTACCACAGCTTGACCATGCTTGGCTTCTGGCTGTCCAGACTAGGCTATTCAAAAGTCTAAAGATCAGACAGTCTTATGGGGTTGGTGGTGTCCCTCCCTACGCAGTTTATTATTATATTCAAAATGTTAGTTAATAACTTTCCATCTTCAAGCACCATCTTGTGCATTCTTTTCCCTAGAAGGGTGCCTGCTGTAACTCCTCAGTTATTGATCTATTGCACTGATGTTTAATACCTGTAAAAGTCTGGTGTTGAAACTGCTCGCTTATTGTCTGAAGTATTTTGGAAACTAAACCTTCTCTCTGACTATCAGTATGGATTATAGTTATATTAATTATAAAAAGTAGAATTTAATGCAAATCACATATCAAACATTGGTCAATCAATTGAGAAACTATAAAATATTATTTTTAGTTACTCTTGACACCTCCATTACTTTTGGAAAGGCTAGACATAAGGCTTTATTAATGAAACTTATTACTTGTGGCTGCATTCACTTCTTTTCATTTAAATTATTGAACCTTCTATCAGTTACTAGAAGTCCTCAGGAACAAGCACCGTCAATGAATGGGTAGCAGGCAGAGCAGTCCAGTCAGAAGGCAGAGGCATGTCACTGGAAGATTGGTGCTCCTTCACTGCAACCCAGGTGGATGACTTACAGACCAGAGAACAGATGACACCAAAGATAAAAGCTTACGAGTTCTCAGTAGTTCTTACCCATTTCAGCCTATACATCCGCTGCCTTGTCATAGCACAGTCACTGGATGACCATTCACATCTCACAGATGAAGGCAGTTGTACACATCTGGCCATGACAGATGCTACAAAAAGAGAGGCATGTCCATGTCAAGAGAAAACACAAAGACACTGCAGACCTGAAAAGAAATACTTTGTCCTATTTGCTAAGGCATAGCATGAGATGCATGTCAAAACAAGCACCGCACAGAAATACACAATAAAAATCTCATAGCCGAAAATGTAAGGATGCTGAACATGTATAAATCATTTAGTGGCATACAAAATACGTATACAGTACTCATGTTCAGTGATAGATATAAGAATAAACCATCAGTTACACTTGAAAAGTGGTTACTAATGTAGATTCCAATTATATGTATGTGTATAGGTAGTTACAACTGAAAAAATTTGATATAAGAATTAACAGTAAGTCAAAGAGGACAAGGATATCAGAATCCATTTACAATTACCAAAAGCAGTTGATAGAACTGGGAAGGATTACGTAGAATTACAGATTCCCAGACCAAAAATACAAAGTATATCAGTAGCAGCAACTAACCCATTGTTTACCAAACAGAAAAAAGCCTTTGACATTAGTTAACTGCGTGGAAACTTGTAAAAATTTACACACTAGTATAACTAAAAGTACAGTAACGATTTCATCAAAGGTAGACAGTGATTGAAAAACACTGGAAAAACATTGGACTTATCCACATTTATTGTTAAAGCACAAAATTCACTTAAAAAAAGACATGCAAGAGTAATTATTGATGACTGAATAACCTTATAAGCTGAGATGATTAGGCACCGTTATCAAGCAAGAAAGTAAAAAAATGAAGTAAAGTGATGAATTAATACTGAAACAGAAAATGTAAACTATTAGTAAAGGAAGCTTTTGAATTGATGACCCAACAATTATAATCATGTCATTGTTCTGATGTAAGCTTTTCGTATTATGGTTTTATCTGCATTAAGCAGTTGATTGGACTTAGTCGGTAATGGCTGCTTAAATAAATAATAATAATAATAATTCATGTTTCTGCTGCATAGAGTAGCACAGGCCTTTAAGTACCCAGTGTAAGTCATTGTTCTGTCTGTTAATGGGACATTTCCATTTACCAGTAATCCAGCTGTCTCTCCATTTCATGTATATTACAGCTACTCTTTCATGTTGCTCTTTCAACTCCGGCTTCACGGTCCAGTGTGTTCCTGGGGCAACAGAAATGCTCTGCCTCTTCTAAGGTCCGCCCGTCTATCACAACTTGGTTCTTAACACCCCTCTTTTCTCTATTTGCTTCTGTATTGCATTCCTTGCAGATGCCAGAGAACCAAACATTTATAATTGATGGGGTTTTGGTTGCTTTATTTATGTAGACAGGCATCTCAGTAACTATTGTTGATGGTGATGTGGTGAAACACATGGGCATTTATGCTGTTCTTGTTTTCAACAAAAATAAAAACTGCGAGGCTGTTGCCATAAATTATTACTTAAATTTCTAACATGTTACAAACATCATATTAGAGCCAACTCTGGATTGTACCTGGTACAACTGATAAGTGCCAGTCAATCTCTTTTTGAGGTTTTGTTTACATACAATAAGGATAGTTGCATCTCTTCTTCACACACTTAAAATCTTTCATAGTAAAACATTTTGTATGTGTTGGAACAAGTAACATAAAGAATAATATATACTTTCTTAAGAACAACATGTTTCCTAAGGAAGCTTTATTACATGAAATTCTAGTAAGAGCATGAATTGCTAGCTGTATGTAAGCTGGTGGTTTTACCCAGTGTAGTAAGCACTCCTTATCACAGGACTCAACATTAATAATGCCTGTATATTTATTTTAGTTCTGTATGGTCTGTTACCTCCTTTGGGAAGGAGAAGCAGAATTGACTTTTATTGCAGGAAACAAGAGAATGTAACTATACCTATCTGCGGAGAGATTCTCAGTGGTAAGACAAAGCTATTGGTGTGTTGTGCACAGCATTTGTAGTCGTGATTTTCTATGGCATGTTTTGGATTTTTCAAAGTACTAAACCTTCATTAGGGGGGATATGGTTTGCACATCAAATTTATACTCAATTTATGTATCACTGTGCAGCACAGTGATATTTATGTTTTGGATTACTGGATTCAGAAAGTGGTATATATGTTAGACATATTTAATGTTCAAAGAGGAGTGCATAAAGAGAACTGACTAGTAGTTCTAAGTGAAGATACATATAGTAATGGTATAAGGCAAGTGCTTAATTTTTGACTCTCATCTTCATTCCATTTGCTGGTTTATAATTGGAACTTGAAAGATGCTTTATACTGTCATTTTTGGTCAGGTTCTTCTTTGTGGTTTATTATTATTTTCTCTTGGATACGACCATGTTTTTATGTGTATTGAATTGTGGTCTAACATTACCAAAATAATTCTTTATATTTATTGTTAAACATTCTTGAAAAAAAATTGACTCATTTATCTTCCTCAGACTGAAGGTTTTTGTTGAAGGTATTGTAATAGATAAGGCCATCTGTCTGTGACTTGGGACTTTTAGCATAGTGGTCTAAGTATGTAAACTGTCATTAAGGCTTGTAAGATAATATAAAGATGTTATCTTAATGATTTTATTAAAGCTGTTTCAGTTAATTGTTTTTCAGCTTTCTTCATCATAAACCCAAAGTTTGAGAGTGATGTTGTAGTCTCGCATGGAAACTGAAAATTGTTGCTTAGTCATTCCAAGATCCTGTATTAAAGATGATAGCTGTTTAGCATCCACCAGTGACAGTTTTGCTCAGTTTTAGAAAAAACCAGTTTAGGAAATTTTGTCAGAACCATGTATTTTCAATTTATTCAATTATTCAATTAATATATTTTTTAAACAACTGCAAATTGGTGAATAAAATTTTAATTTTACAATTTTAGGCAAACCCTTCAGGCCAGCCTCGTGATAGTTAAGTATTTTAGTGTAGCTGCTGGGTTAAATTAATACCAATAATAATGCACAAGGAACTTATTTCAATATATATGTGGTAGTACTGCCAAACCTCCTCCATATGCCCATTCTTTTATTAGTTGACAAACAACAAAATACAAGTCTGCAAACCATCCACCATTAATGGTTCTCAGCCATGCTGACTGAATGCATTTTCATATCACATAACCCTAGCTAATGAATTTTTTAATACTTGCTGTACACATGCTTAACAAAACTACGCTGTTGTTCTTACTTGGTACGCTTATTACTGTATCAATGTTGAATAAGTATAAACCAAATGTAAATCAAAATGGAAAAGTACTGTAAATTATGTATATTTATTATTCATGTAGTGTTGGTAACTTTTTTAGCAGTTCTGTTTAAATATAATGATACTAAGCATCATAAACAACTACATTCAGTATTCTACAAGTTTTTACACCACAAATATGAATAGAATATACATTTTTTTTAATTTGAACTGAAATTTCATAATGTTATGTCTTTTATTGAGTGTGATATCATCACTACTTTCCTTCTTCAAAAATTGTTCCTCCTCATCTACAATAAAATAAAAATCTTGCTGAGTATTAGTGAATAATTGTGAACAAGTTGCTGCTGCTTATAAAGATAAAAAATTTCTTTAGGAACTTATGAATCAAGTAGGATGGTATGAAAATGTATAGTATCCTCTTCTGTGTACTTCTTATACATTATATATAGTGGTCACTCAAATATATTGCATAAACTATAGCATTGGTTTAGCTTTTTGCAAATGAAAAACTAAGATTAATGTATGCCAAACAGTTTCTGTTGCAAAGGAAAACAAGAGAGAACTGTTGATTTGTATATACATTACTAAGTGCTGTATAACAGTAGAGTACATGATTTTTTATGACCAAAAAATTTACACTGAATAGAGGCAAAAGTTATAAAAAAAGGAGTTAGATTACGTTGTAGAAGAAATTTGTGCAGTATCACTGATTATATGTTCTTGAACTAATGAAGTAATTAGGGCAGAGATAGAAAATTGTTGTTGTATATGGAGGGTAGTAGGGTAGTATAGAAAAAATTGGTATATTATTGTAGGTTGCTTTCGTAATGATGTTGAGCATAAGCAACACATTGGACATTTTTCCCGTAAAAGCATCATGCACATCGAACCAAGTCCCCGGGGCTCACTACTGATGCATTCCCATATTCTTCTTCCTATTTACATTTTACATCTCTGTATCCGTCATTTTAATTGATATATGTATCTTAATTATGTGCATTACCTAATAATAAGTCGGGTTATTTTCACCCTTCATGTACACCATAAATACTGAAAATTAAAGAAAATTGCTATATAAGTACGTAATATAATTTCTCATTTGTAAGTGTTCTGTTTTATGGTGTACATATTTCTCTATTAATGACGGTGGACTGAAAATTTTTATTTTGAGTACTGGAAATTATTATTTTAATATTAATAAGCTCTTAGAAACTGTTTAACTAATGTGGAAAGTGGAGGTACCATTTATGGTGTGGTTTTGCACAAAAGATGCAAAGATACACTTTTTGTTAAGATTAATGCTGAAATTATTTTTAAATTTGATCAGATGTAAAAGTTCTTTATAGCTATATTATTATTATTTCAGTAGAGACTATATCAGGCTACTAAGGGCCAAGAAAATTAGTGTAAAGAACTTGTATAAAGAACTTGTAAGTGATGGGTTTTACTGACTGCAGGCATAGAGATAAAAGGTAAAGCATTTATTAGATGTGTTTGAAAAGTGGAACTGAATGCACAGTACATATGAAGAAAATATTATGCATCCTTATAGTGGATAAACCTCTTATTTTACACGTGCCTGATTCCCAGAAAGCAATGTAAATGAGGACTTTTTGATTGTTTCCCAGGTTCTAGGAAAACCCCAATGACCAGTATTACATCTTCAAACCATTATCAGCTCATGATCATCATACTGTTTCTGTGTATATTTCCCCTTTATGGGGTTAGACACAAAAATAGTTCTCACCACTCTCTTGTGGGAGAATTTCACAGAAACCATGGATTAAAGACGATGATGATGATAAAATTAGTTTTAGTGGAAGTTTGTTCTTAAATCATAGTTGCTTCATACTTTGATTCCAGGGTCATAATATTCAGTAGTATTCAGTCTTCTCTCTTATTTTATGAAAAATCACCTTTCAAAGAGATCAAGGACTTTTAAAAAGTTTCAAGTGTAATAAATATTTAATTATTATTACCTGTATTGATTACGTAGTTTATTGGGATCAGTGAGTCAAAATGCTAAATTTTTATATAGTGCTAGCTTTATGGATTTAATCCTATGAAGCAAGTGAAAGAGATGCTATTGACGTTGCCATGTTGAAAGATAATATAAATCTATACAAAGTTATTGGTACTCTTTATGTCAAATTTATGAATCTTTATTTGTATTAGACATATATTCCCCTTTTCCTTATTTTAGCTTGTCTATACGACCTAATATATCTAACACTTGTAAGTTAGATGATAGTGAAATTCTAATAACCTCGATGTAAATGTCTCTTTCGTGTTTTCCAACCTTCTACATATTGTTCACTCCCTTCTACTGAAGCCTATACACCTACTATTTTTGATATTGCCATGAAATTCTTTACCTAGCATTAAATACAAGCATTGTACAGAAGCGAGTAGCCTTTAGCCCTGTTCAAGTTAACGTCTTTTTATTTTCTTTTCTGTTATGGGTATCATGACAGCTGTAGTCAACAAACAAGTATTAAAGGGAAAATCCTGCAATCATCATACATGGCTATCTTGACTGTTTTAAATGTGAACTGTCTTGCACAAGGGACTGGTCATCAAATTCTTGCAAAGCCTGAGATACCTTCCTGGCAATGGGTTGGGTCTGTTACGTTTTCCCCAGATCAGACAATCCTCATTGTGACCTCTGGTGAGGGGTTCTAATATTATATTAATACAGTTATTTTTAATGATCTAACTGAAGACTACTCCGGTATTTTGATCTTGCCCTTAAGTTTATCTTTTGTAAGTAAACTTCCCTTGTACAGCAACATAGCCGAGTTTGCCTTTCCAAGGGATTAAAGATTGAAGAAAAAGTTAATCATTAATTTTAGAAATTTATACAATAAGGAATGTAAGTTACTGTTAGTTGACTTTTAAATAATGGAGAGAAGGTGAGAAAAGTACTGTATTGAACTGTGTCATCATCTGATTTGTAAGGCATAGTTACCAGATTCTTGATGGCATAAGCAGGAAGACGTGGTTATGTCGACGAAGTTCCCTTTGTCTTGTAGCTGCCCATCCATTCCTGGAACTTCATATTCAAGAGCTTAGTGTGTAAACTAATCTCAACAAAGTTGTTTAAAGTTGAGAGCTACTCTCACAATTGCAACATTTATCTTAGAGATAAGATGAGTATTTCCAAGAAGACATAATCTGAAAGCTACAGGTGCACATCATGTTTCCAGTTGGAATATAAAGGCTGGAGAACTGTTACAATCACAGCTTTGTAACAGTTTATCTTGAGTAAATGAAAATGTGTTGTCCACTTTGAAGATATGAAGTTGAAAGATTTTGCCTCAGAACTAAAGGCTTCTTATTCTATAATAGTGCAAATTCCCTTATACTTGGCATAATGAGTAAGAGCTCTTCCTTTTGTGAGAGAAACAGTCACATGTTAAAATTACTAAAAAAATAATTTTGCCCTTGAACTCTCCATTAAACTGCCTTTCTGGACATTATGCATAATGTGAAAGAAAGATTTCTATGTATGAAACACTGAAGACATCCAAAATTCTGCATGCTTCTTCAATAAAATTTATATGAAAACACACCAATTTAGAAAGGGGAATTCTGAATTCTGATAATGCAAAAGTGACGAAGGTGGTAGCCTCTAAAACCATGTGATGCAGAATCATTAAATTTTCCAGTTATCATTTTAACTTGTATGGGGCATGAATTAAAGGCTGTTGAAGATGCAATTCAAAGTTGTGGCTACTAGGCATCTGGCATATGAATCTTGTTAGGGACTTTTGTACATTACTATAGAGTTAAAGTAAAGCTATACAGTGGCCCCCGGTTTTACGCGTTTCACATTTCCGTAGTCCACTTTGTTGCGGATTTTTGTGGAACACATCATATAGTGTCACAAACTCAAAATTCATTTTACATTAAGATCTGTCTTATGCTGAAAGAGAAGAAAGCCTTTAGGGTTGGATAAACTACAGGTATGGGTAATGATGATAGTAATTGAATGTACGTGAGCTACAAGAAATGAAGTTAACACATAAATTGTTTGAAGCTGGTGTTAGTATTTCAATATTTCTGATAAATAAAAAACATTGTAGGGGACTTAATATTAGTAATTAGTTTTAGAAACAAATTACGTAAGGAGATTTTTTCAGAAACATTATTTTTCCACCTACCCTGTTATCAGGTTTTTACTGTGACCAAAGCACAGAGAGAAACTGTTGGTTTGGTCATAGTATTTTGTAACTGACTGAGAGCCAGACTTCCAAGAGAGGTGCAGATCATTTCCTCTCATGACAAATATGAACAGATTCTGTGTAGTTGCTGGAATTATCTTTGATCAACCACAGGGTGGATGAGGAATTCTTCTCCAGGGATTCCTTTGCTGTGGCCAAAGGCCTTTTCCCTTGGGCTTCTGCATAATCATGATTCTTCGCCTGCTGTGGCTGTTGTCCTCCAAGTCATCACCTTTGCAGCTGGGGGTTGATTGAGAGACAGCCAAGTGGAAGAGGGAAACATGATTTCTATGGTTTTCCCTTCCTTGTGTCTTCAAGTCCTTCCTCTGTCTTTGCCAATATCTCCTGCTGCCCTAGTCTCTATGAAGGGGAAGTTTTGAGTCTCTTCTCTGGGTGATCCTTAAGGATTTCTTCAGAGTTCTTTCTCTTATATGATAAACACTTGTTTCTCTTAAGGTCAGTTATTCACACACAGGGTTACCTGTCATTCTCCCTGTCGGTTCATCAACACTGATGTTAAAACGTATGTGTGGACGACATTTTGTGGGCAGTCAGTCCACTCACCAGAACTGGTAAACCGATGGAATTGCCTAAAGTTCTTTTGACAGACTGACAGGTGACTGCAGTATAAGCCTAATTAATTTCATTGTTAGACCACTGCAGGGTCTAACAATGAAATTGATTTGGCTTATACTGCAGTCACCTGTCAGTCGGTCAAAAGAACTTTAAGCAATTCCATCAGTTTACCAGTTCTGGTAAGTGGACTGACTCTGCCCACAAACTGTCGTCCACACATACGTTTTAACACCAGTGCTGATGAACTGACAGGGAGACTGACAGGTAACCCTGTGTGTGAATACCTTTTTGGAGACTGTCGTGAGTCCAATTCGTATAAATAAAAACTATTTCCATGTGATAAATATAATTTGGTATAGGCTTAGGCCAGCTCCGGCGTCTTTATGAAAGGTTTTACTAGTGAAAGTAGGCTTCATGAATAACTGAACCAACCCATAGGTCTAATTTAACTTTATTCATTAATCTTGTATGATAATAGACATCTCTATAATAGCCAATGTTTAGACCATATTTTGTTACGTCTTTTGCTTCTTAACTATTTTGAAATGAATTGCTGCAGCAGCTAGACTATGTAGCTCCACTTCCTTAGCACCCAGTGGAGTGTCCATTGCTGCCATACTGTGTTGCCACGATGAAGGCTAGGTGAGAATTGTGGCCAATAACCTCGAGTTAACTGTCCACTGAAGGTTCTACTTTTTACATGTGAACACTTATACGTCGAACGTTTTGGGTGAACTGACAGGTAAACCTGAACGTGAGTACCCGGCCTTACAGATCAAGCTCAACTCTATATGATTTTCCCCCAAGATCAATATAGGATGGATCTCCACAGGGTGTTTACTATTAGGAGGAATCTTAGGATTTGAATAATATTTCCCTTAAAGACTTAAATACCAAATGCCACGTATCTTCCCTGGAACAATAATTTTCTTTGTTGCTCTGCATGGCAAAGGCATCTCTACAGCAGCTTTGCCTTTCCAGACAATCATCCTTCTAGAGGGAATGCTGCCAGTTAGATAAATTCTTGGCTATAATAGATCCATGTAGGGAATAGTGTGAGACTGCTTGCAGCCCTTACTGAATAATTGTATGGTCCTTCAATCCTCACCATTGTGTCAGCAAAGCTGAACATCGCTAGTCGCTCTGCAATTGTATTTCTTATAAAACTCGTAATTCTTCCCTTTTTGGGTGAGGGTAGTCATCCTTGTACGTACCTCTTGGTCAATTCCAGTGAGGGCCATGGTTTGTCAGTTGTCAGCTTATTACATAAGTGATACAAAGTTCTTGAAAACTTGTTACTGCTAACCCATGCCACCTAATTTTAAATTACAATATTATTTATAAACTTTGATCTATGTTTATGATAATAGTTATGTTACTGAAATTCCTTCAGACTTTCCTAGAGTACCATATTTTTGTCATTTTTTTTTTCTTTTCCTCAAGCAGTGACCATTTCATGAGACTTCTGTGCAATTTGGTGGATGATTGCAGGTGAGAACATACAGTTACAATACTATGCTCCAGTTGCCCTACTCAAAAATTCCATCTCTTGCATAAAGAGAACCTAGTCTTCTCATGACAGCTTTTGTATATCAACAATCCTCCACTGAGGTATCTGCCCCTCGATCATGGCTGAAGGCTGTCGGGATTCCTTTCCACCTTATTTCATGAAGTTATCCGTGTAAAATTAATTAAAGGTTTTATTCAATCAAGGAACATACCCAGGATTTTTTAAAGAATTTTGAAACTATAAATAATAATTTATATTAGTTTAATAAGGCAAGTGGGTGTCTTGCCCAAAGAATTGGAAAAGTAATGCTAAAAACATTTGAGAGCTAGATAGGGTAAGGCCAAAAGGAATGAATGGTAAATGATAAAAGGTCGTCATTAATGCAACAAAGAACCTGGTGTATATATACTGTCTACAGTGGACTGCACAAGCTACTTGAAGGTGGCGTCTCCCTTGAGTATCCGAGTTCAGTAACCCTTCAACATAGATGCTTTGGAGGTCTGCCCTTCTGATAACTAACAAAGACCAAAAATGTTTTACACATCATTCAGTTTAAGAAATTTAACTGCAAAATGCATCTTGCGTGAAGATAGCTGAGCAAAAAAAAAAAAAAAAAAAAAAGATGTAGATGTAGATGATAAGTGAAGATGTCTGGTAAGTTGATATCTGACCTTGCAATAACTTCTCCCTGTTATGAATAGTACACTGCTTTACTAAACCATTAGCTTATCAGTTAGTGATTGTCAGTTTGTTTGCTAGGGTTGGCAAACACCAGTGTAAAACATGAGAATGTACAATTTGGAAATGATGAAATTATTGTAGAAAATGTAGATGTTAAATCTGTCGAAATATTGCATTTACTCTTACACTTATCTAGCTTAAGGTGGAAAGAGGCACCAGAAAACTCGCCAATGTATTTACATGCCCTCAATTATTTTATACTTGGCTGCAGCGTATTCCTCATATTTGCCTTTTTTTCGAGACATCTCTACATTACCAAGAAGAATGAATTTCATCAAAATTTAGCAGTTATATCTTCAAATGAACCATCCATTTTTGCTATATGAAATAGTGTGTATTTCATATATATGCGTTCCTCTTTTGTGTACTATCAAAAAACTGCCTTAATTGCTCATACAGTGTCGTGTAGGATAGCAAAGTTGTGTGAACAGTATTTTTCTTCCAAAGACTCTTTCCCCACCTAGTCCAATGAGGTTTTATGCTTGCCCAATACTTTGAGAATTTAATCAATGTCATGTAGATTGTAAGGAATGGCTTAAGATTTACGAACTTTGTTGCTGAAATGTAGCAATCTGTAGTGGTAAGGGGTTTGGAGCGATTGAGTGATAAGCAAAATTGATGTAATTTGTTTGATAAACTTCGTATGTCTTGTGTACTGCATCTTGTCTTGAACTTTAAAATTAGGGTTTTCAGTACAGTTCACTCCTTATGCAAAGCTAACTGATGCCAAGTTACATCCACTGTATGGCAAGAACACATACACGGGAAGAGTTGAAAAGTATTTCGTAGAGATGCAAGTTTCAGCATAGGAAACCTTGGTTTTCTCTTGATAGCATAATTGGCATAGCATCAGGTGTAAACTGGCCTTTATTGTTGTAATCTCGCTACTGTACTGCAATTTATTTTAAAATTAAAACTGTATGTTTTGGAAGCTGTGGTCTGTTTCAGAGTTGTTAATGCTGATTTGTCATCTTTCATTGTCTTCTTCAGGAAGAATGGTATCACTGTTGTTGTATAGACTAACATATTTCATTGAAATTCCACTTGTATATAATGTATTTACTAGCTACATCATAGCTGTGCATTGCTGCATATGCATGCATATAAATATTTATATATTTTTACTTGATTTGGGATGCTGTAGCCTACAGTTTTGTATGTACTACCTTCATAATTATAATATTCTTGTCACATTGTTGGAATTCTAAATATTATGTACAATTATAACCTAGGTATGTCCAACTTAAGAGGTGTAATGTTTTTATGGAGTGACAGCTGACTCACAAATGTCTGTATTATAATTGAATCTTCTTACTTGTAGTTCTTTGTACATGTAATATTCAAGACTTCCATGCCGGTACCAATAAATGTTTGCCAGAAGCCTTGGAATTTGTGTTTTCTTCTTCTTCTTCTTCTTCTTCTTCTTCTTCTTCTTCTTCTTCTTCTTCTTCTTCTTCTTCTTCTTCTTCTTCTTCTTCTTATTCCTGAAGCTTTCCAAGGGTCTGTGTACTGACTTAACATATTTGAGGGGTACAGTAATATAGTTACCTCTTATGAGGTTGGGCTTACAAACAGTGTCCTCTTTATACTTAATTCTTAAATTTCATAAGCCTTTATAATTGAAAGTGAAGTAGGCTGCTGTAGTAGGCCTACTTGAAAAAAAAATAGTCAAGACTATCTATGGTGAGTTACATTCCAGAGAAACAAGAATTATATTCAAAGTGAAGAATAAATCTGATAATTAAGGAAACTGAATACCACCTATCGTCAGATTATGACAAATTGTGCATTAGGCCGAGCCACTTCTGCCATTAGCAAAGTTGTCACCGAATGTTAACTACACTATAAATGAATATCCAAACTAAAGGAAGTGGCGTAGTACTCAATTTCTGGAATTTTCGAGTTTTTTACTTCCCTAATTATGAGTTTATTAAATAATTGCCATTTATCACTAAAGTTTACCATTATACTAACCCTTCATGCTAGGTTTGGTTAAGTTACCTAATACATACCTGGGTAGACTATAACTTGAAGATTCTGATATGAAGCAGCAATATCTCGTAGAATGACTTCGTTGAGTCATCATTCGTAGATGATATAGGATTGACTTGCAAGAAACACTGACGTGAAGGAAGCTATTTTCTTCCACCGGATTGCATATTGTTTTATCAAGAACAGGAAAGTGTGACCTTTTAAATGTTATGGTTAGCTATATATTTCTAGAAAGGCATCATGGCCTGGTCTCCGTGTGGAGGTATGGTGAAGTCAGTGCACCTCGTGCGATGCAACGTAGGCTTTACTTAAGGTTTTCTTCAGCATCCCTTCAGGCCCCTGGCTACAACCCCTTTTCATTTCTTTGACTGTACCTCGATTCATATTCTCCTCCTTCTTTCTTATTGCTCACCCTCTCTTAACAATTAATTCATAGTGTAACTGCAGTTTTCCTCCCGTTACACCTTTCAAACCTTTTCACCAAATTTCCATTTCAGCGCTGAATGACTTCAGTTGCCCCAGTGCTTGGCTGTAGGCATAAATCAATCAATCAACATGATGCCCTGTTATCACAATAAAGCATGGAACTAATTGCTTATACTGTAATGAGGGAATAGCTTTACTCAATGGATAGTATCCCACAAATGGATAAAAAAAAAAATAATAATTTTAGGTATTCTTTGTACTTGATTGCCTCCACAATAAACTTTTTTTGTGGGGGGCGGGGGGTGGAGCGGTTGGGGTTTGGTTGTATTTACAATTCCTTCTATTCCTTGGTCGGGGCATTTGCCTTTTCTCGTGACCACGTATCTAGACCGTGCTCGTGAAAGACCAATTCTGATTTTCACAAGTATCGGTTTCTTTCATCCAATGAACAGAAAGAATACTCTCTGATCTTTTTTTTTTTTTTTTTTTTTTTTGAGGGGGAGGGGGATTCCACAATTCGAAATTGTAGAGGATATTAGACTAACAAAATGGAAATGCGGGTTACCCTCTTGGTTTTGCTTTTAATAATTTAAAATTGTATAGTTTTTGGACTCTACGTTAATCCTTAAGTCAGTTTTAGGTAGTACAGCTTTGCACTCGCTTAATCATGTTCTAACGTTTACTGGTCTGTCATTTTTATCACCTATTTACGGAAAATATAGTTGCATAATAAGTCGCCTTGAACACAAGACCACCTTGAACTAGGTAAGTAGTGCAATAAAATCTGAGAACATTCATCTAAATCTTGGTACGGACAGTTTTTTATTCGACTTTCTCCGTCCTTGCCGCTTAAGTATCTTTTATTTAACAGAAAATTCCTTATTAAACATTTTGCGTATGATTTAAACATAATCATAATAAAAACCTATATATTTCACCAATAAAACTATTTTTCCCATTTGCTTTAATGAAGATCACCACCATAACCAACCCAAAGTACGAAATGAACGTTTCAAACATTCAGTCTTCGTTTAGCTCTCCAATGACAATGAAAGTGTAGTGTCATAATGCTGTAATGCTGACAGTTATGACCCGTCGTTAGGCCAAGATTATGATTGCAAATTGTTTCAGAGATTAACTGGAGAGGTGTCAGTGCCGACTTGTTAATGTGACCAGTATTATGATAACGGTGACTATATATACCTAGGTAGTAGGTACAATTGTTTTTGTCAAAGATCACATGAAATGTGGTGGCCAGGGTAGTCTCCTTAACTCATTTTTTAATTGTTAATATTGAGAAAGTCAGCCGCTGTGTAATTATCAAAGTTAACTAATCTTAATTTTAAAAAAGTTATCGTTTAGTAACCTTAGGTTAAGCTCCTAACCCTCTAACTTCGCAAAATCCAAGCCTAGGCAAACTTGGTAAGATTGGTAGTACCTACTACAAAATTTTTTTTTTTTCTCATCTGTCCATCCGCCTGTGGTGTTTCCGTATGGTAACACTGCGTCCCGGGCTTTAGATAGTTACATTCAGCTTACATTCAACACTAATAATGATATCCTATTTCGAATATTAACGGTGTACTTCACATACAGTAAATTATATTAAAACATTTTTCAGTTGCAAATGTACACCCAGATAATCCCTTTATTTACCAAAAACTTACACATACCGTAACTATTTAAAGCTTGGGACGCAGTGTTACCATACAAAAACAAGCGCCTCAGTGGCATGGTTGGTATGGTATTAGCGTCCCACTTCGGTGGTTGCGGGTTCGATTCTCGGCCATTCCATTGAGGAGTGAGAAATTTATATTTCTGGTGATAGAAGTTCACTCTCGACGTGGTTCGGAAGTCACGTAAAGCCGTTGGTCCCATTGCTGAATAACCACTGGTTCCATGCAAAGTAAAAACACCATATAAACAAACATACAAAAACACCACAGGCTGATGGACAGATGGAAAATAACAAGAGTATAGGTACAGTGAATGTAGGCTACCTAGTACCTATATTTGGACCTGTGATGTTATTTAAATTTAATGTTTATGTTTGAGTCATCCAAAGAGAATCGATTTCACCCACCTAGACTGGACATAGTTTGCAATGCATATAAAAAGTATTTGGTCCAATTACTGAACAATAGCCAGGCTATAACTGGTTCTTTGCAACATCATAGTCTGAAATCTAAGACCTAAGCCTCGAGTACACATGTAGGCTAGTAGGCAACGTCTACTCGTCAAGTGATCTTTGCCTAAAGGCCACCATATGCCCAACAATCGTTGGTCGTGATTTCGACCAAGATCTACATAACTATAGCTAGCTGAGGCAAATCATGGTCACCCGCAAACTATTCCTGTGAGCAGATAGGTAGGCTATGGCATTTTCTTTCAAGGAGCTGTACTTATTAATGTTGGGAGCTGCTGCTGGGGCTATCACATACTGCACTGCTTAACTACTATGAGATTCAGGGCCTCTATAACACGGTTTTTTGGACTTTGCTCCTTATCAAAGCATCGGATGTAGCTGAAAGTTGACATGTATATTTTACAACCACACACAAATTTTGTCAGCATTATCAATAACCTAAACCCAATAGTTTTAATTTTTATAGAGTAAAAATTATCTAGCCGACGCCATGGCCAATGATTACGAGCCAAGAGTCGAAAAACATCCATTACATAAGCAAGGTAAACACCGTTTTACGAAATGTTGCCCCGTCCATCCACCAGACAGAAACTCATTCACCTTGTTCCATCAGCTCTGAAACCCATAGCAATCAAGAATGGCTAACAGGATTAGGAATTGTCTCCGTGGTTGCAAAACTGCAATTTTCTTACGACTTGCAACTTTATACAGTCAAGAGAAAGCCTGTGGCCATACTTACTATAGCCTGAATAGGAAATTATTCAGTTTCTAGTTTAAATCCAATGTTTATGGTCTGATTTTTATTTAGCGTAACATGATTATAATACTTGTAATGTCATTCAGGATTTTGAACATTTCCATCAACTATTCACTATGCCACCAAGAGAGAGAGAGAAAGAGAGTTGTATAAAAAACAGTCTTTATATAACTATTTTTGTTAAAATAAAATTTTTTATCCAAAGTAAATACAGGCTTATATGTGCTAAAATCTCCAGCAGACCAACGGATCATCCGATATAATTTTTTTCCTTCTTCTTTAGGCCGCATGACCATGTTGGATATAAAGACTTTATGAATGGCGGAACGATACATAGGAGTGGGTGGGGTATCAGTGTTAGCGTAGTAATACTACTGTAGCACTAGTGTAGCAACAGTAGTAATAGCAGTAATATACATGAATTAAACGTTTAGGCCAACTGCTGGGATCCTTGAGGATCATTTGGCACTCCTTACTACTACTCGAGAAATGAGTTTTTATATCCAGAAGTCAAATTTTCTAATCCATCAATGCCCATGATAGCCTTCAGTGTTATCCTGAATTATAACAAGGCCAAAGTGGGTGGAGCCTCGTGAAGTCATCATTCTGACAATAATTATTGGTGAAGGTTTAAAGCCAAATTAGGGTACCAGCTTTTTTTTTTTTCAGTAAATAGGTAGATAGCCAATAAATAAAAATTGCTTGACATTGAATATAGCAGTTATCAAATCAAGCTTGTCGACTATGTTTTTGATAATTACCAACTATTCCCTACATCTTGTCAATCTGATCGTGACCTATAAAGTAGACTGTAATTTCTTAGGACACTTATTTTGGGAGTTAGACTAATAATCGAATTGTTTTTGTATTTATTAGCATATTTTGTTGGTTTGTTCATTATGCCAATTATCAGTGGAGAGGTGTCAGAGTTCATAAAGGTGTACTGCTTTGCTTGTATTTAGATTTTTATATCATTGTTGCCAGAGGTCTAGCCTTCGTTATGTATAGCCAATCATCCATCGAGAAAGAGGGAAGAAATGCTGTCATAAGTTATGTAACGAGTGCGTTCGAAACCTTTTCTCTGAGTAAGTTGGCCTGTCTTCGAAAAAAGTCACTTTTACATTATAAGTATCAAATTTATTCAACCTACGTAATGCAGAATACAGTCAAAATTTATGTGTAGATATAATGTGTATTCTGATTAAGCGTTATATCTATGAAATGCATAGATAAAGAGTTATTGCGAAAAAAACCGTGTTACAGAGGCCCTGAATCTCATAGTAGTGACATGCACACACATTTATATTATCCTTAAATCCACAGTAGAGAGGTGAGTGAAAAACTGGGGACTTGGAATGAGTACTTTTGTAGTATATTGTACATTTTCAGGTTCACACTGAATATAATTGAAGTTGACAGACTTTTATATACAAAAACAATAAAGCCGATAGTTTTTTGTTATGAGCACGTGTATGTTGTTTCCCCATCCAAGTATGGTACTACCCCACCTCATCCTACTGTATACAATATTGCCTGAATTTGACGGGTTATTCTTAATTAGTTTATTTCTCAAAATATTGTATTTAAATACTAAGTTAATATCAATAGTTTTTAAAATTGGTACAGCTGGAATGAAATTAGGATGAAATAGTACACAGACTATTATTATGTTCTTTGTTAACACAGGTTGGATTGTAATATATATATGGCTCTTCTTGTTGGACAAAATAGTCATGCCCTTGGAAGGTGTAGCTGCTTTGATGGCTTCCTTCTGCTTAAGAATGGTGCCTATCGTCGACGAATTTTAGCCGTATTCCTTAGTGATCACACTCAACCGCATGCCAGCCTCATACTTCTTGCACACCCAACTGCATGCCAGCCTCATACTTCTTGATAATCTCCATTTTTGTCTCCATAGAAAGCATCCTCTTCTTTCGGTGAACTTCAGCAACTTTCTTGGGACCCATGACTATACGTACGTAATTAAGTTATGTACTAAAGTTCTCACACAACACGATGAAGTACAAAGTGAAATCACTAACATGAATTTACGTTAACAAACGAAATCGTATATGAACGAACGAATTCGGCGTGCTTACAATAATGATGCTGCTACCGAGTGGCCGAAGAACGCCTTTACTTAGAGTACAATGGGAAAGACGCTGACCAATAGGAGAGCAGGATCTTACGGCGGTGACTAGCATTAGGAACCAATGGGAGAGCGGGAGGATGGTGGCGAGTCTACTCAGTTGGTGGCGCGCCAGTTTTAAAATTGTTCTGGGCGGTCCGGAACGGATGAATCTCGGGACTTTGCAGTAACACCCATTTGTAACCTGAATTATTTTCGTATGTAGAGGCACAAAAATCTTCGTGTCTGCTTTCATAACTTGAATTTTTTGTAAGTTGGGACTTTCGTATGTTGAGGTTCCACTGTATATATATGTATGTATGTGTATATATATATATATATATATATCATATATACACTATATGTGTGTGTAGATATATATAGATATATATAATTATAGTATATGTACATATATTTATATATATATATATATATATATATAAATACTATATAGATATAGAAGATATTATTTCATATATATGGTGTGTGGTGTGGTGGTGTGGGTGTGTATGTATATATATATATATATATATATATAATATATATATATATATATATAGATATATATATATTATATATATAATATATATATATATATATAATATATAATATATATATTATATATATATTTATATACATATATATATTTAATTAGTTTAATAATATAATATCTATATAATATTATATAATATTATATATGTGGTGTGTTTGTTGTGTGTTTGTGCTTTGGTTGGTGGGGGGTGGTGTTGTGTTAAAATATTAATATATTATAATATATGGTATTATAATATATATATATATTATTATATTATTATTTTTAATTTGTATGTTTGGTGTGTGCTATTAATATATGTGTATATATATATTATTATATTAATATAATATATATATAGATAATATAATATATATATATATATATATATATATGTATGTGTGGTGTATAATATGTGTATATATATATATTATATATATATATATATAATTTTTATATATATATAATTATATATATATATAAACCACAAATGCCATTTTCATTCAGCTTCAATACTTAGGCCTACTGACTTTCTGAGTAGAATTAATTGTGATGCTATAATTATAAAAACATAGGCCATAAAGTATTTTTTTTTCTATAGAACTACAAGTTTCATTTAGCTAAAATAACTTGTGCCAACTGATTTAATGAATCTGGAATCATATATATATATATATATATATATATAGTATATATATATATATATATATATATATAGTATATATATATATACAGAGAGAGAGATTATGTACATAGATATATATATATATATATATATTATATATATATATATATATATATTATATATATATATATATATATATATATATATATATATATATATATATATATATATATATATATATATATAATATATATATATATATATATATATAATATATATATTATATAGTATATATATATATATATATATATATATATATGTTATATATATATATATATATATATATATATATATATATATATATATATATATATATTATATATATATTTTGTTCATGAAACTACCTGTCAGATATATATATGCTGTATTTTCTGTAAGTCCGACAGAATTTTAAAAACTTCCGACACACGCAGTGGTCGGCCAGGTGGTTAGTACCCATTCCCGCCGCTGGGAGGCGGGTATCAGGAAACCATTCCCATTTTCTATTCATAATTTTTCTGTCGCTGGTGCTGAAAACACCTGTTTTCAGTACCTCCGTCTTAGGATTTTGGAAACAAATTCATTGCCGCTAAGTATCCTAATTGTCTTTTGATTTATTTACTTGGATTTGTGGGATTTGTGGCTAGGCATACGCTATCTTAAATTGATTTGAATTTGATTCATTTTTGCATAAAATATCTGAATCTAGTTAGGCTAGTTTCAGACGGGGTTGTCTGCAAAAGATAGGGTGTGGCTACCGAAAGCTTCGGTAGATCCGCACTTGGTATGTACGAGGGGTATGGGTCTTGCTTCTTTGTTGAGATTTGTCATGTAAGGAGTGTGAGACTTTGTCTATTCCGTAAGGAAGACGTATGATTCGTATGTACGCCAATTAATCAGTAACATGTTTAATTCCGTAAGGAAAGAGTATGATTCGTATGTACGCAATTAATCAGTAACAAAAGTCAGGGTAGTGAACCTGCTAACCTTCCTGTAGACTTTATTTTGCCTAACCCTGTAGTATGGCCTACGGGCTATGAATATGTCTACGAGAGGTGCTCGCTCTCCTTCATTGCTGTGAAGTGCTACTTCTGTAATTGTTACTCCTAACCCTGCAGTGTTGCCTTCGGGCCCTAAGCAGTGTCTGTAGAGGAATTACCCTTTCTCTGATACTCTTTCGATTCGTATCTTAGAATCGAAAGTGTTTGCTTTAGAGAGTAAAAGTGAAGTGCAGAAGTGCAGCGTGATACCCCTTGTGTAGTGGAGGGTGCGTCAGATCGGCCTCGTTTCGCCTCTAGGCCGGGACCTCTGCTTGACTCCCAGGACCCGGGGAGGGAGCATGTCGAAAGCCTAAGGAGGGTTACAAGGAACCCCCACCGATCTGGCGTGCCTTCGGCAGTTTTCTTGATGAAAAATCCCCGCTCAGACTGCCAAAGTGGCGTATGCGTTGCACGAATCCTGAAAGATTGCTTCTCGTCCTCCGAAGCGTCCTCCCCATGCAGGGGTTGGAGCTTTCGGAAGGACTCGCGCCCTCTAAATAGAAGCTTTATAGAAGAGGACGCTTCACGTCCTCTCTCTCTCTCTCGTTATGCGTTTCAGTGAGAAGTAAGAAGGCGAACGTCGCCTGAACTCGTGTCCGTCTTTCCACCGAGAAATACGTAAAAGAAGTCATAGTAGCAGGAAGCTTTTGAGAGCGGACGCCCGGGACGCTCGGATGGACTCCAGGCGCGCGCAGGGTGGTGCGCGCCAAGTGACGCCGAGGCGGGGCTACCAGTGGGGACGCCAGGGCAGCGGCGCTCCAGTTGGGGACGCCGGACAGTGCGGCGCATTCCGTGGGGACGCCGAGCGCGTTCCAGTGGACGCCGAGGCGCGCCGGTCCCGACAGTGGGGACGCCGTAGGCGTTTGGCACCAGCGCACGCCAGGTGTGTCGCCTGGCTGAACGTTTCTGTTGAACTCTTCAAGCTCTTGTTTCAGACGATAATGGGCCTAAAGAATGTTTTCCTCCTTACCTCCGGTGATACCTTCTACCTCAACCTGCAAAGAATGTGAAGTAGGCAGTGCTTCGGAGGCAAGTTTAAAGTGAACAGACAACTTCTTCTTCGAAACCCAGCAAAGACATCGGGTTTCGTGAATTCAAGAGGTCTCTGTCAATTAATATTGCTTTTCGCATAGGTGGATGGAGTTAAGGAAAGCTCAAGGGAAGATCTCGTTTGCTCTACCGCAACCTTTGCCATTCGGCCAATAAATTTAAGTTGCCACTACCGCAGTCAAGACTTTGCGATAAGGCAGTTACGGGTTATGTAAGGCTCGATGTCCTGCACGTCAGGACTATCGGGCCAACGTTCAGTGGGATTCTTGCAAAGGCTCTCATCAAAAGGACGCTCTTCAAGGAAAGCGCAAGACAGGACTTCCTTTGCCATACTGCCATAAATTTTAAGCTTTAGCAGGCATTAGTTGTTGATACGGGAGAGGAAGCTGGTTGGAGAGTTTCTTCCTCTTCCCAGGATAATTTTGCAAGCTTTTTAGCCCATCTGAAAGGGTTTTTCAGATGATAGATTTTGTTAGTTTCTAGTCGGGGACTACGTCTGCCGAATTGAACATCGTCGTTCTACCTGCCGTAAGCCCAGTCTCTTAACAGGATTCTTGCCCCTTCCTCGTTTGAGACGGGAATCGAAAAAATTTAAATGCTTGACTCCCTGGATTACGTTTTGTCAAGTTCAGTGACTTTCCCCCATTGACAATATACTTTCGTTTTTTGTCAAGTAAGTGGGTATTCCCCCATTGACAAAATATCTCTTTGTCCCGTAAATGGGTTAGTTTCCTCATTGACAAACATCTCATTAACTTGATATTGCGTAAGCGAATAAGCTCTTATTGACAAGATTCGGAAGAGCTCTCATTCGTCATTCGCAGACTCGTACAAGAAATAGACTTGTAGACTACGTCAATGAACGCTTAGGTCCAGTAACATAAGAAGCTTGAGCTGACTGCTTCGATTTCTCTTAAGTTTTGTTCATGAAACTTGCCTGTCAGATATGTATGTAGCTGTATTTCCGAATTCAGCTATATATATGTCTGCCAGGTAAGTATGAACAAACTTTGTTGTGATATAAGTTTCATATTTTTGCCTTGCGTTATTTTACTTCTGGTTGGTTTTCAAGTCATATACGCTTGCTGTAGTTACCTCTTCGGATGGCAACCGAGAGGTCTATTGTCTATTTTAAGGGACATTTAATCGTTACTCCCTGCAGCCTTCCAGAAGTTTCCGATTTATCTTTTACCGTTGTATGGTAGTGTTCTGACGACACAAACGCATCTATATATTTAGCGTTTTCTGTTTCGCTTAAATATACCAGCTTGAGAGTCTTTCGGCTCAAAAAATAACGGACCTATTTCTTCGTAGAATAGGGTAGCTGGCAACCCCAGACATAAAGTTAAGAGACGACGTTCGTAAGCTGCTTGGGCTGCTGCTGTCACGCTGTGTCTGTCTTGCCAGTCCAAACCGAGCCAGTAACACAGATCGGGCGCTGTCATGCGCCGTAGGTTACGTCTCTCTCTCCTGCGGGATTGACTGACTAACCGTATCTCTGTGCTGGCGGTTACGTCTCTCCTGCGGGATTGGACTGACTAACTGTAACTCCTTTGCCCTACAATCACGGACTTTATCCTAAGAATTGAGGGGATTTCTTACGTGAATGAATAAACGTTGCATTCGTTTTGCCTTACTATGTTCAACAGAGTTATCTCTTAATCCTTTCGGTGCTCGTTACCGCACGGTATAGACTACGAGTCTACCGCAACATTGCACTTTTATATGCTCTCCTGCTTAGGCAAAGCGCAGCCTTATTAGGGAAGTAAGGCATACTCGGGGAGGGAATGGATGAGCTTGCTGGGACCATTTCCTTCCTGAAGAAGTTTGTTTCCCCACCGAATAGACTGCAATTCAGACCACAGTTTTTTCCTACCGGGAAACTGAAATATTATTCAAGATCTAGGAATGATTCTGAATATCTCTCAGTGCGTTTATCACCTGAGGTGATAGAAAGAAGTGCCGGACATCTGGATAGGGTTTCAGATGTCCTGGATCTTAATCTGAAAGAAGTAAAAGCGATTCAGTAGTCCCTCCAGTCCTCGTAACGAGTTTGGAACCAGTGGTCCAGATCAAAACTCTGATATTCCACAGCTCTCTCATATCTTAAGAAGTATTCCTTGCTCTCGGTCCCTGTTCGAGTTTACGAGAAAGCCTATTATAACAACAGGCGTAGAATGTAACGATCCTCTAGAGGTTTCGTTACCGGGGATTGCAAAAGTCCGTACGAATCGTCCTCGATCGACGCAGCAACTATTGACTTCCGAGTGGAATCTTTCTTTAGAAGTAAGTTGAGAGTTGTGCGAGACTTTAGTGTACGCCCTTTCATTCTTCTCTTCGAATGTTGAGGACGAAGAGGCTTCTTCTTCTCTGCTCCCTTATTCTCGATCCGGGATCGGTACCATTAAACGCATATCCTATGATATTGAAGGGGCGGGGATGGATATTTAGTCTCTTTTCCCCTTTTTTCAATCGCTTAGGAAATGTAATAAGAGGATTTATGACGTCACAGGGAGCGACAATGACGCTGATCGCCCCATGTTGGCCTCAGGATCCTGGATTCACAGAGGTCACATACTTCCTAGTTCACTTTCCAAGGACCTTTTCCGAGAGAGTCGGTCTACTCTAACTCGAAAGGTACCTATAACCTCTCCGCTCTGAGTCTTGACTACGTTCAGGCTATCGAGATGTTGACAGGAATAAGATTACCGTCTTCCATTTCCGTCTGAAGAATGGGATAAGCTGGCAGTCACAACTATTAAAGAATACGCAAATATGTTGTTGACGGCCTTTGGGCTCAGAGATTTGCGTCTGTCAAACAACAAAGCCTTCACGATCTTTGAGTTTCTGTGGAATCTCGAACCTCGCTCACCATCTACTTTTTGTCTCACCTGTTTTCTCGGAGTCAGACCACTCGTGCGAGATCAGGGCGACATATAGTAGCCCTGAGTTTTCTTGTTGACGAAGTCGGTTGCGTTTGATTTACCACCCACCCCCGATGATCGTGTAACCATGAGACCAGGTTGGACTGTCAGGCCATTCTTCCTTCGGGACTGAATCGCCTTTTTGCTCCTCGCTCCTTTCTCCTGGCACCAGAAGCTCGAGTCAGGAGTTTTGGATTCGCTGACGACGTTGGGTTGCGTTGATACACCCCAAGGTTTGCTTAGATTGAATCGCCCAGGCAGTCCAGACACTCATCCTTCAGCGAAGAAATAGTGCCTTATGGTCTTCAGGGTACAGCCTTGCTGTCCTTGATTCGTCTGACTGGTCAACTGGTCGGTCACCTGACTTTAGTACAGACGGACTGACTGTGCATGTCCAGATCGAAGCTTTCAATATGGACTTAGACGTAGTCTGAAGTTCTTGATGTCAAAGCATTCGAACCTCTCCTACCTGTTAACGTTCTTGCATGTGATCAGGAAGGCCTTCTTCTAACCACCCTAGATACGACAAGAGGGTTAGTGAGATTTTAAGCCATCGTCACAAAGTTTTGGCTTTAGAGAACACAAGGCGGTGTGCTCTCTAACCCTTCCGTTGTGGCCTAAGAATGGTAAACCCGTTTTTGTTCCTTGGGCCAGGAGCTTGGAAGCAAGGATGGCACAAGTTAGTGGGCAGGAGCCAGAGAGAGTCCTGTGGCCCTGTCGGGTCTCTCAAGTTTTATCTACATAACTCAAGAAAGTCGAAGTCAATCGGGCAATCTGCAGTGTTCCGAAAAAGACCAGACTTGCCCATATCGAAGAACAGCCTGGCTTTAGTGTTAAGGAGTTCTTTCAAAAATGCTCCTTCATTGTGTTTGCACAAAGATTTGAAATCTTTTATCTGAATGCTCACGAGGTGAGGGCGCGGCCTCGGAAGCATTTCAACAGAGCATGGCACTCAGCAACATCCTGAGTACCATGTTTTAGCGAAGCAACTCTGTGTTCACTTCCACACTCCCTGCGAGATGTGAAGATGGCATATGAGATCTGCTGCTCGCTAGGGCCATACGTGTCTGCAGACACAATCTTGGGGGCAAGAAGTACCACTCAATCCTATCCTGTAGAAAATGGTTAGGAAGAGCTCTTAATTTAGTTGTTGAGTCGCCGACAACGGCGACTTCTTAACTCTTAAGCCTTAGTAACACACTTAACTTTGGCTAGGTTGGTCAGGTGGTGATATATATATTTATATATATATATATATTTATTTTACTTCTTAGCCCTCATGGTATGGTCAATATGGTCTAGTCACGTCGTGGTCTCGCCCCTGTTGACAGATCATCTGGAGTGCACCAGCTATATAGGTCTCTACCTCGCTGGCAACTCTAGTAGCACAAGCAGACTTACGTGGCAGTAACCACGAAGCCAGCTATGCTAACAGGTGGAACCACCGATGTAAATCATCTGCATGCATTTGTTTCCCAAAATCCTTCTATTCTGTCCCTTCCCACCTCCAAAGGTGGGATTCAGCTATATATATCTGACAGGTAAGTTTCATGAACAAAATGATATTGTTATGATACAATAAAGTTTGTTCATACTTACCTGGCAGATATATATAATCAAGTACCCACCCACCTCCCCTCAGGGGACAGTGGATATTATGAATAGAAAAATGGGAATGGTTCCTGATACCCGCCTCCCAGCGGCGGGAATGGGTACTAACCACCTGGCCGACCACTGCATGTGTCGGAAGTTTTTAAATTTTTAAAATTCTGTCGGACTTCAGAAAATACAGCTATATATATATCTGCCAGGTAAGTATGAACAAACTTTATTGTATCATAACATATCATATATATATATATATATAGATATATATATATATATATATATATATATATATATATATATATATATGTGTGTGTATATATATATATTATTTATATATAATATATATATATATATATATATATATATATATATATAATATATGATCGAACTACAAATGTCCTTTAATATCTAATTCGCTCTACCTCGGAATTAATATATTTTTCATATATGCTTTTAACCATATATAAAATATATTAATTACGAGGTAGAGCGAATTAGATATTAAAGGACATTTGTAGTTCGATATATGTATATGAATCACGGTAATGTGATAGACTTATATATATATATATATATATATATATATATATATATATATATATATATATATATATATAATATATATATATATATATATATAAACCACAACTGCATTTATTCAGCTTCAATACTTAGGCTTACTGACTTTCTGAGTCTAGAATTAATTGTGATGCTATAATTATAAAAAACAATAGGCAATAAAGTTTTTTATTTCTATAGAACTACAAGTTTCATTTAGCTACAATAATTTGCGCCAACTGATTTGTAAATAAACTGAAATCATGGGGGATCATATATATATATATATATATATATATATATATATATATATATATATATTTACGTTTATAGATCTCTTCGTCTACCCAGTAATTATTAATTAGTTTGATTTGGAAAACGGCAGGCATTTCCTCCAATATCAGCTGATTTTTAGTAAACGCGGGAAACCAAAACCCAAAACCCGCCATCCAGAGATAGGGGGTTCCTAAGTTGGGGGAAAATAGACTCTTGTCAGCTTTAGGGACGTATCTAAAAGGGAAGGATGTAGGCAGACTGGTACTTCTTAGGCCTATATCTTAAGCTCTTTTTCCCGTGAACCCTCTGCTGGCTGTATGTTCTGTTTCCAGGATTTGCCCTGCTCGTGGGGGGTTAAGCTGACCCCAACACCCAGGCAAAACGCCTGCGATATGCCCCAGTCGACTGCAGTCCGTGAACTCGGACGGATGTCTGACCACACGCCTTCCATTTAGGCCTATCCATGGGGTTACTGGCGCGCCAAGGGACCCAGACCTAAGACAAAGCCAGGCGCCACATTTTCTACAAAGATCCACTGAACACGGCATCCAGGTACGTCTTGTGAAACAGCATATTGCCAGTCCCTTACATCCTATTATCTATTTGATCCCCATTTTCCCAGTTCAAACTTCCATTCCAAAAAGAACTCATCCCTTTGTTTCCTCTCACTGCCTCATGGCCGCATGCTTCCCCTTGTGTGATCGTCCCAGACAAATGAAGTCATTGCATACCTCAGTGAAACATTAGAGTTCCTTTGCCCCAGTGTTAGAGAACAAATTAATACTAATTTGGGCAAGAAATCCGTTTTTCTTTTATCTTGTTTAATCTGGGATCCCTTTTCCAGATTCCCTGAGTCACGTGCCAAGTCTCTCTGCCCACAAGTGTTGCATTACCCACGATTATGAAACCAGCTTTTATGAATCACACTTTAGCCAGCTATCCATTTGTGAGAGATATATGGGTCCCAACGTGGGGACACGCTGCATTTACTTTTCTCCAGGCCAGTAAGGGCCTCTTGTAAATAAATAGCTGTAAAGTATTTAGCTGAGTTTCTGGCGACCTTTCCTCTAGAGTAAATTATCACTATAAATCCTTTTTACGGTAAGTTCAAGTAAATTTACCTTGTTTTCCCTCAACTTTTCCTGTTTACATATCGTAGTTCTTTCAAGGCCAGGCTCATACGTAAAAATGATGACTGCTTGCCAGCATCGAATCTGGGCCTGCTTAAAAAAATGCTTGTAAATCGCGTTATCCCTTGTAAAACGAATGTAAATGTTTTTCAAAGCGCAAAAAACAAAGCACACTCGCAGGGAAAGACACACTGGCTCACGGTAAGGTATACCTTTCATTTAATATGATTATTTTATAACCAATGTTAGCTTAAGGTACGTTTAAGTATTTTTATTACGAAGTGTTTTAAATAAGTGTTAAGTGAGAAATATTATTATATTGTAACGGCGAAGCGCGGAGGGAATTCTATTTTGTAAATTGCATTGTTCTCGTCTGACGAGACACTAACACGTGTGTAGAATAGATGCCAGAAAGTACCAGATCAAACTAGGAAGTGCTTTGCCAGGGTTTATTGGTGTGTTGGAAAGCCTAGCTAGTTAGGAGTATTCTACTAATAGTTACGGCAAAAGAAGTGTACAATTCTTTTGTCTGTGATAGTTTAGGGGAATTAATTTTAACGTAGGTTTCATTCCAAGTGTTGGTAACCGCTTAGCTCTCAGCTTAATTAAGCTGAGCGCACACGCTCTCCCAGGTAAGCTTCGCGCCTGCGCTGTCTCAACCAACCTTCGTTTCTCACAAAGCGGCAGCCATGTTTTTATCCCTTTAAGCATTATCTCAACGATTTAAGCAAAGTAACGTAAGTCTTGAAAGTTTAACGTAAATAGAAGTAATCTCAGTACTAGTATCTATCGTTCTGCCAGAGAAATTAACGTAATTCGCCTTGAATAAGAAATTAGAATTTTGTGTTGTAAATCGCGTTCGCGTTTACAGAGAATCAGCTGTTTGAACGACACGCTGATAGCGCACCGCTCTGCTGGCTCGCCTCACCACGCGTCTCACCTAACATCGCTCACTCGCTCGCTGAGCGAAAGTTTCATTTCACTTCGGACTTAATGTAACCTCTTTTACAAATGTTTGCTAACATCGTTTAAAATCCTTACCGTCATTTTCGCTTGTCACAGGGACCTAGTATCCGTACGTAAAGTTAACGTAAATCTTCAAAGAGTAAATCACAAGAATTGTTAACGTAAAACGTGTCTTTGTAAAATTCATATTGAAACGCAAATCATTTCATAAGCGCAAGCCGCTACCAGTAACGTAAAAATCGTTCACCGCGAGCGCGTTATCATTTTCATAAAACGTTATCCAAAGCAATTCTTTCATTACACGTTAACGTAAGTAAATCATTTAATGCAAGTTGCGTCATATTAAACTAACATTATTAGTTCAATTCAATACAAGGGAGTTTTTCATATATCATTTTCACCCTCTCCGAGAGAGAGAGAGAGAGAGAGAGAGAGAGAGAGAGAGAGAGAGAGAACCAGAACCAGAACCAGAACCCATTACTCACGAAGCCAAGAGTACTACGTCCATTACTTAACCGCATGCAGGATTAACATTATTTTAGTCTCTTGTGTCTTTCATTTACACTGAGCGGGATACGTGCGCGCCTGTGTCCATTGCAGTTTGCAAGCATTTGTTTCATTTACCGAGTACTTCAGCGAGGGACTGAGCATTTTCAATTTACCATTACCTGTCGTTGCCCGAGTGGTCTTTTCATTTTCTCTTATCATAAAAGACTTGCGTATACCGCAAGCACAAACCGCACAGTGTGCCACGCAAATTCATTACTTCCAGACAAGGAAGCCTACCAGTCTAGGACTGGCCACCACCAGTGCACGTCAGGTCTTATCATTTTACAGTGCCACTAATTCTTGACACTGTCCATCGACTGGCTGCTGAAGTACTCCCACCTTTTACTTTCTCTCCTCCACCATTACACTCTGCCCCGAACAGAGTACCATTTCTCTTCAGTATATTTAAGTATACTGCATTTAGTGTCGTCCGACGGGACACACCTGCACGCTACCAGTGTCCAAAAGGAACGTCTCCTCATAAGTGCCATTGCACCTGTACAGGCCGTACAGGTAGCCATTCTACCTGCGTGTCCGTCCTTACGGAACGCCCAATTCATTAGTGTCCATGTACAAGGGTCAGTGATCCTTCGGAACACTCCCCAAGGGAACGCCTCCCAAAGTGCCGCAGTACCTGCGTGTCCGTCCTTACGGAACGCCCAAGTAATTAGTGTGCCCATGTGCAAGGGTCAGTGATCCTTCGGAACACTCAACAAGGGAACGCCTCCCAAAGTGCCGCAATACCAGCCCTAAGTGCTGTCAAACCTGCGTGTCCGTCCTTACGGAACGCCCAATCCATTAGTGAATCCGCTATCCCGGATCACCCAATCAAGGGAACGCCTCCCGAAGTGCCGCAATACCAGCACTACTAGTGCTGTCCAAGGAACGCCTCCTGAAAGTGCCGTGCACCTGTACAGACGTACAGGTAGCCCTATACCTGCGTGTCCGTCCTACGGAACGCCCATTCATTAGAGTATCCACCATTTCGGATCACTCAACCACGGAACGCCTCCATAGTGCCGTGCACCTGTAGTGGACCTACAGGTAGCCCATTCCAGCGTCTCCCAAGTTGGGAATGCCCTTAAGTGTGACGTACGCCGCACACACTATTTGATTTTTCACCTCATCAGAAGGTTGCCATTTTCAGAAGTGCCACAATACTTACGGACACTTCCAAGTGCCACAGAGCACCCAATCTTTTCAGATTTTTTTTCTCTACCACGTCGCAGAACACATTTCCAAGTGAGTGCCACGTTACACAGTAGGCACTCCTATTCCATCCAGTACTATTCCTGGCCACCATTATTTTCATTTTCATCAGAGCCTCTACTGCAGCCTAAGGGAAATGTCTTCCCCTGCTTCCCACGACTTCTTTGCCATAGAGCTAGAGAAGCTCGGAGCCCTCATAACTTTGGGCAAGGAGGCCGGTTACACTGGACCAGCACTTGACCAGTGGATGAAGGCGCAGCAGGATGCCGTACGCCTACAAGAAAGGGAAGAAAGAGAAAAGAGAAAAGAAAGAGAAGCAGAAAGGAAGGCACGTGAAGAAGAGAGAAAGCATGAGCTAGCTCTCAGAGATGACGAAATCTCTCGGCAAGCTTCCAAGCCCCAGACCATGAGCTGGACTCCCGGTAAGAGGTGGTTGCGGAGGTTCTGCACCACTTGTTGTGTGCGTGGGCATGCTGTGGATTCAGACCAGTGCCCAAGTCGATCTCTACCTTGGGATGAGAGCTTCCAGGGTGAACTCCTCCAAGGCTACCATGTAGCCCTCCCTGATGAACAGCCTCCTATGGCCTATCAGTGGGTACAAGTCATGGCCGAAACCGAAGCCCAGGTCTCCCTTATTTCAAGAAAGGCATTGCCTAGGGGTGCCAAAATCCAGACGGACGAAGAAATTCAGTTTGAATGGATTGACGGTAACCTCTATTCTGTTCCTTCGGTCCTTCTGAATGTGGAAATGCCCTTTCTGGACCAGGAGACCAGGGAAACCACATTGTACCGCCTGGGCGTAGTTGACCCATTTCATGATGTTTATCAGGTAATATTGGGCCGAGATCTACTTAAGCCATATCTCCCCTGGACGCAGCTCCCACTACCAGATGCACCGGATCCCTGCAGCATGCCTCATAATCAAACCTCAATTTTAGGTTCAGAGGCTAGTGCCTCCGATGTCCCCGATATCCTTTCTATTTGCGAACCTGGCCCTGACCCTGTGTCAGAGCCCGACGTTTCTTCCGCATCATCTCAGCCTCTTACCATCTTACTGCCTACCTCCTCCACTTTGGAAGAGGTAAGCCCACCAGTTAACCCCGGACTTGCTTCCGAGGGTGATTCAACGGAGGTTTTCTTAACCTCCCCACGTCAAATCACTGCCAGAGAGGACTCTTCACCTGTGCCAGAGCACACTGCCAGCCTTGGTGACTCCACAGATTCGCAACCTGTGGGGCCATCTCGGCCTTACCGTCCAGTGCCATGGAAGAGGTTCTGGAACAAGTTCTGCCGAGACTGTGGCCGCAAGGGTCACATGTCTGCCAACTACGGAGGATGCGCAAATCACAATATTCCCGCCATCGCAATGGCAGTTACAAATTCTTCCTCCCTAGGACCTCCAGCTAAGGGCCCTATAACAGTCGCACCCCTCCAAAGTCATTATCAGCCAAGCCACGTCAGAGCCTACGACGACTCTGGCGCTCAAATCTCCCTGATACGGGAAGATCGAATCCCCCGAGGGGCTAACGTCGATAGACGTCACTTAATAACCATTGAAGGTATTAACCATATCAAGCTGATCCTTCCGACCGTCCAATTGAGGGTCACCAGACCTAATTTCTCCAAAGTATGTACTCTTGCAGTTGCAAGCTACATCCCAGGAGGTTACGACCTCCTCCTAGGGCAAGACATGAAGTCTCCCTCGCATTCCAAAAAGCCTAGGGGTCCTAACCCCTCAACAAATCACTCCAAAGCAAGGAGTCATCGAAATTCTACTTCCTCCAAGAAGTACATCCACCAACAGTCTCCCCCGTTACCAAGGAGGGAGATTGATCATTCACAGTTCCGTTGCAAAACCTGCAACGTACTAGGGCACTCCACGAATTGGCCTAGGTGCCCTAGTAGACTACCAGCAGCGGACCCTGTCCATTTTCCACAAGGCTTAGCCTTCCAAAAGAGACAGGAGCCTCTGTCTCCCATTTCCAAGGGCATGCTGAGAGGTATTGCACCTCCGGTACCCGTCACAGGTCCAGTCGACCTCAACTCTCTGCCAGTGCCACTTGGCAGCACTGGGCAGTGCCAAGCTCCGTCCAGCCTGGACGTAGAGCCACCACTGAACTTGACCTCTGCGCCTGGGCCCGAGCTAGCGCTGGCGCCTAACCTAATCAAGGGTCCTCCTACAGGAGATCCTACAACAGGCATGGAGCTTACCGCAGCCCATGGCCAATCTCCAGCCCATAATTCTTCTTCAGCCTAACCTCTGTCGCCCGAGGATGAACCTCCGGCAGATCTTACCTTCATACCTCTGGAAAACCAGAAACTGCCCGACACGGAGTCAGCCTGGAGTTTTCCCCTTGGAAATGATGAAATTATTGTAGAAAATGTAGATGTAATATATATATATATATATATATATATATATATATATATATATATATATATATATAGATATATATATATATCAGAGAGAGAGAGAGATTATATATATATATATTTATGTATATAGATATATATAGATTATATATATATATATATATATATATATATATATATATATATATATAATATATATATATATATATATATATATATATATATATATGACCTGATCTCGGTCATTTGTGGGTTCGGAATATAAAGGAAAAAACAGGAGAGAGATAAGTTTACACGCATGCAATGTAGGACATGCAAAAATAATAATCGATGAAACGTTTAACACAGATGTATTCTTCTTCGTGGCCTTTAACTGTAATTATTACGTTAACTATATTAGTGCACAACCGGACGGCAGGTTTGACTGTTATTGACACTACATGGTGACACTTGTCTTTGTGTGGCGGCCAACGGGAATGCGCGGGGCACTGGGCACTTGTGTCTCGACCCAGTCAGTCTGTCCTGTATGGGACCCGCTAACGAACTGATCTGACCGATGGTGCGGCCTGTTTCAAATGCCCCCCTTTCAGATGGCATCGTTATGCAAGAAGCTGATTGGTTATTCTGGCTCCTTAGACACAAGGGCCAATCACGAAGGGATATAGAGACACATGGTACTCTTTTGAACTGCCAAGCCACGCCAACTTGTAACGTCTTTGGCAGTTGACTTGTTTTGTTATACATACACACAGAATCACTTATAACGGTTTCATGGGACTTCAGAATATCACAGAGAAGGCATATTCAAAACTGTATGGAATCAGCTCATCACTCCCTCCCCAGTTCTTGCTTCCCGCAAGACTTACACTGATCTTATGATTTGCGCATTGTTGTTCTTCTTTGAGTGCCATACCATCCAGTTTGTGCAAAATTTAAAACTATTAGGACAGGGCCATTTGGCGTGTAACAAACACAAGTTACAACAAATGAATCTCACGCCTCACAATGTGTCATACAGAAAAACAAATTTAGGTTCACATTCAATAACATCAATGTAAAAATGGATAGTCACAGCTCCAGCTCAAAAAAGCTAAATTCATAAATAAAAATTCACCTAGCATGACTCAATAATGAAACGTTACTCATAAGAAATTTGGTAAAAGTATAAGAAAACTTACTGAATTCTTTCTGCAACAGTAAAATCAAGGAAAACAGAAAATCAAAATTCAAAGATTACACACAAAAAATAACTTTTTTTATTTTTCAAAATAATCTCACATTTCCACATCATCGATGGAAGATCACAACTTTCTTTCAAAGCATAAACAGCATTGACAACGATAAGAAATTTTGGACACAGTATAATTGGTATCAATAGAAGTTCTTAAAAAATTTGATACATCGTAACAATATGTGTTTAATATGACTTGAAATCGGATTAAAACAATAATGCAATAAAAAATTGTAAGGACAACGCTTATTCATAATTTTCTCTGTACATAATTCATCATTCGCGTTGTTCTTACTTCCCCCTGAGAGAGCATTCAGCGGGCTTTCCGTCAGTGTATAAAGCTTGTATAACCACATATTGTGTACTTTTATATTTTGTATTTTATGTCTCTCAAGAAACACAAATCGGGTCTCGCCGACCCACTTTTACTCTCTCGCGGGTCGGTGACCACATTTCCGTCCGCATGCTGTATATTTATATTTCCCTTGACTGTAATAAAAATCAGTACACTTCTACCTGCCTCTTTGTCCACACCTCACAACTGGTGACCCCGGAGTGACGGTGACCCAAGCGGTTTTGGCTCAGCCATTAAGGGACTCACTACCGCCGCTCACCTTCAGAGATCTTTAACGGACTCATACGGCGCCTCAGTATAGATCTCTGAAAGCTCCTACCGTGGAAATAACCAACGCCTCTTAACGGACTAAATACGGCATACCTGGCCCAAGGGTGTGTTCAGGCGTTTCCTCAAACGGTTTGGCCCGCCATTCACGACTCTGTCGACCGTTTTTGTGAGAGAGGACAATGGGCGCAAACAGTACCTCGCGGGAAACCTCGCGGGAAACCCGGGCCTCCCCCGCCCCAGCGACGGACTCTGACACAGCGGCCTGCGTCAAGCTGTCAAATTGCCCCCCCCTTCACAACGGCTGACCCGTCTTCCTGGTTCTTCCGAGCCGAAGGGCAATTCCGGATCGCGGGGCTCACAAACAAAGTGCTGCAGGCTGACCTCGTCGCAGCGGCTCTCCGACAGAGGTGCTCGGCCGAATATCTAACTGGCTGACCGTCGAGCACGAATCGGACTTGTCACGCTCGACGAGATAAAAGAAAGGCTCTTGACAGCCTATTCCGTGCCTATCGCTGAAAGGGCCGCCCGCGCCCTCGACCTAGTCGCGAACATGCGCGGCGCCGACACCCAAGATGCCTGGGACACTGTGATGGGCCTCGTCCGTCTGCCCGAAATAGGCCCCGACGGAAAAAAGGTAGAGATCAGCCTGAGCCGCGAAATATTCCTGCGGCAACTCGAGCCGGACGTCCGAAAGCAGCTGACCGACGCGTACCACCCTAGAGGACGACGAACTACTAGAGAAGGCAAAGAAGCTGACGTTGTCAAACATGCCGCGAAGCTCGCCGCCCCCCCCCCGCCCCCCATCCTCCCGTGTGCCTGGCCGCAGAGAAGGAAGAAAGACGACGACGACCCAACGCAAGAGATCGGCGCCATATCCCAAGGGAAGTCCTCCCACACGCAGCGAGGTGAAAACTCCTGGTGCCGCTTCCACCGGAGGTTCGGGAGATTCGCCAGAGGTGCGAAAGCCCTTGCACCTTCCAACAGTCAAAAAACGACGACGGCAAACAAAACCAAGGCCGCCCGTGGCAACGGCCGCGTCGGAACCACACACCGTAGGGTTCTACGTCCGCGACGCGATCTCCGGCCGGAGGATGTTGGTGGATACTGGGGCAATGCCACTCGATATTCCCGCCGTCATTAAAAGACCGTAGCCGCGAGCCCGACAAAACAACCTCCCTCGTCGCCGCAAACCGGGACCCCCATCCGTTCCTACGGCACGAAGCCCCTCGAGATATCCATCTTGGGTTGCGAAACTACGTCTGGGAATTCACAATCGCGGACGTCAGGATCCCGCTACTGGGGGCAGACTTCCTGGCGCAGAACGGCTCTGGTGGACGTGGGCCGCAAACGCCTCCTCCTCGACACGGGGACATGCCTTTCCCTTCCACTAGCAGCAGGCCCGGGCGCCCCTACAATTTGTACCATCGCCCCCCACAAACACGGCAACCTCCTGCAGGAGTTCCCCGAAGTCTTCAAGCCGGAACTTCGTCAGGCGGCAGGGACGCCGCCCAAGCACGGATATTCCACCACATAGCCACCACGGCGCCCCCCACACACGCGAAGTTTCCGACGACTCCCTCCAGGCCGCCTCCAGGAGGCGAAGCAGGCGTTCTCGGAGATGGAACGAATGGGCATCTGCAAGAAAGCATCGAGCCCTTGGCGTCGCCCCTGCACATGGTACAGAAACCTGACAGCACCTGGAGGCCCTGCGGAGACTACAGAAGACTCAACCTCGCTACAATCCCCGACCAATACCCCTTGCCAAACATGCAGGATTTGACAGGGGCCCTTCATGGGGCGAAGGTCTTCACAAAAAATGGACCTCTTAAAATCCTATTTCCAGGTTCCAGTGCACACCCGAGGATGTCCCCAAGACTGCCATCATCACGCCTTTTGGCTCCTTCGTTTTCCATTACTCAACCTTCGGCCTGAGGAATGCAGGGGCCACCTTCCAGCGCCTGATGGACAGCATCCTGGGGGACCTGCCCTTCTGCGTCTGCTACGTCGACGATATCTTGATTTTTTCCAGGTCCTTGGAGGAGCACCTACATCACGTCCGAGCGGTCCTGAAGCGCCTGCAGGAAAACGGGCTGGTCGTCCGTTTCGACAAATGCACCTTCGGCGCCGAGAAGGTGGACTTCCTCGGACACGAGATCTCCGCGACGGGCGTGCGCCCCATGGCCTCGAAGGTAGGCGTGGTGCAGAAGTTCCCAACACCAACCACGGTCAAGTCCCTGCAGGAGTTCATCGGAATGGTCAATTACTACCGCCGATTCATCCCCGCCGCCGCCCGCACCATGTCTCCTCTAACACAGGTCCTGAAGGGGAAACCAAAGGCCCTAACGTGGGAGGCCGAACAAGAGAAGGCTTTCAACGAGACTAAGAGGGCCCTCGCCAGAGCGGCGACATTATGCCACCAAGACCCTGCTGCACCTTTACGCCTCACCACCGACGCCAGCAACGTCGCCTGCGGGGCTGTCCTCGAGCAGGTGGTCCAGGGCGAGCCCCAGCCACTCGCCTTCCTACAGCAAAAAAACTATACGCCGCCGAGACGAGGTACAGCACGTTCGACCGCGAACTCCTGGCAGTGTACCAAGCAGTGCGACATTTCCGCTACCTCCTCGAGGGCTCCCCCTTTACGATCAGGACGGACCACCTCCCTTTGGTACACGCCTTCACCAAGGCGGGCGACGCTTGGTCAGCGAGCACAGAGGCACCTAGCAGCCATCGCAGAGTTCGGTTGCACCATCCAGTACGTGCCTGGCGAGAAGAACCACCCCGTGGCAGACGCCCTATCGAGGATAGAAATCAACGCCGTGCGTCTCGGGGTCGACTACGAAGACCTCGCCCTCGGGAACAGCTGCCGACCCGGAGACTGCCGCATACCGCACTGCTATCACCGCCCTCAAGTGGGAAGACGTGCCTTTCGGACCCGCAGGCATGACGCTCCTCTGCGACATCAGCACGGGCCGCCGCGCGCCCGCTGATCCCAGCCTCCCGAAGGAAAGCCGTGTTCGACGTCATACACGGACTCTCGCACCCCTCGGGCCGGACGACGGTGCGCCTCCTGACGGAGAAGTTCGTCTGGCATGGAATTCGGAAGGACTCCCTCGAGTGGGCCAGGACCTGCGTGCCTTGCCAAACTAGCAAAATCAGTCCGGCACATCAACACGGAATCAGTCGTGGGGAAAATTTCCTTCCGCAGCCGAAACGAAGAGTTCGGCCACATCCACATAGACGTCGTTGGCCCCCCTGCCCCCGTCGGAAGGCGCCAGGTACCTCCTGACGGTAATCGATCGCTCCACCAGATGCCCGAGGCAACGCCGATGTCGGAGGCGACCACGAAAGCATGTGCCGAAGCACTCCTCGCCAGCTGGATCAGTCGATTCGGAGTGCCAGACGAATCACGACAGACCGCGACCATTTTTTTCCTGTCGGAGTTGTGGACTGCCCTGGCCCTCCTAATGGGAAAGAACGTCGCTACATGCCACCACCGCCTACAACCCAGCAGCTAACGGCATGGTGGAGAGAGTCCACCGTTCGATCAAGGCTTCCCTCTGATGGCGCGCTGCACCGACGAAAATTGGAAGAGCCAACTACCGTGGGTCCTCCTCGGTCTCAGGACTGCCCCGCGGGCAAACGGCGAGGCATCACCCGCGGAGAAGGTATACTGGGGAGCCATTAACAGTCCCTGGCGGCGTTCTTCCCGACCAATGCCGACGACGCTGACGTCTCCATCGCCAGGCTTCGGGAATCCGCCGGGAAGTTCCACGCCCTGCGTCAAACCTTCTCCGACAGAACCAAACGTTTCCTCCCGAAGGCCCTATCATCGTGCAAGCACGTCTTCGTCAGGGACGACGCCCGCACCGCCCGCCTCTAACGAGACCCTACCGCGGTCCCTTCCGCGTCCTACGACGCACTGACAAGGCATATCTCTTATCCATCAACGGTCGCGAGGACTGGGTCACAATCGATCGCCTGAAACCAGCCTTCATCATGGACGAGGACCTCGCAGACGCGGATTCCACAGGGCGCCTCAATCTTCCTCGGAAAAAAGCGACTCCTTCGATCGCCAAACCTCCTAGCCGTAGCCGCGGCCGCCCTCGAAAGACGGTCGAACCCCCCGAGGATCACCTCAGGGGAGGCATCCCGTCCCCGGAAAACCCCGAGGATCTACCACAACAACTAATATCACGCACCCGAGGGCGCCTCCGCCGTCCAGCTCGCTTCCGCGAGTGACTACCCGAAGTACAAAGAAGTCAGCCAACAATCATACCTAATTATTGTCTTAGGGGGGGAGTATTTGTAAGGACAACGCTTATTCATAATTTTCTCTGTACATAATTCATCATTCGCGTTGTTCTTACTTCCCCCTGAGAGAGCATTCAGCGGGCTTTCCGTCAGTGTATAAAGCTTGTATAACCACATATTGTGTACTTTTATATTTTGTATTTTATGTCTCTCAAGAAACACAAATCGGGTCTCGCCGACCCACTTTTACTCTCTCGCGGGTCGGTGACCACATTTCCGTCCGCATGCTGTATATTTATATTTCCCTTGACTGTAATAAAAATCAGTACACTTCTACCTGCCTCTTTGTCCACACCTCACAAAATAATCAAGTTATAAACACATAAACTCACTCATTATATGCTTGGAACTCTAACAAAATGTTAAAAAAATTAGACATCCATTTCTCAGTAATAACTGACATGAAACAAAAGTGCATAAGCATGTTTTTAAGATATTCTCTGTTCACTTTGTGACGGACACATTTACTCATGACTCGCGCTGGTAGGGTACGCTAGGCAACTACACGTACTTACAAATTATGTGGATGGTTTGCTTTATCGAAGAGGGAGGAACGGTGGCACAAGTTACTCCCTTTTTTTTTTCAGTTCAGAAAAACTGTGACTTGTCAGTCAACTCCCTTACACACTTGCAAACCCACATACACTCAACACATGCACAATCCCATGGCACTCGCTCAACATGTTCACACAACAGCTGACTCACTTGCCTCTGTTTTCTGTGCGACTCACCTACAGGTGTAGTTGAAACATTTAACTGTATGCGTCGCAGTTCCTCTCTCTCTTTGTCTCGTGCCTTACAGTATACTTTTGGGAAGAGTGTCTGCTACTCTTATTACTTTTTTTTTTTTTTTTTATGATCAATCCCCACAATGGCAAATTCTAACAGTTGCTTGATCCTACGAAGTTGTCGAGAAATTAACATTCTTAAGGACATTTCTGTATCAGGGATTAAATACAATTTGTTCTCACTTCATTATCAAATTTTAAAATGACTTCTCTTTCCCAGCGAAAATCTAACTACTATTTCAACAAAAATATCAGTCTCGTTACTATACTCAAACTCTTTAATGAATTTACGTTAATAATTTCTTCAACAAATATATCAGTCTTGTTACTTTACTCAGACGAACACTTTAATGAATTTACGTTAATAATTTCTCCAACAAATATATCAGTCTTGTTACTTTACTCAGACGAACACTTTAATGAACTTACGTTAATAATTCTGTCTTTAAATCTCAATCACAGTTCTTCAATGGGGACAAATGGGATGTATTGTCGCTCGTGATACTTTTAACTATAATCAGAACACGGCCTAAGAGAACCATCCTTTTTTTTTTTTTTTTTTTTTTCTACAAATTCCCTATCTGCTTTCCCCTAACACAGCATGCAGTTGATTAGACTACAAAAGGCTACACAACTCGTTCATTGTGCAGTCGAACTAATACTAATATTACTATCAGTGACAACTTTTAGCAATCACGACGGCTTCTAGGCGGGACGGGGTCTCCCACCTCTGGGGGTGTGAAGGGTATCCTCTCATCACATCCCCATAGTGTCCCAAGACACTATCCTGAACTGTCCCTCTTTGCCATACGGTTGAGATGTTCCCGTTTTCTATGCAATTTGCTCACAGGTCAGCAGCTTGAACTATTAGCGCCAGCAGCGGTGCCGGCGATCACTACTGATGCTATTAGTTTGCTTGTATCTTCTTCACATCGAGCCTGGATTCTCGTACTGGTTTGCTGGCTGTCATCTGACGTCTATCAGCTATTCCTTATTCTAACATCGCTTCATCCTATCCATACCTTAGGCAGGTATCGTGACTTCCTTCACGGGTTGAGGCTGGTAAGGGAATTTCTGCACTATTCACCTTAACATCATCCCTCTACTCTTCGATAGGTCGCGATCAGAAGTAGGAGTGGACTTCCCCCTTCCCACGGAGTCACGGGGGAGAGGCTCTGTTCGACCTCTCTCTGCTCCCAGCATTCTTGACTCGTGGGTAGACAGGTTCGTCTTCTTCTCAGGGTGGGGACTTGCATCCCTTCCCTCACAACAAGACAACAAGGCGTCCCTTGTTCCCGGGCTCTGCATAACAGTCCCGCACGGCACTGGGGGTAACCAGGGGTACTACCTTCCCGGCGTTACCTCCATGGCATCTCCTGCTACTGCCAACTTCCGTCCTTCCTCGTGAGGTTGGACTGCTCGCCATCTCTCCATTCAAAACACGTTCGTTACTCCTCTACTTGGTCTGCTACACGAGTCGGTTACTCGGGGGTCACGAAGGGTGTTCGCCACCGTCGTTTGAATTTGGCGCTGCAACCGTCGATTTTGAATTCTCCCACACTAGTCTCTGTCTTAACGGATTTTTCTAATATTTTGTTAATACTTCCGCAGATTCGAATTCTCTTTCACCCGTCGTCACCGAATTTGGTCGCAAAACTATCTAACAGTGGTAATTTATTAATGATTTCTACGATCGCACTCTGTCTGTCTAGTTAGCACTGCATTTTTTTTCTAAATCGTAGGGTGTGTGATTGCACACTGTCTTTCTGGTTAGAACTGTGCTTTTCAAAGGCATGGTGTGACTGTACACTGTCTATCTGATTAGCACTGTGCATTTCGAAATCGTGTGGTGTGATTGTACACTGTCTTTCTGGTTAGCACTATGCATTTCGAAATCATATGGTGTGTAATTGTACACTGTCTGTTTGGTTGACACTGTGCATTTCAAAATGGTAGGGCCACTCGATTTATTATTCCCGTACTTAGCACGGTTCGCCACTTTTCTGCCGATTGCTTTAGCCATAACTGTTTTTATGCAGTTCGTTCGTTTCACCATTTCCCTCGTCATCAGCGACCATCGAACTTTCTCTCGTTTCCATGTTTATTTCTCTTCATATCACTGTTTGTCGGCTAAAATGGTTTAGCACTAACGTTTGTTTGACACCTCATAAGATTGTATAAGACCTCACAGGATCCGCAAGACCCCACAGGACCTCACAAGACGCCACAGGACCTTACAGGACCTTACAGAACCTCAGGAACACCACAGGACCTTAAAGGACCTTACAGGGCCTTAAAGGACCCCACGACTGACACCAAAATTATATGACCTGATCTCGGTCATTTGTGGGTTCGGGATATGAAGGAAAAAACAGGAGAGAGATAAGTTTACGCGCATGCAATGTAGGACATGCAAAAATAATAATCGATGAAACTTTTAACACAGAGGTATTCTTCTTAGCTACACAGGTGGCCTTTAACTGTAATTATTACGTTAACTATAGTAGTGCACAACCGGACGGCAGGTTAGACTGTTATTGACACTACATGGTGACACTTGTCTTTGTGTGGCGGCCGACGGGAATGCTCAGGGCACTGGGCACTCGTGTCTCGACCCAGTCAGTCTGTCCTGTATGGGACCCGCTAACGAACTGATCTGACCGATGGTGCGGCCTGTTTCAAATGCCCCCTCTTTCAGATGGCATTGTTATGCAAGAAGCTGATGGTTATTCTGGCTCCTTAGACACAAGGGCCAATCACGAAGGAATATAGAGATACATGGTACTCTTTTGAACTGCCAAGCCACGCCAACTTGTAACGTCTTTGGCAGTTGACTTGTTTTGTTATACATACACACAGAATCACTTATAATGGTTTCACGGGACTTCAGAATATCACGGAGAAGGCATATTCAAAACTGTATGGAATCAGCTCATCATCTATATATATATATATATATATATATATATATATATATTATATATGTTATATATATATATAGTATTATATATATATTTATATATATATATATAGTATATATATATATATATATATATATATATATATATATATATATATATATATATATATATATATATATATATATATATATATATATATATATATATATATATATATATATATATATATATGTATATATATATATATATATATATATATATATATATATATATATATATATATATATATATATATATATATATATATATATATAAATATATATACACACAGTGGTCCCCCGTATTCGCGGGGGATGTGTACCAGACCCCCCCCCCCCCCCCCCCCCCCCCCCCACCGACCCCCCCCCCCCCCCCCCCCCCCCCCCGTGAATAGTTAGAACCCACAAATGTTTGGAACCCCTATAAAAAAGGCTAAAAACAACCTATTTTGTTAGTTAAAACTCAAGAAACACCACTAAAAATTTTCATACTTGGTTTATTTTAATAGTTTGTCACAAAAAGTTTGTTTTATGATGAAATTGATCCAAAAAACCAGGATTTTTGTGGATATTTCTCATAGAAAAATATCGCGAATGTGCAAATTTTCCACGAATAAAGCGGAGAAAGAAAGAAACGTTCCCGAGAGAAATCCGCGAATGTGAGAGTCCGCGGATCTGGAGAACGCGAATACGGGGCCCACTGTATATATATATATATATATATATATATATATATATATATATATATATATATATATATATATATGTGGCAGTACTTACACTTCGCACACAGCTCTAAAGTAACGTGCACCGACTTGGAGGCTGTAATTTAAGGGAAGAGTGATCTAATCTTAATCTCACCTTTGCTGAGATGTTCTCACTCTGGAATTAGCTAAAAGGGTTATAATTAGGAAGAGAAATTAAATTGATGTGTCCTTAATATAGGTTTATTCTTTGCTCGGGGTTCTATAAAAGTTTCCACCTTCTGGGCTCTTGGACTGATAAAACTTAATTCTTTGAAAGGCACTTGTTGCAATTACAAGTCTATTGGCACGAGGGAATTTTACTGAGTATTGATTGTCACTTATCACTGTCTTTTGATTGATTCGCGCACCACACTTCTGCACTTTCCCTCACTTCAGTTTGTCTTCTCTGTTTTACGGCCACGCCACTGCAGTTCTCCCCTCGGCTCCCCTCTTCTGTTTCTCTTCTCCTTTCTTTTTCTGCTCTGCCTTCTTCTCTCTCTGTCTGGCCTTTTTATTAGGATGAAATCTTCTTAGCACCGCCTTTGGAATTTTGGATTTTGACTGGGTGTGGCATCTTCTAAAAGACTTCTTGTGTCTGAATGGCTACAAACTTTTATACAAACCGCCTTCCTGTCATGTCTTCTACAGTGATTCATAGGCTCTGAATTTGTATACGCCTCCTGCTTGATGCCTTAGCTTTTGGGGGTGTATCCCTTTGGTATCCTCATAGGTCATTCATTGATACACATTCCGGGGGTGACCACTATCTGGCTCTGCTTCTTGAATCGTCAAAGTCCATAGGTCTATCTTGGAAAGGGTGGAGCTCTTTAAGAGTTTGGCACTTCCCTCTTTCTAACAACGGGTCATAGAATTCCTTTTTAAATATGCCAGATGGCTCTCTCTGACCTGTCACACGAAGGGAACGCCGATTAATCACGGAAAGTATGCTGGCGCTGATGAGTTGGGTTCCAATTTCTCGAAGATGCCTGGGAGATATCACTCATCGGCCGTTAATCTCCTGTCGGTCACTAATCTCTGGTACGGACAGAGGTTTTTTGGGGGGAGATGGAAACCACCTAGCTGATGGCTAAAAGCCTAATGTTTGGAGTAACAAAATCCCTTCTCTAAGAAAATCATTATCTTAATTCATTCCCTTTTCCTTTTTCTTCTCTTATCATCCGTGCTTTCTTTCTTTAAGTTATTTATAGGTTATTGCCTTTTGGAATAACAACACTGTGCCACACTATAACATATATATATATATATATATATATATATATATATATATATATATATATATATATATATATATATATATATATATATATATATATATGTATATATATATATATATATATATATATATATATATATCTTACAGGTATGAATTGATGTGTTAGTGAATTACATATCGTGTCAGCTGCCCTTGCTTGGAGACAGTGAGCTGTGGAGGTTGCCTACTTGAATGAAGGAATCTGATGCGTATGCGTTTTTAAGTTGGTGGCTCTCCATACTGTTGCCAGGGTCAGTTTTGAGGTGTGGTGGGTATGTACATTCGTTTGTACGGATGTCACAGGTTTGACCGATCGAGGCACTTGGGGGAAAGACACATTCCTTTGTGATAGGAGGAAAGACGGTTGAGCGAATGCCAAGGTCGGGAGAAAACCCCATCTTAAAGATGGGCTCTATACCATGATATTAAAGACGGGATTCTCTAACTTGACTAATACAATGTAACAATTGACATTTTGAGGCTGGGAGTTAATACTTAGCCAGGAGAGTGGAATGATAACTTAATAGTTTTCTTTGTGGGGCAGACTTGGGTTTTATCACTATGACTTATTAATCAATTTACTCTATTTTATGTTCATTTGCTTTGGGTAATAAATAGTTTATTTTGTATTTATGTGAGCTTAATAGCCTAGTGACATGCTTGCAGATAGAGGGTGCCGCCTGCTGCCACAGGTAAGAATTGTTAATTTGTGTAGTTTTGTCGAAAGGGGGTGGTTAGATATATATATATTATATATATTGCTACGTTTATTGACCTCCTCGTCTACCCAGCATTTAGTTAATTATTTTGATTTGTAAAAGGGCAACCATATTCCTCCAAATATCAGCTGATTGAGGCGGGAAACCAAAGCTAGCCAGCCAGAGATAGGAATTTCCTGCCTAGAAGGGGGAAAATAGACTTGTTAGCTTTAGGGACATATCCCAAAGGGAAGGATGTAGGCAGACTGGTACTTATTAGGCCTATATCTTAAGCTCTTTTTCCTGTGAACCCTCTGCTGGCTGTATGTTCTGTTTCCAGGATTGCCCTGCTCGTGGGGGGTTAAGCTGACCCCCAACACCCAGGAAACACACCTGCCATCTTTCTCAGTCGGCCCCAGTCGTGACCCCGGACGGATGTCCCCAACCAGCCTTCCCACTTAGGCCTAACAGCATTACTGGCGCGCCCGAGCCCCAGACCTGAGACAAAGCCGGACGCCGCATTTCTACAAAGGTCCACTGATCATGGCATCCAGGTACGTCTTGTGAAACAGCATATTGCCAGTACCTTACCTCCTAGTGTCTATTTACTCCCCATTTTCAAACTTCAACCTCAAACGAATATCCCTTTGTGCTTCTCACTGCCTTATGGCCGCATGCTTCCCCTTGTGTGATCGTCCCAGACAAATAAAGTCATTGCATACCTCAGTTAAACACTAGAGTGCCTTTTCCCCAGTGTTAGAGAACTGAATAATCGTAACTTGTGCAAGAAGTCCTTGTTCTTTTTATCTTGTCTAATCTGGGATCTTTTTCCAGATTCCCTGAGTCACGTGTCCAAGTCTCTTCGCTCGCAAGTGTTGCCTTACCGCAAGATTTCGAAACCAGCTTTTACGTGAACTTCATTTTAAGCCAAATATCATTCCCTGAGAGATATTATTAGTCCACTTATTGGACCAGTTTTATTACTTTTCCAGGCTGTTAAGCAGCCTCTTGTAAATAAATAGATGTAAAGTAATTAGCTGAGTTTCTGGCGACCTTTTCCTCTAGAGTTAAATGTTCACTTTAAATCCTTTTTACGGTAAGTTCAAGTAATTTACTCTGTTTTCCCTCAATTATTCCTGTTTACGTATTGGAACCTCTTCAAGGCCAGGCCCATACGTAACAATGGCGCACCTTGCCGAAATTCGAACCTAGCTTGCTTTAAAAGCTTGTAAAACGCGTTATCCCTTGTAAAACGTAAAATGTAAATGTTTTTACAAAGCGCAAATCAAAGCACACTTGCAGCGGAAGACACACAATGACTCACGGTAAGGTATACCATTCATATAATATGATTATTTATAACCAATGTTAGCTTAAGGTACGTTTAAGTATTTATTTTAGAAGTGGTTTAAATAAGTGTTAAGTGAGAAATATTATTATATTGTAATGGCAGAGCGCCGAGTGAATTCTGTTATTTTGTAAA
>NC_061100.1:132053152-132058152 GCF_015104395.2 Macrobrachium nipponense | reverse complement strand
TCTCAGGACGTCAGTTCCTTCGCTTGAGGTCTTGTTTTGTGGAGGAATTTTCGGACATCTGGCGATCTCTTCCCGGGTTTTGTTAACCATCAGGAAAGCTGGCTTAAATCTGTCGACAGATACCCAGTTTTCCCACTCGTGGATGTCGATGAGGTAGGGCTTGGAGTTTCTTGTGATGACATGGTATGGGTCTCTGTATGGTCTGGACAGGGGTGGGTGGCGTGCGTTGTTCCTCAGGAAGACGTGTGTGGTGGATTCTAGGCCTTCTGGTGTTTAGTTATGTGTCCTGTCCGTGAAAGTCTTCTGGCAGGACACGAATTCCTTTGCTATTTTTCTTAGTCTTATGAGGGGCGTGTCTCGGTTGTCTTGTTCTGTGGGGAAGAATTCACCCTTTGCTGCCAGTGCTTCTCCGTAGACTTTTTCTGCAGGAGATTCTTCGCTGTTTGCTTTTGGTGCTGTTTGAAATCCTAGCAGGACCCAGACCAGCTGCACCTTCCAATTTTCATTGGTACATCGTGCCATCAGTGCCGCTTTTAACGAACGGTGGGCCCTTTCCACCATTCTGTTGGCCGCAGGGTTATATGCTGTTGTGTTGTGGAGTGTTGTCCCCATCAGGCGTGCCAGGGAGACCCTGAGTTCTGACAGGAATGCCAAGTCCCTATCTGTAGTGATGTCGTCCAGCACACAGAAACGGCTTATCCAACTTGATAGTAGGACTTCCACGCAGGTGCTTGTAGATGCTTCTGCCATCGGTGTTGCTTCCAGCCATCTCGTAGACCAGTCTATGTCTGTTAGGAGGTATCGGGCGCACCCCGATTGGGACAGAGGCCCTACGACATCCTTGTGAATGTGCCCGAACTGGCTTCATGGTTGAGGGAAGTCTCTGGTGTCTGATTCTGTGTGCCAGGTGATCTTGCTTGTCTGGCACAGTATGCAGTTCTTTGTCCATCTCTGCATGTCCTTTTTTATCCTATGCCACATGAACTTCTCAGTCATCAGGTGCGTTGCTGTAGGTCCCAATTGATGGGAGAGGCCGTGGATGATGTTGAATACTTACTTTCTTTGTGATGTGGGTATCAGGGGACGGGGGTGGCCTGTGCTGGTGTCGCAGAGAAGTGACAATCCCTACTCTCCTACTGGCACATCCTTCTACTTCAGCGTGGTGAGTGCTGTGCAGTAAGCTGGCATTTTGGGGTCTGTGGCTTGTTCGTTCACCAGGTCCTCGTAGTCAATGCCCAGGTGGACTGAATTTATTCCAATATTCCGTTGGTTACCGGGTTCTTCTTTCGAGGACGTAGCTGATGGTGCACCTGACTGGCTACAGTGGCCAAGTGCCACTGCTGTACGTCTTGCCGATCACATATCCCCAGCCTTCATGAAAGCATGTACCAAAGGCTTGTGATCCGTCTGGATGGTGAAGGGGCTGCCATATAGGAGGTATTTGAAGTGTTGCACGGTCTTGTAGATTGCCAGCAGTTCCCTGTCAAATGCACTGTAGCGGGGCTCGGGCGGCTTCAACTTGTGTTAAAAAAGGCAAGCGGGTGGGGGGACCTGTCCACTATCTGCTCCAGTATGGCTCTGCAGGCGACATTGCTGGCATCGGTGGTAAGTCTCAGGGGGGCGGTGGGGTCCTGGTAGGCTAGGGTGGTGGCTCTGGCGAGAGCTGCCTTCGTCTACTCTTGTGCCCTCTACTGTGGCATTTCCCACGTCATTCTCTTTGGTTTTCCCTTCAGCACCTTGGTCAGGGGATACATGATGCTGGTGATATCTGGCACGAATCGTCGGTAGTAGTTGACCATGCCGGGGAACTCCTGCAGGGACATGATTGTCTTCAGTGTAGGTAAGTTGTTTACCGCCTCTACCTTGGAGGTCATGGGGTGGACGCCCATCGGGGAGACCTCGTGTCCCAGGAAGTCCTCATTCTCTACACCAAAGGAACACTTGTCGAGTCTGACAATCAACCCATTCTCATGAAAGTGTTTCAGCATGGGCCGGACGTCCCCCAGGTGCTCTTTCTGGGGACCTGGAGAAGATCAGGATATCGTCCACTTAATAGACACATAAAGGTAGGTCCCCCAGGATCCTGTCTATCGGTCGTAGGAATGTGGCCCTGTCGTTCCTGAGGCCGAAGGTGGAGTAGGAAAAGGTGTGTTCTGAACAGCGTGATGATGGGTGTCTTCGGAATGTCGTTGGGATGTATTGGCACCTGAAAATAAGATTTAAGTAAATCCATTTTTGTAAATATTTTGGAGCCATGTAGGGCTCCTGTCAGGTCCTGCATGTTTGGCAGGGGGTAATGGTCAGGCGTTGTCACCAGGTTCAATCGACGATAGTCCCCACAGGGCCTCCAGGAACCGTCTGCCTTCTTCAGCATGTGGAGGGGGGATGCCCATGGGCTTGATGCCTTCTTGCAAATACCCATTCTCTCCATTTCTGTGAATGCTTTTTTAGCATCCTGGAGCTTCTTGGGCGGCAGGCAGCAAAACTTGGCATGTGTCGGTGGGCCCGTGGTGGTGATGTGGTGGTGGATGCCGTGCTTGGCATGTGTTCCCAGCACCTGGCGTAGCTCTGGCTTGAAGACGTCTGGGAATTCGTGCAGGAGGTTGCTGTATTTGGACGACATGGCAGCACATACAGCGGGCATTCCCTGGCTGGCGGCGAGCAGGGGGGAGCGGCAGGTTCCTGTGTTTAGAAGGCATTTATGGCTGACATCCACCAGCAGGCCTTGTTGTACCATAAAATCGGCACCCAGTAGAGGGAACCTGACATCTGCGATGTTGAAGGGCCATTCATACTTATGACCCAGAATCGGTATTCTGTGGGTCTGGGTTCTGTAGCAGCGGATGGGGCTTCCATTTGTGGCTACTAATGTGGCCATGGCATTGGGTGGGCGGTTGCGGTCCTCTCTCAACGGTGGAAAGACCGACTGCATGGCACCCATGTCTACCAGCATTTGGCACCCTGAGATTGTGGCTTGGATGAAGAATGTTACTGGTTGGGATTCCTTGTTGTTTGCGGCCACTGCTGTTATGGGTGGCTGCCCTCTGCATTTTTGGGGAACGCACAGGGAGCTCTGCTGTTTTTGGTTTTTTTATCAAATTGACGGTGGAAATAACACCAGGCTGGATTTGTCCATGTCCTCTGCGACGACACCTTTTTTCTGTATATTGCATGTGTATCCCCCTCCTTGCTGCAGCGTGCTTGGAGGCCTTGGTGGCCTCGTGGAGTTTATGCACGACATTCACCAATTTCTCCATTGGAAGTGTGTCTGCCTTTATGATTTGCATCCCCACCTCCTGAGGAAGGCACCACAGGAATATTTCTTGCAATAGGCTGATCTCCCTTCTTTGGCTGGATTCGTCACGGTCCGGCAGCATCAGGAGACCTCGTAGTTCGTCACAGGCGTCCTTAGGCAATGTGTCCCCAAGGGACTGGTTCATCAGGTCCAGGGCGCATTGGGCTGCCTCTGGGACAGGTACAAAGTAGATCTCAGTGGGCTTCCTGTGGAGGTCTTCGTATTTGATCTTTTCTGGCTGCACATCTAGCCAAGGTGTAATTTTATTAAACACTCCCTCGGGTAGCGTCATCCTGGTGATATCTGCTTTGATTTCTCTGTCCGTGACCTTGACTACACAGAAATGTACATCGGCCTGCAGGAACCATGATGCGGTGTTTTGCCGTGAGAATAGTGGCAGCTTTATCGCCTGAGTTATCACAGTTTTCAAAGGTCAGAGGGGGATGCAGAGGATCTGTGGGTCCTCGGTTTGATTTCCTGATTCTCTGTCTGGCATTTTGACTCTTACACTAAAACGCGAATTAAGCGCCATATTTAGTCCGTTAATGGTGTTTGGGGTTCGTTAGAAGTCAAAACTATGCGCTGTGTGGTTCCATTAATGAATTTGTGAATATGGTTGATGTGGATCGTAAATGGCAGGGCCAAACTGTTCGAACACCAGAACGTACCCAGGGAGGTACACCATAATTAGTCCGTTAGTGGCATGGGTGGTTTTCCGGGGAGGAGCTTTCAGAGGCCTAAACTTTGTCGCCATATGGTTCCGTTAAAGGCTTCTGAAGATAAGTGCGTCTGTAGTGAGTCTGTTAATGTGTTAATGACGAAGCCAAAACTGCTGTTTACTGTCACTCTGGGGTCACCAGTTGTGAGGTCACAATGAAACAGAACTGGATAGTGGTGATTTATTATGTTTGAGATTAAATTGGCCTTATGCCAGCACGGGCTCTTGCTCATAGAGTAGCCCGTAGGAAAGATTTATTACATAGGCATACGATATACATAGCAGTGTGCGGACGGAAACGGAGTACCCGACCCCCTGGGGCCTGCGACTCACACAGATAGAGAATAATTTTTTTTCTTAGCAGTCAATAAAATGGTGATTACAAAGGATATGATGGACATACATTGATGAATTATATATCGGCGGAAAGGCCAGGAAATTCTACATACAAACATAGTATAGTACATGTGATTTTTGCTACTTAGCTAGATGAGATACGAGATTGTGATCAGTGGGTAACGAAGGGCTTGACACAGGTCTTTGCAATCTAGATGAGATACAAGATCGTGATCAGTGGGTAAAGAAAGTCTTTACATCAGTAACAACGTTGCAGCCATTCTCGCCGCCTGTGTGTTGGATACGTGGTACTGCGATGTCTACACACAATCATTCTATTTCGTATACTAAGTATACATTATTGAATGCTGCGTCTTGGCACAATTTTCATAGGAGATGGCACATGAAGTGTAGCAAGAGGAATATCATAATGTTCACCGAGCTTTAGATGTAGGTAATGAAGGCCTAGTCAATTTTTCTACTTTTTCCATTTTGACGGGCTATACAGACGATCTATCATACTTGTGCAAACTTATGGCTACGCGCTTCATTGCTTGGCAACTATTGTTATATATTTTACGCCTTTAGTTAAATAAACAGACTTTTTTTTTCGCAGTCTATGAAAACCGTTGAAATGCCTAAAATGCCGTT
>NC_061100.1:131973152-132048152 GCF_015104395.2 Macrobrachium nipponense | reverse complement strand
GGAAGGATAGGATGAAAGAGGTATTAGAAAGGAAGGGCCCTAGTATCCAAGAAGTGCAAGCATGTGTGCTAGATAGAGTGAAATGAAGCAGCGTGTGTAAAGGGATTTAATGTACTGTTGATGAGCCTTGAGTATAGATGTACGAATCTGCTAGTTGTGGGTGTATGTCATTACAGGCAAACACACACACACACACATATATATATAGATATTTATATATATATTCTATAATATTTCAAGCTTACTGGAAATATGTCTGTGTCCGAGCAGTTGAACTATGAATGTGGCAGTGATTGTGCGTTTCTTCTTTGAAGCCACCCCACTTTAGGAAAAATGGTTAATGAATTAAATGTATATGTATATAGTTTATACATGCACATATATTCACAAATATGACGCCTCATATTGGTTGACGTCCATTTTACTATACCTCGGGAATATCTTACATCCAAGGGGAATTTGCTAATCGAAGCTCTGCCTAGTTTAAAAACAATGTACGTACAGTGACTTTTGACCACTGTGTGTGTTTTTTATCAGATGCACCGTATGTTTAATAGCCCAATGCCCTCAATTTCCGAACTTCCTCATACTTTTTTATCTGGATAAACATCGTCACTACAGTCTCGTAAGTCATAACCGTTGGGAAATAAATGAAGAAGCTTCCACCTTCCTTGGCAAGATTCGAATCAGTGTGTCTGTGTGTGTATTTTAAGGAGCCAATACATATACTAAGGTAAAAAAAAAGATATATGGTTAATTTTATATTCTTTCACTGCTCAATTGAAGATGAAGTCTGAGTTATACATTCCTGACCATTTTATCTTCTTCCATTCCCTGCACATGACTAAACGTTGAAAAACACTGATTCATCTCTTTACCCATGCAGAACTTTTCACCACTGCGCCATCATATTTCTCGCCCTTTTGATAATAATGATTCTCTTTGATCCTCGCTTATGTCAAACGAAGCCATTTCTGGTGATCTATTGTCAAGTGCTTACTACACTTCATCATTCACTCTCAGGGGTTATTTTGGATGCTATTCTTTTTTCGCAATGTATTCTAGAAGTGGTAATTTTCGTGAAGGTTATCCTGGAAGTGGTATATTTCAGGCAGTCTTGAAGGTAGTGCTTTTCATTCGGGCTACTCCTGAGATGGTACTTTTTTTCAGACCATTCCAGAGGTGGTATTTTCTTTATAATTTATCCTTAAAGTAGTACTTTGCATGCAGGATGTTTTTGAGGTGGTACTTCTCTTACAGGCTACTCTGCTAGTTTTCATGCAGGGTTTTTGAATGGGACACTTTTCATACAGGTTATTTTGGACGTGGTACGTTTCATGCAGGATAATGTGGAGGTGATACTTCCCATGGTGGCTATTCTGGAAGTGGCACTTATATAGTAATATATTTAGGAGGTGGTGCTGTTCCTTAAGGTTACATATTTGCAAGTGGTACTTTTCATACTGGAGATTCTAGAAGTGTTACTTTTCATCCTGGAGATTCTGGAAATGGTACTTTTCATTCTGGAGATTCTAGAAATGGTACTTTTCATTCTGGAGATTCTAGAAATGGTACTTTCCATGCTGGAGATTCTAAAGGTGGTGCTTTTCATGCAAGAGATTCTAGAAGTGGTACTTTTCATGCTGGAGATTCTAGAAATGGTACTTTACATGGTGGAGATTCTGAAGGTGATAATTTTCATGCTGGAGATTCTAGAAATGTTACTTTACGATTGCATAAGTTGTACTTTTTATGCAGGAGATTCTAGAAATGGTACTTTTCATGCTGGAGATTCTAAAGGTGGTACTTTTCTTGCTGAAGATTCTAAAGGGGATACATTTCATGCTGGAGATTTTAGAAGTACTTTTTTCATGCTGGAGATTCTAAAGGTGGTACTTTTCATGCTGGAGATTCTAGAAATGGCATTTTTCATGCTGGAGATTCTTAATATGGTACTTTTCATGCTGGAGATTCTAAAAGAGGTACTTTTCATGCTGGAGATTCTATAGTTGGTACTTCTCATACTGGAGATACTAGAAGTGGTACTTTTCATGCTGGAGATTCTAAAAATGATACTTTTATGCTGGAGATTCTAGAAGTGGTACTTTTCATGCTGGAGATTCTAGAAGTACTTTTTATGCTGGAGATTCTAAAAATGGTACTTTCATGCTGTAGATTCAAGAAGTGGTAATTTCATGCAGAAGATTCTAGAAATGGTATTTTTCATACTGGAGATTCTAAAGGTTATATTTTGATGTTGGAGATTCTAGAAGTGGTACTTTTCATGATGGAGATTCTAGATGCTAGAAGTGGTACTTTTCATGGTGGAGATTTTAGAAGTGGTACTTTCATGCTGGAGATTCTAAAGGTGGTACTTTCATGCTGGAGAATCTAGAAGTGGTACTTTTCATGCTGATGATTCTAGTAATGGTACTTTGCATGCTGTAAATTCTAGAAGTGGTACTTTTCATGCTGGAGATACTAGAAATGGTACTTTCATGCTGGAGAATCTAGAAGTGGTACTTTTCATGCTGGAAATTCTAGAAATGGTACTTTCATGCTGGAGAATCTAGAAGTGGTACTTTTCATGCTGTAAAGTTAAGTATATCTTCGTTTTACCAGACCACTGAGCTGATTAACAGTTCTCCTAGGGCTGGCCCGAAGAATTAGATATTTTTACGTGGCTAGGAACCATTTGGTTACCTAGCAACGGGACCTACAGCTTATTGTGGGATCCGAACCACATTACTTTGAGAAATGAATTTCTATCACCAGAAACAAATTCCTCTGATTTCGCCGTTGGCCGAGCCGAGAATCTAACTCGGACCACCAGATTGGTAGTCGAGCGCGAAGTCCACTTGTCCAACGGGAAACTCTTTCATGCTGTAAATTCTAGAAGTGGTACTTTTCATGCTGGAGATTCTAGAAATGATATTTTTTATGCTGGAGATTCTAGAAATGGTACTTTTATGGTTGAGATTCTAGAAGTGGTACTTTTTATGGTGGAAATTCTAGAAATGGTACTTTCATGGTGGACATTCTAGAAGTGGTACTTTTCATGGTGGAGATTCTAGAAATAGTACATTCATGCTAGAGATTCCAGAAATGGTACTTTTATGGTTGAGATTCTAGAAGTGGTACTTTTCATGGTGGAGATTCTAGAAATGGTACTTTTCATGCTGGAGATTCTAGAAGTGGTACTTTTCATGGTAGAGATTCTAGAAATGGTACTTTCATGCTGGAGATTCTAGAAGTGGTACTTTTCATGGTGGAAATTCAAGAAATGGTGCTTTCATGGTGGAGATTCTAGAAGTGGCACTTTTCATGCTGGAGATTCTGGAAATGGTACTTTCATGCTGGAGATTCTAGAAATGGTACTTTCATGGTGGAGATTCTAGAAGTGGTACTTTTCATGCTGGAGATTCTAGAAATGGTACTTTCCTGCTGGAGATTCTATAAATGGTACTTTCATGCTGGAGATTCTAGAAATGGGACTTTCATGGTGGAGATTCTAGAAGTGGTGGAGATGGTACTTTCTGGTGGAGATTCTAGAATGGTACACGTCCATGGTGGAGATCGAGATTGTACTCTGAGATTCTAGAAAGGTGTACTCATGTTGGAATTCTAGAAATGGTACTTTAGTAGAGAAAATCTTTAGATTGTACTCATGCTGGCGGAGATTCTAGAATGTACTCATGTTGGAGATTATCAGTAGATGAAATACTTTCATGGTGGAGATTCTAGAAATGGTATTTCATGCTGGATTCTAGAATGGTACTTTATGTGGAGATTCTAGAAATGGTATTTATGGTGAGTCTAGAAGTGGATTACTTTTATTCATGCTGGGGGATTTCTAGAAACATGGTACTTTCTATGCTGGAGATTCTAGAAATGGGACTTTCATGGTGGAAGGATTCTAGAAGTTGGTACTTTTCATGCTGGAGATTCTAGAAATGGTACTTTCATGCTGGAGATTCTAAAAAGAAATGGTACTTTCATGCTGGAGATTCTAGAAATGATACTTTCATGGTGGAGATTCTAGAAATGGTACTTTCATGGCGGAGATTCTAGAAGTGGTACTTTTCATGCTGGAGATTCTAGAAATAGTACTTTCATGGTGGAGATTCTAGAAGTGGTACTTTTCATGCTGGAGATCCTAGAAATGATACTTTCAAATGGTTGGATTCTTTAGAAAATGTGTACTTTTCATGGCTTGGAGATTCTAAAATGTACTTTCAGCTATAGTCATCGCTGGAGATTCTAGAAGTGGTACTTTCATGCTGGAGATTCTAGAAAGTATTTCATGGTGGAGATTCTAGAAGTGGTACTTTTCATGGTGGAGATTCTAGAAATGGTACTTTCATGCTGGAGATTCTAGAAATGGTACTTTCATGCTTGAGATTCTAGAAATGGTACTTTCATGCTGGAGATTCTAGAAGTGGCACTTTCATGCAGAAGATTGTAGAAATAATACTCTCATACTGAAGATTCTTGAATTGGTATTTTTCATACTGGAGATTCTAAAGGTGATATTTTCATGCAGGAGATTCTAAAGGTGATATTTTCATGCAGGAGATTCTAGAAGTGGTACTTTTCATGATGGAGATTCTACATTCTAGAAATGGTCCTTTCATGCTGGAGATTCTAAAGGTGGTACTTTTCATGCAGGAGATTCTAGAAATGGTATTTTTCCTGCTGGAGATTCTAGAAATGGCACGTTTCTTGCTGGAGATTCTATAAGTGTTTTTTTTTATGCTGGAGATTCTCGAAGTGGTACTTTTCATGTTGTAGATTCTAGAAAGGGTATGTTTCATGCTGGAAATTCTGTAAGTGGTACTTTAATGCTTGGGATTCTAAAGGTAGCATTTTTCATGATGGAGATTCGAGAAGTGGTACTTTTCATGTTGTAGATTCTAGAAAGGGTATGTTTCATGCTGGAAATTCTGTAAGTGGTACTTTAATGCTTGGGATTCTAAAGGTAGCATTTTTCATGATGGAGATTCGAGAAGTGGTACTTTTCATGTAGATTCTAGAAAGGGTAGTTTCAGCTGGAAATTCGTAGTGGTACTTTAAATGGCTTGGGATTCTGTAGCTTTTCTGTGGAGATTCTTTGAGAAGTGCTTTTCATGTTGAGATTAGAAAGGGTATGTTTCATGCTGGAAATTCTGTAGTGGTACTTTATGCTTGGGATCAAAGGTAGCATTTTTCTGATGGAATTCGAGAAGTGGGACTTTTCATGTTGTTGTTAGAAAATTCTAGAAAGGGTAATGTTCAAAAATGCTTTTTGGATCTGTAAGTTGGACTAATGCTTGGGATTCTAAAGGTACAAATTGTTTCAATGGATTTTTGGAGATTCGAGAAGTGGTACTTTTCATGCTGGAGATTCTAGCAATGGTATTTTTCATGCTAGAGCTTCTAGAAGTGGTACTTTTCATGCTGGAGATTCTAAAGGTGGTACTTTTCATGCTGGAGATTCTAAAGGTGGTACTTTTCATGTTGTAGATTCTAGAAAGGGTATGTTTCATGCTGGAAATTCTGTAAGTGGTACTTTAATGCTTGGGATTCTAAAGGTAGCATTTTTCATGATAGAGATTCGAGAAGTGGTACTTTTCATCCTGGAGATTCTAGAAGTGGTACTTTTCATGCTGGAGATTCTAGAAGTATTACTTTTCATCCTGGAGATTCTAGAAGTATTACTTTTCATCCTGGAGATTCTAGAAGTATTACTTTTCATCCTGGAGATTCGAAAGTTGGTACTTTTCATTCTCGAGATTCTAGAAATGGTACTTTTCTTGCTGGAGATTCTAAAGGTGGTACTTACCATGTTGGTATTCTAGAAGTGGTACTTTTCATTTGGAGATTCTAGAAGTAGTACTTTTCATGCTGGAGATTCTAGAAGTTGTACTTTTTATGCTGGAGATTCTAGAAATGGTATGTACTTTTCTTTCAAGTTATTAAGAGATTGTGGTATATTTTTAAGGTTTTGGAGGTAACTCTAAATATTACTGTGAAATTTATGAATTCTGTGCTCAAAGACAACTATGCCTCTTTAGAGAAAGTAGAGACAGGGCTGAATGATTGATTGGGTACTAAACTTGATCTTTAACTTTAAAATCTTTGCTTTCTTTCGTAACTCCCCCCGTCCCCCGAGTCTTTTCTTAAAAGCCAGGAAAGGAAGGAAGACGGAAACGCTCCCCACATTCATGGTCTTACATCGAAGATAAGCTGTTATTGTTTTTATTTGCTCTATATTTTTTTCTTGCCAAGCCAAATTAGTCTGTATCTCTATGAGGCTTTATGTATGCATGTACATACATTTAAGTAAATAGTTCATAGGCACATTTTTTTGAAGTCACATATATATGAGACTGAAAGACATCTGAGATATTTCATATTCGTTGACTTATAATGACAGTGGTTACCTCCTTATACTTTTTACACTACCCGATGTATGTCAAATGACAAATACAAAATTGAATTTTCACAGTTGTAAGTTGTTGCTCTGTATTTTCAGATGTGTGTTTAGCAATCTGCGGATGTAATGATACAGGTCAAGTGTACATTCAGTATAAGCCTCCAGCCACCGGATGGTTTAAGCTCATGTCCGGACGCCCTTGTTTTCGTCGCGAGTTATCTATGAAGATAAACAACGCTGTATTCGAATACACCCTTTGTTACACGAGACATTGGATGCTTTACGAGAGATCCTCACGGGACAACTCCACAGTAAGAATTGATCTGTCACTTTATGCAATAAAACAAAGTCTTACAAACAAGAAACCTTAATACAGCAAATGTAAGCAAACACTATACGACCCTTCGAGACTAGTAAACAAGACCCCAGGGCCCAGAATGCAGTGAGAGAAAGTGCAAGTGGGAACCTACTCAAGGAATTTACGAAGATATCAAGCAAGCGCCAAACAATTTCTACCCAATAAATTTATTTCATGTCTTTGGTTTAAAGTGTATGCTACTAATGAGAGACTTGAAGCTTAGCAATGTAAATCGAGGTTCTTAAAAATTTCTTTGGATAGTGTTGTTTGGTCTAGTGTTTTAGTCATTGAAAATTAGGAAACTTTCAATTTATTAATTAAAAGTGCTGTTTATTTGCATTCGCTTGAAATGCTGAATACTTTTCCTCTTGAACAAACTTGTCTTTTCTCGCTGACGCAAGTGTATAAGGACTTAGGATCTCTCATATTTGGCACCATTTTTTCGCAGCAGTTGACTGCATACTTTCCCCGACATTCTGCCCTTATTGTCAGTTGGCCGATATAACAAGTGAAGGGGAACCAAATTCATGAATCATCCTGAGAATTCCTTTTAAAGAGAGTGCTTAATTTTTTTTGTACCTGTCTTGGGGTAATTTTGATTATAGGCTACCCTACTATTAATTTGCCATATTGTTAACCTATTTTTTAAACCAAGTTGGAGACTGAAATTTGAATTCATGGCACACTTTAACCTCCAAACATGTCCTAAAAAAGTACTTCCGTTTTTTTTATGCAATTAGACCGCATGTGATTACAGAAATTCATCAGTATCAGAATATTTTTTTCTTGGATTGAAATAGATCATGGGAGGAGGTTGATTTTGTTCCCTGATAAAGACAGTTCAAAAGAATAATGCCACTTTGGTTAGTTAAATGTTATTTCTACCCCGCTGATACCATAACTGCTCCATGATTTTATCTTAATGGTGGAAGTTATACTTTCATAAAGAATTTTTCATGGATTCAAGTTTTTTCTCTTTTCCCACAGACAACAATTCAGAAATTTAGCAGAAAAGGAAATAAGCTCAAGATCATCTGCCCACGTGAGTACTTTTGACATTTTAATACAATAAACAAACAGATACATCTATGATTGGGCCTTGTGGCTCGTGTACAGCACTTGTTGGCAGTTGATAGGTCAGTGGATCACTCCCGCCCTCCTACCTGCCCATCCAGCTGTAAATGGGTAACATTATCTGTTGGGATAAAGGAAAAGGGTGTTTATCTTTCTGGCATTTCTCCCCCTCCTTCTCCTCGGAGAAAAGTGGTGTATTGTAGCCTTTTCTCCTAACAAGGAGTAGCTCCCTAAAAAATAGAAAGCAGTCACTTCCACATTAATTATAAACTGCTGAATTGTGTATCAACCGCAGTGCAGAAACCTTTCCCAACACTAGCCAATGTATACACCTACACACATGGCTCACCAACAGTATGGCTCACCCCTCTACATACATTGCACCATTCAACTCATATCTTTGTATATATTCTCATGTTTTGGATGTGACTGCATTACTTAAATCTAGGCCTTCCCAACACTTCCAAACTGCATACACTTTACACTAGCCCAGTCCCCTCAATTCCTTCCACATGACCAAACCTTGCCAAAAAACTGATGGTACGTCCTTTCGCATACCCTAATCCTTTTACCACTCCCTCGTATCTCATTTCTCACTCTTAGTTCTTACTATTACCACACTTGCTACATAGATCATTCATCTGTAGTACAGTTTTCACCTACTTCCTCATATTTGCATTCAGCATCTGCACTTCACTCAAACATAGAGGAGGGTTGGTTTAATGGTCCCTTCATGCACTCAAACCTTGGCTTTCTGCCGATCTTTTGTTCACATTCTGTTGCCTTTGCAGCTTCATTTACTCTAAGACTTACTTTCTTAGCTTACCATTACCCAAAATCTTTACTCCCAGATACTTCTAGAGCTTCATATATCACATTGATATTGCTGGCCCCGTTAAGATTTTTTGTTGTGTTATATTCTGTTACTTTAAATAGGTTCTGTAAAAAGGTGGTGATATCAAATATGAAACATGTAACAATAATGTACTCACAAAATGAATGAAGGCATTGCTTCAATAGTCATGTATCCTAATTAAATGTATCAGGAAAAAGCTAGCAACACTACAAATCTAATATTGTGACTGTTCATATCTCTAATGTAAATGATCTCAAATCTGATTTTAAAATTAACTGGATTCATAAATGGTGGTAGTTCTTAAATGAAGGTTGTATTATTTAATTCTGTAACAGAGTACTAAAATACTTCCAGCTACAAAATAATTTCCTCCTTTGATGATGGCAGTAATTACAGGAACAGTGTAATTATAATGAAAAAGTTTGAATTGTTCTCCGTGCTTTGTGATGACTTATTTATGGGAAATATTTTTTCAAATAATATGCATAATATGCCTCATTTTTTCAATTCTAAGTTAATGTCAATTGTTAGATTTCAGAAAACTACACATTTTAGGAGGGGCGAAATTTACAGGTTACAGCCTTTTCTTTTCTTGCTGTAATTCTAGAAACACCTTCTTTGAGGTTTAGTCATTTCTTTATGTGATGTCATAACAATCGACTGTGTTAATGTTCATTTAGTAAAAGAAAATAAGGGTAATCTGTAGGTATCAAGGCTCTTGTTAATGATGTTCCTGTGAGTTCTGTCAGTTACCTGGCTCAGATCATTAATTCATTAAGTATTTCATTTTGAGGGATCCTTGTCAAGTTTACCTCCACTCTTAAGTTTTTGTTATCGTTTCCTTATTTGTTGTAGATGAGAAGTATGAGGCATTTGGTATGAATTTTCTACTGTTCATTGAAGCATGTGTCGCTAGCCAATGTACAGCACCCTTGAATAACTGTAGATATAGTTTCAATTGTTAAGACTTTTTATTTCTAGGTGAGCAACATAGGATTTTGAGCCATTTGGCTCCTTGGTATTTTTCAACTTAACTACTGTATTTGTCTTTTAGAATAAAACCTCAAGATGTATTTCTGAGGGACTGCTAAGAAAATACTAATTGAGTACTCTGAATATTATTCTTTTCATTAACAGCAACCGACTGTAGGCGTTCAACAGTTATAGTTAGCGGACCTGAGTACCTCTCAGGTACATACTATCCAGTGCATGATGGCAAGGTATTGACAGAAGAAATCAACATCACACAATGGGGAATGATTGGTCCTACAACAACATTCATCAATATGACAGCAAAAAGGACACCAATATCACCTTCACCAGTAATGACACTGTCAGAGCTTTCTACATGTCTGCAAAATCGTAGGGCCATTTCCGGAGTGAAAGATGATGTTTTCAACAGAACAAAATCAGTCGTTTATGTCCGAAAAGACAGCAATTTCAATTTGACAAAAACACCAGAAGGAGACTTTTGGTGGATAAGTAAGTATATAATGCAGTATTGCAGTATTTGATCTGCTCATTCTATTTAATGTCAGTGTAAGAAGAACTTCAGTGTGCTCACACACATTTTATACATGGTACATGCGTACGTATAATACGTGTGTATGTGTGTGTGTGTGTGTGTGTGTAAAACATTATACTTTGACTACTCTAAAATATTCTGATTTATATTTCTTTTCCAGTTTATGTTGTTGAAAAACAATTACTGGATGAATACCACAAGAGCAAATGCATTAACGTGTACACAGGTATGTTATTAGGCCAGGCATTTGCGTTTGATTTTGTCATACGATTGGATTGGAGTGGGCAAGGTTTGGAATATTTGAATGCGAGTTTGATTTTTTTCAGGTCTGTTGTGATCAATAGAATTGTTCAAAGATGTATGAATAAGCAATTAACACTCCAACAAGACCATCCCCTTAGGGGATAAGGGCCATCAGTGCACCTCACAGGGGGCACTGTAGGCATTGCTAAATATTTTTTGCAGCATCCGTTTGGCCCTTAGTTGCACCCACATTTTAGCATTTTACTTTATCTCTATTTCTGCTTCCTTTTTTCTGTCTTACTATTCAACTTCTTTCCCAGTTATATCTTATCTTTATCTCTAACTCCCTCTTTTGACTGTCTTCAGCACTGACTGGCCAGAAATGTCCCAGTGCTTAGCTTGACGGTGTAGCTTATATTAAATCAAATGAAAATCAAACAGCAACACTGCTAAATCAAATGAAATCAAACTAGCAACACTGCCAGACAGGTATTTCACAAATTTGTCTTGCTCAGAACTGAAAGTGTAGGTACATATGAGTGGTATACTTAAGAAAGCCTTAAGGACTGAAAATTTTATATATCAAAAAAAGCTCACTCAAGTACAGTCTGAAATGTCAGCCTTGTGTAAAGAATTTTGGACCGAATTATTTAGGATGCGTAAATCTTAAAAAAAAAATATATTCAGACAGGTACAGAGAGATTACTGTTTATCAACCATTAACTGGGAAGCTTTAAGAAAATACAAGAGACATTCTTTCCAGCTTTCCAGTAACATTAACATTGTGCAAACTTCATTTCGAAAGGAAATGAGAAAAGTTAAGGCATGGAAAAAATCAGGCAGCGGAACTGGAGATCTGGTACTCTGCAAACATGAAACTCATTGCTCTTCAATGTCCAATATCATTAGGATGACAAAGACAGTTCGATTTTATTGTTAATATTCACACAGTGAATAGACTTATATGTCATGGTAAACAGCAAAATTTAACATATAATGAAATGAACCAATTTTAATCATAATTTGATAAAATACTTAAAGAACTTGAAGGTGCACTATATATAAACTTCTTTTTAATAGTAATACAAGGACAGTCAGCCAATGCCATCCCCCCCAAAAAAAAATAGAATAAAAACCCCATTAACTTCAGTCAGTTACATTCTTTCAGTGTAGATATGAAGGTGATCATAAATGACATCTTTAAACCTGAAAGAAGTTCCTGTATTGTTTAAAATTGGTTTGGTGAAGCTGACCTGTTTTTCAGATCCTTTACCACTACATTTCCATATTGAAAAGTAGGTCATGTGTTGGGTGTCTGATTAAGATTCTTATAAAAATCATCTATTCACTCACATCATTAATGTGAAAGCTGTCCTGGTTTCTCTGGACATCCTATGAAAAAAAAAAAAACACAGCTAAACACAGCAAGTATTCCAACTGCAACTTCTACTGTTTCAAGCTCAGCAAAGACCTGGATTAAAAGTGGTTCTTTTCGTTATTGACTTCTCTTTGACTGAATGGTATCATGAAATTTTCTTTCAGGGAAAATGCTTCATCACCAATGAAGACAAATGGCAATAGCTTATTTGATAAAGTGGGGAAAGGTACGTATCTTGGGGAAGATGCAAGGTTCTGTTTCTCTCCAAATTTACTTTTCTTTATTATTCCCCTGTCCAATGTTCTCGTGTTTGTTCCTTTTGCATTAACAATTTCCATAAGACCCGCACTTAATACCCTTATAATTGTAGTAATATGAACCTGAATTACTCTGAGGGATGATAACTGCATGTTTACCGTCAACTGAACCAAAAGCAATTTTGGAACTGCCCTGTTCTTAAAATCATGTTTTCACATAAGTGACGTGACTTACCAAACAATTACAGCTGTAAGCTTTCTTACCTGGCTGTCGAAAATTCAAATTTCCTGCCGCCGACGGCGCTGTTATCGTTCATGTAGGTGATACAGGTCCTGTCCACTTTCGGGGATACCTGGTACTGCTGAGCTAATTACCGTCAATTCATTTTCTGCCGCTCACGGGGTAACACCTGTGGATTTTTTGTTTGAAGTCAACTATCGTTGCATTTTGGATTTAGTTCGTTTGGTGATGTACAGTTTCTTGGTTGTTTTTTGCCTATTAGCTGTTTGGTTAGATTCCAGTCATCTAGGAATTAGCGTATTATGTTGGACTCTAGTTCGTCATATGTTAGGTTACTAGAATGCCTAAGTTGTGTTACGATCCGCACATGAGGTGTGTTAAATGTAGGGGGCAGCTTTGCAGTAGGGACTTAACATGTACCGAATGTCAAGAGTTAGATGAGCAAGGGTGGAAGATTTTTTCAGCTCATTTAGATAAAAGGGAGGAGGATAGAAAGAGGAAGGCAGCCAGTAGAGCAGGTAATAAGCCTAGTATTGAATCAACTCCTTTGCCTTTAGAGACAAAGAAGTCTGTTTTTTCTTCACCTCTTTTATCGAATATCTCTCAGATTGATAGCCCTCCTACTTCTTTACCTATGACTCCTGTCCAGGTAGCCCTAGCTTCCTATCCTAACACCATTGCTGTATTAGAGTCTAAAATGGAAAAAAGTTTGATATTTTAGCTAAATACATCATGGATTTAGGTTTGTCCTTCTGCTCTTTCATGGAGAAAAGTGCGAGTGATAAGTACAGTGTTGTGCAACGTGTCAGTGCTGTGTCTGAGGAGGCGGCTACCTGTCCCCCCCATTTCTTCTAGAAGAAGGTCAGTGTCCCGCTCCCCCGCACCCGGGAGAAGACATACCGGAGGTCGAAGAGAGACTGGAGGGGTTTCCCCACGGGTAGTCAACGACTCAGTCGACCATGTCGACTCGTGGTTGTCGACTAAACGCCACTGGAAAGGTGTTGAAGTGAATGATGCACAGTTGTCGTCTGACTCGGATGTGCCGTTGCCAGATAAAAGGCGCCAAGTTTGGAGTAGATCAGTGTCATGCCCGTTGAAAAGACGTGCTGTTTTTGCAGATGGTACGCCTCCGCTTATGGAGAAGTCGAGAGAACAGTGGAGTCCCCAGCCATTGTGCAGTTTTGCGCCTGCTCTAGATTTTCATGAGCCTTACCAGTCATCAGAGAACGTTTCGCCGTCTGGAGAAAGGAGATTGCGCGCTGAGAAACACGCATTTTCTCGCTATTGGCTCCCCTCACGTTCTATTGAAAGGAGTTTCGACTCGCTTGCCTCTCATGGCTCATAGCTCTTTGCTTACTATCCGTTCGTCTTTAAAGAAGAGCCGTTCATCTTGAACTTCGACTTCGACTAAGGAAGTAGAGAGGACTTGTACGCGAGGAGATGATGTTCAGTTGGGCCCCCTCAAGCAACAGCTTCAGGAATTATTGGGTTTTCTGAAGAAAGTGACAACCCCTCTAGTAGAGGAAGATGGGGCTTTGTCAGTTCTTTCAGAGAACAAATATGCAGAGGGGTAAAAATCTTCGTCCGCTTATTCCAGTCTGTTGAGGTACCTTCTGGTAACATACTCGGATTGTTTCGAGCTAGCGTCTCCTTCGTCCCCTCCGTCGATGTTTGTAAAGGACAGAAAAGTGCCGTCGACAGGATTGCCGAAGCTGGTCCTGTCTCAGTTGGCAAAGAGAGCGTCTTTTTCGGCTGCGAAGATCAGATTCTCTTTGCCTGATTTCGATCACCTGATACGCAATGTATTTTAGGTGGTAGAGGTTTTTAGTTTTCTTGAATGGACCATTGCTGCTCTGGCCAGGAAGACTGAAGAGTGTCAGTCCCTGGAAGAAGAGTTCTCGTGGGACTGGCTTAATGCTTTGTCCTGCACGGACAAAGGGGTGAGAGATTGTTTTGGGGGAGCTGGCCGTACTCTTCATGATGGGAATCTTCAAGAAGAGAGAGCTGTGGTGTTCTTTCACTTCCAAGGGAGTTACGGCGAACCAGAAATCGGCTTTGATGTTCTCGCCTTTGTGCAAATCCTACCTATTCCCAGAGCAGACAATTCTACAAGTATTGTCAGATTTAGAGAAAAAGTCGATGAACGATTTATTGACACAGTCAACTAGACCCCCTAGGGATCCCCCTGTCACAGGAGCTAAGGTTTCTCCTTTGCAGAAGCACCCCTTTCGAGGTGGCAAGACCAGGTGGCAGAATAGACCAAGAACCAATTTACGCCCCCCCGGTCAGGTCCACCAGAAAGCCTCCCTTCAAGCCATCAGACAAGTGATCGGGAGGTCCTTCTCGCACCTGCAGGAGCGAGACTACGGCGTTTATTTTGGGAGGAATGGAGTTAGAGAGGAGCAGAACAGTGGGTAGTTCAGGTTCTGAGAGAAGGCTATACGATCCCATTTGCCCAAGTCCCACCGCTGTCCTATGTACCCATCTGCTTGACAGCATACTCAAAGGGCGGGGAGAGGTTTGACGTTAGCCAAAGAAGTAGAAGCACTCGGAAACAGGGAACTCATCGAAGAAATAACAGACAAGAACTCCCCTGGTTTTTACAACGGACTCTTCATAGTCCCCAAAGCATCAAGGGGCTGGAGGCCTATATTAAACATGAGTGCATTGAATGATTTTATTCAAAAGACGAAGTTTCGGGTGAAAACCAGTCAGTCGGTGATGTCAGCCCTTCAACTGAACAACTGGATGGTGTCTCTCGACATGAAGGACACATACTTTCATGTCCCCATGCATCAGAAATCCAAGAAGTTTCTGAGGTTTGTCTTCAAAAGGAGGGTGTTCCAGTTCACAGCCCTCTGCTTCGGACTATCTACAGCTCCCCAAGTATTTACTCGAATTCTTGCTCCTCTAGGAATTTGGCTGCACCTTTTAAGAATAAATGCAGCTTTTTACTTAGAAAACTGGCTTCTGAGGTCGAAATCCAGTCATCAGTGCGTGAAGGATTTGCAAATGACATTGAACCTGACTCAACAATTGGGAATTCAGATAAACATCGAGAAGTCACAATTATCTCCGACACAGAGGATTCCTTATTTAGGGATGATTCTAGACAGTCTAGCTTTTCGGGCTTTTCTCTCCCCGAAGAGGATAGAATCATGTCTCTCAACAGTCCAAGAGTTCCCAGTACGTCCATCGTACTCGGCATGGGATTGGATGAGCCTCCTCGGGACCCTTGCGTCAGTGGAAGGTTTTGTAAACTTAGGTCGCCTCCACATGAGACCGCTCCAGTTCTTCTTAAGGGCAAACTGGAACTGGAAGACTCAACTGGACTCACTGGTCTTTCCTGTGACAAAAGAGATAAAAATAGATATTTGATGGTGGTTGTTGCAGGAGAGACTCCAAGAAGGATTTTCTCTCATAAAGTAAAACCCCGACCTAGAATTTTACTCAGATGCGTTGGTCAAAGGATGGGGATCTTTAATAGGGAACAAGAGAACAGCAGGTCTTTGGACAGAACAGAAGGACCTACACATAAATGTCAAAGAGTTGAAAGCGATTCTTTTGGGACTGCAAGGTTTTGCGCCTCTAGTCGCGGGAAGAAAGGTGGCGATCATCTTGGACAACACCCCGGCACTTTCGTACATCAGGAAACAGGGAGGGACTCATTCCTTTTCCCTCTACAAAGTAGCAGAAATTCTCCTCCTCTGGGCGAACAAACACGGAATTTCGCTCTTCCCGAGGTTCATACAGGGAAAGATGAACGTCTTAGCAGATGAACTAAGTCGCTCGAAACAGGTCCTGTCCACGGAATGGGCACTAAATGAGAAAGTATGTTAAGATCTGTGGAAGTTGTGGGGAAAGCCATCGATAGATCTTTTTGCCTCATCAAGAAACTATCGTCTTCTGATTTTCTGTTTCCTGGTTCCGGACCTGTAAGCATGGAGAACAGATGCTATGCTCCTGAATTGGACAGGCCTCAACATTCCTTTTGGAATGTTGAGAGAAGTCATAAACAAGATTCAGTTGCACTAGAATGTGACGATGACTCTAGTTGCTCCATTTTGGCCCAGGAAAGAATGGTTCCTGGACTTACTAGAGGTTCTAGTGGACTTCCCCAGGCTCTTTCCACAAAGTCCATGTCTGCTCAAACAACCCCACTTTGACCGGTATCTGCGCTGACCCTGATATAGAGGAGTTATGGAGTTCCATTTGACAACGTCAGTGTGTGTGTGTGTGTGTGAGAGAGAGAGAGAGAGAGAGAGAGGGGGGGGGGGGGTGTAATTGGTGGTTGGATGGTTAATGACTGAATTGGCTGTTGGTGGGTTCTGGGTTGTCTGCTGGTGCTGTTGATGTTTAGAGTTCTGTGTTTTGAGTTAGTCTTTAGTCAGTCTTTGGTGAGAGCTGGTGATAAAGAAAGGGAAAGGCCAAGTGGATGAGAGGACGAGTGACGAAGGTGATTTGGTTGTGATAGGTAAGGGAAAGAAGGGGAAGACACAGGATAAGGATAAACCTGAAGACAAGAATAAGAAGGAGGCTGAGGAAAAGAAGAAGACTAAGGGAAAGAAGGTTAGTAAGGGTGATGGACAGGACGAGACTAGGACTGAATACTTTGGGGAAAGGGCTGAGAGTGGTTTAGATAGTGGTGAGTGGCAACAGGTTGGTAGAAAGAAGGGTAAGAAGAGCGTAATCAGGAGTATGGACGTGAGTATGGAAGTTGACTCACTGTATTCGGAAGAGGGAAAGAGGAGGTCAGAATGGAAGTAACAAAAGTGAGAGTGAAAGTGAGCAGGAAGTACGAAAGGCTGTGTATATGAGAGAGGTACCCCGATGTGCACAATACGAGGAATATGGTAGTAGGGACATAGGGGACTTTTTAAAGGAATATGAGAAGTATTGTGAGGCAAAGTATGGGGATAACAAGAGATTCTGGGCAAGAGAGTTAGGTAGCTTTTTGACTGGATTTTTGTTGAGTATGTATGGGGTTAATGATGAGTGTAGGGAATGTGCCGTATGAGTGTGAAAGCCAGAATTGTAGAACGGGCAAAGAGGAGAAACAGTAGTGTTAGATGTAGGAGAAAGCAAGATTTTGAAGAGGCATGAGTGAATGTTGGTGAGTTGTTGTCAGTATATGTCTGTAGGTTAGAAACATTAGCCAGGAAAAAGTTTGGGGAGGAATGGATAAATGAGTGTAAGGAGTTAGTGCAAAAGTTGTTGGCGACTGGATCAGAGAGTGTATATGAGTTTATAAATCTGAAACGTAAGGAGAAAATGCGATGGACAAATGAAAGATTGACGTGGAACGACATTTTGGAAATAGTAGAAGATTACGAGTTAGATAGGTGTATGAAAGAGAGTAGGAGTGTCAGTGTTAGGACTAAAGTAGCTGAGGTTGTACCAGAGTTTAAAAGCTATAGGGAAGCAGTTTTGGAAGGGCTGAGGCAAATGGTAGAGCGAGTGGTAGATAGGAGCATTAGGGCAAGTAACGTGAGTGTAGTTAGCCCTAAAAGAGATAGGAGTGCAAGTGTTGGAAGAGTAGGGTCAGTTGTGAGCGAGAGCAGCAGTGTTATAGATGTGGTAAGCCAGGGCATAGGAAGAATGAATGTTAGTGGGCGTTAGGAGCATGCTTCAGGTGTGAGCAAACGGGGCATTTAATGAGCGAGTGTAAGAAAGATAGGGATATTAAATATTATAGTTGTGGACAGGCAGGGCACATAGCTAGTGGATGTAAGGGTACCCATATGAACATAGTTTGCGGCAACTGCGGGGAAAACGGGCATTATGCTAGGGTGTGTAAAAAACAGTGTGCGAAATGTGATGACTGTGGAATGGAAGGTCATGTGGCAATTGTGTGGAGGCGTAAGAGGATGAGTCAGACTGGAAATTCAGGAAACTAAGTGAAAAGGGGATTCAGTTGGGTGGGTCCTGTATTATGCGACAGTATGTTCGGGAGAATGCGATGAGTGAGTGGTTGAAGGTGAATAAATGTGAGCCGAGTGTCAGTGAGCAAATGGGTCTGGAAGATCGGCAGTTGGTGTTGGTTGAGTATGGAAGAAAGCGGAAGAAGGTAAGGAAAGGGAATGAAAATAACAAATGTGAACTGCATGATAGAGGGGTTAGTGTTAGGGTAAAAATGGTGGATAAGGCATGTAATACGGATGACTTGAGGGGAGGAATAATACATATAGCGTGTGTGGGTTTGAATTGTCAGGGTTTAGTGAAGTTTCACCAGGAAGGGAATCAGGTGGTAAGGATGTAGTTGGCAGTATGAATGAGCCTCTTCGGGAGTTTGGCAGGAGTGTAAATGAGGTAAGTGATTTGGTGGCAGAGTTACGAGAGATACGTATTCGGACAAGAGTTAGAAGAGGTAGATGAGAGAGTGAATGGGATTTGGGAGGATGGTAGTGAGGGAGGTGGTAATGGTAGTCTGACTGGAAGTGGTCTGGGAGTAGTTGATGGCGGTGTAACTGAGAGTGTGTATGAGGGCCCTCAAACAAGATCCAGGGGGCCTGCGTCCAAGCATCCGTGGGTGTTACGGAAGGTTATTTAGTGTGGGTGTTGTGAGTGTAAGGTGACGTTGTCAAATGTAATGGGAGAGGAAATATGGAGGAGTTATGGAGTTCCATTTGACAATGTCTGTGTGTGTGTGTGTGAGAGAGAGAGAGAGTGTAATTGGTGGTTGGATGGTTAACAACTGAATTGGCTGTTGGTGGGTTCTGGGTTGTCTGCTGGTGCTGTTGGAGTTTAGAGTTCTGTGTTTTGAATTAGTCTTTAGTCAGTTTTTGGTGAGAGCTGGTGATAGTAGTGTCGGCAGCAGGCTTGAAGGGATTGAAAGTCAGTTGAGTTGTGTTATTGATTTGTTGTTTGTTTTGTTTAGTTTGATATTGTTGCTTAAGAGTTGTTGTGCCTGTATTGTTAGATTTTTTGTGCTATTAGTTTTTGTTGAGTTGTATGTGAGGTGGTGATTGTGTTCCTTGGTTGTTTGTTGTGTTCCTTGGTTGTTGTTGTGGTCCTTGGTTGTTGTGTTATTGAGTTGTTGGGTTGTGATCCTTGGCTGTTGTGTTGTTGGGTTGTGGGTTGTGGTTCTTGGTTGTTGTTGTTGGTGTCTCAGCAACCTTGACCAGCGGACAGCACAGCATAGCCAGGAGTATCTGGAGTGGGTGAGTATGTGTGTTGTTGTTTTTTTTTTTTTCTATGATGGTATAAGTCAATTGTCTTGCATGAATTCTGTAGTGTAAAGAGAAAAGTGTGGCTGAGTGTGAGTTTGGCAGCTGGAGTGATTAGGTTAATGTGGGGGGGGATTTGCCCAGCAGTTTGTAAGCTTGTGATCCCGCCACACTGACAGGATTCAGACTGTCAGGAACTTGTCAGAGCAAAAGGTTTTTTGCAAAGAGTGACAGAAGCTATTGCGAGATGTAGTAGAAGCTCTTCTGCAAAGCTCTACCAATCGAAGTGGACAATCTTTAGGTGATGATGTAGACAAAATCACATCTCTTCTTCTAAAAACCTATAGCTGAAATTGCAGATTTCCTTTTATACCTGAAGGACTCTAGAAAGCTTTCAACATCCACGATTAAAGGTTATAGAAAGCTTTCGACATCCACGATTAAAGGTTATAGATCAATGCTGTCGTCAGTTTTTAAACACAGAGGCCTCGACGTCTCGAAAGACCTGAACATCAGTGACCTGGTCAAGTCGTTCAGTCTTTTAAATCAGCTAAGTCAGGCTTGGTCGACTGGAACTTGGATGTGGTGCTGAACTGGCTCGCCAGTCCCCAGTTTGAGCCACTTAATGCGTCTTCCTTAAGGAATCTTACGAAGAAGATGCTTTTTCTTGTCGCTTTAGCCACAGCAGGCAGGATAAGCGAAGTGCAAGCGATGAGGAAACAAGTAGGTATCACCACTAAATAAAGCAGTGTGCTCTTATATAAAGGAAGGAGTTCCTTGCAAAGAACGAGGACCCTTCGAACCCCTGGCCTCTATCTTTTGTTATCAGGAACTTGACAGACATAGTAGGATCGGAAGATGAGGAGTGGTCTTTATGTCCTGTCAGAGCAATTAAGCACTACATGCGTAGGACAGAAAAGTTGAGAGGAAACTCAGATCGTTTCTGGTGTTTGGTGAGAGATCCCTCATTTCCTCTTTCCAAGAATGTTATTTCATTCTTCTTGAGGAGTCTGATTTCAGAAGCTCACACTCAAGTACAAGATCAGACTCGTCAGGTACTGAAGGTAAAAGCGCATGAGATTCGTGCAGTTGCAACTTCATTGGTTTTTAGACATAACATGTCAATATCCTCCATTCAACAATTTACGTTTTGGAGGTCGAAATCGGTGTTTGTGTCATATTATCTGAAAAATGTAGAGACCGTTTTTGAAAATTGTTCCAGATTAGGACCGTTGTCGGTGGCGGGCATGGTGTTGGGAAAGGAAGCATAGGGGGACCTGTTTTCCCTCTACTATCTCCTCACCTTGGTTTTTAAGGTTGTCGAGTTGTTGGGAAGCCTGGGGTTCACTGTTATGGTTAGGGTATGGTAACGGTTTTTAGTGTAGGTGATACTTCTGTGGTTTATCTGGTCTTAGCCCAGGGCAAGGGCAAATTTTTTTATTTTGTTAACCATCGATGAACCTCCATGGTTATACAATCCCACCATTGGTAGGGACGACCCTGGCCACTACTGCCACGTCTCCTACAAATGATGAGAGCGCCAACCAGAGGCAATATTCACCTGCAGCTGCTCTCTCACTAGGTAAGGCATGGCAAACATTATTTATAATGTGAGCACATTATTGCTGTCTTTTCATAAGCTGTCCATATACCCGCCATCCGGGTAATGTGGATTTAGATATGTAATTGTTTGGCAAGTCACTTATGTGAAAATGATATTTTTATTATAAAATAAGGTTTCACATATACTTACCAAACAATTACATAATCAGAGCCCTCCCTCCTCCCCACAGATGGATGTTGCGGCTCAACAAATTGACGGTAGTTAGCTCAGCAGTACCGGGTATTCCCAAAGTGGGCGGGACCTGTATCACCTACATGAACGATAACAGCGCCGTCGGCGCCAGGAAATTTAAATTTTCGACTGCCAGGTAAGAAAGCTTACAGGTATGTAATTGTTTGGTAAGTATATGTGAAACCGTATTTTATAATAAAAATATCATATTATATTCTGCCACTCGGACAGCCTCACAATCTGGGAACTAGGAAAAATAATGAAGACAATAATATGCTATTAGACACAAGAGTAAAGACATATTGCTACCAGCTGCTTTTATTACAGCTCAGCAAAGGCAGTGACTTGGTTTAATACCGTGTAAATTTAATAGGATTATTTTTTTAATCAGTTGAATATGTCACATAAATTGTCTCCTGTAGATGAAACTGACATTCTTAAAGGTATCTTCTGAACAATGATACAGCATAATAATATTCTTTGGTTAAAGATGTTATTGAAAAAGTGGCCCGAATCCAAGAATCTTAAGTTTGTCAACTGGGATTGCCTCAGCCAAGCCCTAAGGGCTCTGCCTCTAACTTAAATGTAAGTTAGTGGTAAATTTTTTGGAGCCTTCTTCCACTCAAATCGCATTGTACAACAAGATTAAATGTTAGTGTCTGGCCTTAGTCATATAATTGTCTTATGAATGGCACAGCCTTTCTCAATTTACACAGACAAATTTTATTTTTACTTCAACTTGTCGCAAACTGATCCAAGTTACATTTATTCAAGATTTCTCTTATGTAGAGATGACAAAGAGAGACATACATGACATGAGCACACTGAAAATATGTTGTCAACTCTTTCTGTAGTACACATTCCATCCAGAGGTGAGCAAATGCCACTGCCAACTTTGAGAGAGGGAAGAAATTCTATGAGAATTATTGAGAATGGTTTTGAGACTTCTTCTTATGAGAGGAAGGAGTAGAAGAGGACAAGGAGGGAAGGGGATATATCCCATTTCTCAACTGACATTTCCCCCTCAGTCTCCAATCTTTTATGTACAACTGCATTTTATGTCATGTCTCTCATAGTACAGTTACCTTCTTGCCCTCAGAACCTTCAATAACTGGTAAATTATGGTGCCTCTTTGCCCACATAGTATTTAGGTTGGATGCCACATATGAGGACCTACCCAGTTTCTGATAGCTGAGTATTCCCTACCCTAACCTGCCCATGCCCAATAAGCCCTTGACATACTGATCACTCCACTGGAGAATGTTGATGAGACCACAGGGAAATTATCAGAACTTGACTCAAATTGAAAACCCAATCTCAACTTGGTGAGGGAGATGTGGTTCTGTCGCCTTGCAACTAACATCGTTGCTACTGTACCCATGCTGAGGACACAATTATGGCAGACCTCCCAAAGGCCAATGAGTTGCTGTAGATCTCTAAGACTTTGTAACACACTACCCATACCATCTATGAAACCAGAGATGCCCATAACTAGGACCAAGAGAACAAAATTCAGGCCAGTACTGTGGAGACGTACTACCCCCGACTCACTTGTCATCGGCATATACCATCCCAGTTTTGATAAAGCAGCCAAGAACTGTGCCCCTGAATGCAGATGGAAAAAATATGAGTAGGGCTGCTACCCAAAGAAGATATGTTGTCTGCCATGACCCCAATAAATGCATGCTTCATCAGATTCCACATCACTGATTGCCCCTCCAGGCTGAGGTTCCTGGTGGACATAGACATCTTTAGATCAACACTATTCATATTAGAAGAGGACCACTGTCAACCACCAGACACCAAGCTGTGCCCAGTGGCAGTCCAATGCATCATATGGATGTCAAACCCTCACTGTTTACCTGATAGGAACAAGTACTGGTGAGACTTCAATGTCTATGAAATTCAAATGCCCCTATTCAGCTTCCCAAAAAATTATTATCACTGGATCTTTGTGGAGAACTGGACGGAGAATTTCACTGTAGTTCTATCCTATGCCCTACCCATAACACTGAGAATCAAATTCATGTTTAATACTGTAGGTTAATCCTATTTGTAAAATATTGTAGGAGGTAAAATGCATTTCAGAAATTATTTCCATCAGAAATTTCAGTTATTGTGTAATAAATGATTCATATCACTTAATAAATTAAATTGGTGATGAATCTGTATTTAATGTATACCCGAAGGCCAATGGTTTTTTCACTATTACCGTAAGAATATTTCATGTTAATCCCTGCTCTTTCTTTTAAGAAAATTGAAGGTACTATTGCCCTTAGAGTGGTAGCACAGTTTTATTAATTGTAGACATAGTATAACTTATTCTGACAATGCAGGCAAATCACCTTCGTAAGCTATTTGATGATTGCATATCTATTTTTTTAAAGGTTTTTCCATATTCAGGTTAAGGAAAGGATTTCAGACAAAGTTCTTGTAATGTCAGCAGCTCTTTTAGGAATATATTCATCCTTCAAGATAGTTTTCATGTGTACCTCTATGATTTGTAATTTATGAATTTGATATTTCATTTTTAATGTCCTCACTAGGGTAGGAGACAATACAGTACATGTACATATTTTTATGATGAAATCTTTTTGCACTGTTTTGATTATGCCTTCACCCTTTAAGAAGAGCAAATTTTTCTTGCATTACATGAAATTTTAAGAAATTTTGTCAGAATTTAGTGGGGCTTGATAATTGTTAATAGCTTACCAAATATGCTTTTACAAATTTACAAATACCGTTAATGATTGCATACTGTAACTAATGGTCCTTCTTTTTTCATGGTTTTACAGCTTCAGAGGACTTGGTATATGCCATCAGCAACCAAGGAGCTGCTTGTGTGTATGATCTGCCTGGTGAAACTTGGTTGGAAATCTCAGACAGTGAATATAAAACTCATACTATGAATGTTCTGTATAGTGAGCATAATATGTTCAATGGATAACATCAGCAACATGGCCATGCTTTTTAATTGGAACATTGTAAGTTTCATATTTTATCTTTATTGAAAATATATTTTTCCATTCGGCTGTTTTTATATTGGGCAAATTAATATAATATACACATCGTGTAACTTGTGCCTAGTTTCAGTGGCCTTGTGTTTGTGTCTAGTTTCAGTGGCCTTTCTAATAGTCATAATCAATTAGAAGATCAGTCTTTAATTGACCGCTGTTTTTAAATTAAAGCTCCATAAGGAAATAGAAGGGTTACCATCATCTCCAGAGTCCTTTCAGTACTTAATTGGCCTTGTTGTTATGTAAAAGTGAAGAAGGAATAGGTGTAGCATAAAAGGCTCAGTGACTGAATAGTAGACCAACAAAGAAACAGTTTAGTGGAGAAGAAACTGAGAAGCCAGAGTGAGTGGAATTTTCTGAATGAATAAAGTTTTATCAACTCCAAATAAAACCCTTGATTCTTAAAGAAGTATGAAGGTTATAGTACTTGTTTGTGCGTATGTGTTTCAGATGCATATTTACATATACATGTTGATTGATTCAAAAAAATAAAAGTATCATGTTGTGATGCTGCCAATAGTGTACCTTGCATGGCACATCATGTGGTGCCAAAGGTCCTCTGCAGTGCCCTTTGATCCAGCAGAATTACGTACACTGTATTTTACTCATTACTCTCACTTTGATACCTTTACTCTTCCAGCCTTGTATATAACCAGAAAAATTTCACCCTCTAGTTCAGATTCCCCCCCCCCCCCCCCCCCCTCACCCATTCCACTTGTTGTTTGGTCCATCTTTATAAGAGCAAAAAGTCTGTCTTATTGATAAACAATGTGATTCCCGTTTTTTTTTTTTTTATTGAAATGTTGTATTAAAGATCAAACCTGGATCAGTAATGGTTGTAGACTTGTTTACAAGGAGGAATAGGAAATTTGTAATTGAAAAAGGAATATGTCTGTTTTGACAGGGAATCATTACTATACATAATTATAAAATAAAGAACTATGTCCCTGAGAGTTTATGCCTCAGCTGAAAATTAATACAGTTCAGCTGTAACACTGTCTGATACAACTTGGGAACATTAATGGTGGGCTACAATCAAAGCTACACCTTTTGGTGTGGGTTCAGCAGTTCCTGTTTTGCTGAAACATGATAGCTCTGTCACTGTCGTGGAACTAAATTTACTTGTTCAGGTTTTTGGTTCTATGGAATCAAGAATAGTGTAGACAAAAATGGTATTTTCATTTTGTTTTTGTTAGGAAGTTTTTGTAAGTTAGCCCAAAGATTTTTTTGCCTCTACATACAAAAATAATTCAGGTTATGAAAGGGTGTTACTGTAAAGTCCGAGATTTGCTCAGACCGCTGAGAACAATTTTAAAATTCGCATGCCGCCAACTGAGTAGACTTGCCACCATCCTCCTGCTCTCCCATTGGTTCCTGATGCTAGTCACCGCCGTAAGATCCTGCTCTCCTATTGGTCAGCATCTCTCCCATCGTGCTTTACGTAAAGGCGTTCTTCGGCCACTCGGTAGCAGCATAGTTATCATAAGCCCGCCGAATTCGTTCATTCATATACAATTTTGTTTGTTAACGTAAATTCATGTTAGTGATTTCGCTTTGTACTTTATCGTGCTGTGTGAGAACTTTAGTACATAACTTAATTACGTACGTATAGTCATGGGTCCCAAGAAAGTTGCTGAAGTTTACGGAAAGAAGAGGATGCTTTCTATGGAGACAAAGATGGAGATTATCAAGAAGTATGAGGCTGGCATGCGGTTGAGTGTGATCGCTAACGAATACGGCCGAAATCCGTCGACGATAGGCACCATACTTAAGCAGAGGGAAGCCATCAAAGCAGCTACACCTTCCAAGGGCGTGAATATTTTGTCCAACAAGAGGAGCCACGTGCACGATGAGATGGAGAGGCTGCTTCTTGTATGGATAAAAGACAAAGAAATCGCTGGCAATACAATAACCGAAATGGCAATCTCCCACAAGGCCAGCGCTATTTTCGGCGATTTGATTGCCCAGGCCGAAGGCGACGGAGGAGAAGGGACATCGACGCCAACCCCAGACTTCAAGGGTTCTTGTGGGCGGTTTGAAAAATTCTGGAAACGGACTGGCATCCATTCGGTGTTGCGGCATGGGGAGGCTGCCGGCTCGGACATGAAAGCGGCCGAAGCCTTTATTAAGACGTTCACGAGATGACGATCAATGAAGGCTACAGTTCTCAGCAAGTCTTCAACTGTGATGAGACTGGCCTTTTTTGGAAAAAAAATGCCTCGTCAGACGTACATCACGGAGGAAGAGAAGAAGCTGCCCGGGCATAAGCCTATGAAAGACAGGCTTACACTCGCCAGTGGGGATTGCAAGGTGAAGCTTCTACTTGTGCATCATTTGGAGACTCCTCGAGCCCTCAAGGCCCACAAAGTGCTAAAGGAGAAGCTTCCAGTGATGTGGAGGGCTAATGCAAAAGCCTGGGTAACAAGACTTTTGTCCACAAAGTGGGTAAATCTGTGTTTCGGCCCGACAGCGAAGAAATTCTTGGAAGAGAATCGCCTCCCTATGAAATGTCTGCTGGTGTTGGACAATGCCCCTGCTCACCCTCCTGGCCTCGAGGAAGATATCCTAGCGGAGTATTCTTTTATCATGGTTCTTTATCTTCCGCCTAACACCACCCCTCTCCTCCAGCCCATGGACCAGCAAGTGATATCGAACTTCAAGAAGCTGTATATGAAACATCTTTTCAAGAAATGTTACGACATCACCGATACCACAAACCTCACCTTGTGTGAATTTTGGAAGGAGCATTGCGATATCGTGATATGCATCTGACTCATCAATCAAGCTTGGCAGGAGGTTTCAAGGCGAACCTCGAATTCTTCATGGAGGAAACTCTGGTTTGATGCCTTATCCACCCAAGACTTCGAGGGATTTGACGTGGGCGAAGCTGATGCAGATTCAGAAACAGTTGACGATCCTGAAACTTTTTGCAACCAGATCTTGACGAGATCGTTGCACTCGGCAAGTCCATGGGGCTGGTCGTTGACAAGGACGACATCAATGACCTTCTCGAGGAGCACCAAGGGAATCTTAAGACGGATGACCTGAAGGAGTTGGAGGCCATGCAACAAAGCATCGTTCAAGAAGAGTTCTCTAGCAGCGGCGAGGAGGGGGACGACCCTATGACAACGGCAGAAATTAAGGATGCTCTAGCTGCTTTTCATAAGGTGCAATCATTTGTAGAGAAGAGACACCCCGAAAAGGCTTACACAGGTCGTATGCTTGCGCAGTTCGATGACGTTTGCCTGAGTTGTTTCAGGAACATTGTGGAAAGCAGGCAGAAGCAATCTTCCTTGGATAGTTATTTTTTAAAGAGGCCTTTAGTAGGAGTAAGAAACAGGAAGATCCAAGTGATACTACAAAAAAAACAGAAAGTTGAAAGTGGTGAAGAAATAGAAATTTTGTAAAAAAAAAAAAAAAAAAAAAAAAATGTAAAGTATAAAAAAGTAAAAAAAAATGTAAAAATCAAAAAAAGAAAAAAAAAGAAATTTAATTTTAAGTTTTTTGTAAAAAGTGTTAACGTTTTCTGCCATTTGTTAATATGTTTCGTAAAGTTTAGTGTTAATGTTTCCTATAATTTTTTAATGTGTTTTGTAAAATTAAGTGTTCAAGTTTCTGCCATTTGTCCTCCTCCTCTGTCGCCACTTTCGTAGATAGCCTCACTCGAAAGGTAAGGTTCCACATTTTACTATATACGTACGTATGTACGTACAGTATTTCTTGTACTACCATGTACACTAATACACTTTATTTACAGGTATGTAGTACATATTAGTAGTATATGTAGTTTAAGTTAGGTATTGAATGGTCCAAATTGTTGTATTTCATTGTTTATTGATCAATTTAGCTTTATTATAAAATTTACTGGGGTGTTTTTGTAGGGCTTGGAACAAATTAGGCAATTTACATGTATAAAATGCGGCTCAAGATACGAAAAAATCAGGTTACGAAGGCCACCTCGGAACGGATTAATTTAGTATCTTGAAGTACTACTGTACTTGTAGGAAGGTTCAGTGCAGCATCAGACAGAGGTGTGAGGAGTGTGGAGATAGGTTGCAAGAAAAAATGGAGGATTACTTAAAACATGGAAAATCTCTAGCTTCTAAGAACTAGTGTAAGGAAGGCGTAGAGACACAAGCAATAGATAAGGAAGCGCTAGAATCAGAGCTATTTAGAAGACAGATTGTCATCCAGTATGTCCATCTTATTTACTAATTTAATGAATAAGCTAACTGAGAGTAAGAGTTGTGGTAGTAATAGTAGTGCAGTGGTGCCAATCGAGCTCTCAAAGTTTATTTGTCACGTACTGAGGAACTTTTACCTCGTCCAAGAATCTTATTTGGTTTCCCCTAGGTGTCCATCTCGTTCCATTTCCAAAGTGCAGTTAGTTTCTCCTTGCGAGGGGTTTTAGTCAAGCATCAGTTGGTTCTTCATCGCTTTCAGAGCCTTCTAGTTGGGGCTTTGCGTCCAAGGGCGCACAGTATTGCGGATGGCTACCCTTTGGCTTTTGGGAGGAATTTTTCGGTGTCTGCGATAGTTTAGGCGGTTATTTGAGAGTCGGTGTGGATTTTCACAACGCTCTACCTTAGGGATTTTCAGTTTCTTCAGAGAAAGTTTATTCGTTGGGTCCTGTCGTTGCAGGAACTGTTTTATAGTTGGCTTGGTAGTCAGGATGTTAGAAGTTTAGGTAGTCAGTGATAGTCTAAATGAACTTGAGTGTTTCTGTTGGTCAAGCTTAGACTGAGTGTATTGTTCCTTTAGGCCCTTGAGGTTAGGCAGATCCCGATGGTCATGTTGGAATAACTACAAGTTCTTCAGCACAAGTCAGCTGTGTCTGTGAGCAGTAGAGAACTTGAAGGTTCACCATTTCCCCTCCATACATGAGAGGTATAGAATAGCACATGGGAGGTTCTTCAGACTCAGGCAGTACCTTGGACTTGACACTGATGGTAAGGTGCTTCCTCTGCAAGCATCCTTACCTTCTGAGTTGGATGATTAGGTGAGGAGATTTGTTTTTACCTCCATGAATAAGAAGTATAGCTTACCACATGGGAGTTATTTCTGACTCAGATGGCACCTTGGACTCAACACTGAAGTACTACTTTCTTTGCAAACATCCTCACCTACCGAGTTAGATAAGGAGGAGATACATACATTTATACATGGTAGGTTGGTAATGAGTTACCTGCGTATGCTCCGTGGACAGGTCGGGCGGAATTAGATTGATCCCACCTCCATTAAATTTTGTTAATCGGGCTAATTCAGGTGTTCAGGGAGTGTATTGCAGTATGAAGTTTTCATAATAAAACTAATATTGTAATACTTACCTGAACACCTGAATGATTCAATTGAGGAGGCAGGCCTCTGGTGGCCGGTATTTACAGCAGCATTGCCATTGGTAATACACGTAACTCATTTGACTAGATTTACCTGCAACGTTGGTAGCGGTGACAGTTAAAATTACCCACTTTGTGGGTAAATCTGTGGGGATATAGTTCGGGCTGGTCAGTGACCAAGGCTAATTCAGGTGTTCAGGTAAGTATTACAATATTAGTTTTATTATGAAAACTTCATATTGCAAGCTCCTGTGTACTCTTGATGCTGCTTTTGAATTTCCAGTTTCATACAAGCCCCCAGATTCTGTCTTGACCTTACTGCTGCTTTTGACTTTGTTTATCCTCAGGTTTTTATTTTCAAACGTAAATGAAAATTTGTGGGCCATTTCTTAATAATATTATTGAATTTTTGACCAAGAGATTTCAAAGAGTGGTTGATGGCGGACTCTATGGTGACTGTACATTAAATGTAATCTTTTTTTTGTTCCCTAGGTCATTTGATTTAATTTTGAAACAATCTTATTCCTTATGCAGATGATGCTATGCTCTGTGCACTCGTCCCACATATCCCATAGATAGGCAGGTAATTATGCAGTCTTGCTTCTCTATAAGTTCAGTACCACAGTTTCAGTAAGTTTTGTTCTTGCTGAAAACAAATTATTTGGGATGAATTTTACCTATGTAGATCTTTGTGGTAGCAGGTGCAGTCAGTATTCGAAGTAGAGAGGATGATCACTTTGCAAACCCAGATGACTGTCTGGATCACCTGTTCTCCACCAGGTGTATCTCAGATGTTCTTGCTATCGTTCAGTATGGTGGTTGGTGCAGTTGCTAGTTTTGCTGTTGGCTCTTTCTTCACAGTATTGTGACTTTTTTGTTCTGTTTGACAGTACAAACAAAATGTCCCTTTTTTCAGGAATGATATCTGCGTTAACAGAGTATAGTGGAAACAAAATTATAAATAATTATTTTTCTAAACCTGCAATTAAGTCCTTGAAACTTTGTAGCTGGCAGATGTTTCTCACTTCATAGATTTTGTTACTGTATTTTACTTATTCATCTTATTTGATGTTATTTATCTTATTTGTTTTCTTTTGTTATTTGTGAGTCATAGTTTATTCTTAACTTGTCAATGTTCTTATCTGTTCTGGGCTACTTTACGTATTGTGGACTTTTATATTGTAGCATTTTGTTTTTTCAACTATTCCACTTTGGCTTGTAATGTATCAGTAATGATAATTAGCTGGTGAGATTATTGCAAGTATTGACAAGGAGCATAGTTGAATCAGTCATGCCAGGCTGCAAGTGAGCACTATTTTAAGTCTCTGGGAGTGAGCTCTCATACTCCCTTGGGTGATTGCTTAGGTTCTAGCTGGGCCAGCATGGGCCTCACTGAGTGTTCCCAGTAACCCATCACTCGCTTGGACACAAGGGCTGACCTCAGCTCTTTCTTTTGTGTCTTTCAGGAAACATTCTTAGTAAGGTAGTGCAGCCCGCTTGTTCTGCATGTATCTAATCTCTGGAATGTATGTATGTAAGTAACCAGGACAGCTCTTTTTCCAAGGTCTGTATGGATAGACATAGGTAGAGCCCTCCCATCCCCCTTGCTCTGTGCATGCTAGGTCTACAGATACTGCCAACAGTGGGTTTACTTGTGGTAGATCCCTTGGAATGATCTGCTTGCACTTGACCATGCTGCCTCTCACTTAGGTTATTGGCCACCATATGTTTAAGAGTTATGCAAGTATAGTAGGGTGAATGCCCATTCCACTTTACCCTCTACTAGCTTAACTGCTACAAGCATAGGGAAGTGTACAGGGTACCATCCCTGATTTTGAATGTTAGTAGGGTGGGTCTTCCATGGTGCCCAGGGGTGTCATTTCAGATTTTTGTAGGGAGGGGGCGCAAAGATGTTTTGGCGAGTGAACCGAGCCTAATGAGTTTGGGGTTTTTTGATTCTGAGCTATTTTATGTGCTTTTTAAAGCCACACAAGCAAGGTATTTCAACAAAAATTATATACTCCCACTTCTGTTTATTTATCTCATCATCACTGGTAGCTAGTAGACAGACGAGGATCACGAAACTTTATATATTTCCGAGAAATTCCATATATTTATGATTCCACATTTAAAAAGAAAACATGCTGTTACTTCTTGACGCATGGTGTTTCACTGGGTTTCTGTATCTGTAGTGGGGACCAAACACCACGCTCCCACGAACAAACAAGGGAGCAGATGGGTGCATCTACCTCTCTCTTCCCTGTTGGGGATGGGTTCGTGTCATCAGTGTACCTCATGCAGTGCACTGTAGGCATTACTTAAGGTTCTTTGCAGCATCCCTTCAGCCTCTAGCTGCAACCTCTTTCTTTCCTTTACTATACCTCCAAACATATTCTCTTCCATCCAACTTTCCTTCATCTCCTAACAGATGTTTGATCATTATTTTCAGTGCTGAATGACTTCATAGGTCCCAGCACTTGGCCTTTTGCCTAAATGTTATATTCCAATTTCTCTCTCTCTTGGGACAGGACCTAACTCATGCTTCATACAGTTTGAGGGAACTGAATGTCCCCTCTGCTCCAAAACCTCAGCAGTCCAACTTGAAAAGCATTTCTGGGAGATTTGAGTTTACCCTTAGTGCCTCTGAATAAAGATAGTCTGTTGGGCTGCTATGGTCTCAGCTTGCTTGTGGTGCTTCAGGTCAAGTGAGCTCTTTGATTTCTGGGTCGGAGAGTTCCCTGTTGTCTAGATCAAGCAAGCTCCTCCTCCTCCTGGTCACATGCCAGAGGAGAATTGACATACAGTACTGGACGACACAGAGACTAAACTCTTTGCGTTGGACTCAACAGCCTGCGAGTTCCTATGAAAGTAGTCTTACTCAGAGGACTAGTTTGATGATGGCCTCACCATTACTCTTTCTCAAGAGACAATGGACTCTTTGATACACTGTACGGTGTCTTTCAAACCCACTGGGAGGGGAGAAGATTTATTTGGTGTGATTTATAAAGTTCAGCTTGTCACGCCAAGCACTGGGTGCTTCCAGCCATTCAATGCTTAAGAATAAAGATGGAGTTGAAGTGAGTGAACAGCAAAATAGAGATATCTTGTCAGCAGGAAAACCCACTGGGCTGGCTAAGCCTTCAATGACTGGGCTAAGAAATTTTTTTTTCCTCCTAGTACAATATCTATCCCTCAACAGGTTATTAGTTATTGTTATTATATGACATTAATAACAGAGGTTCTTGCAATAAGTGATGGTGGCATTTGAGATTGAAGATAATTATCTCAACTTGGATACGACTGAAGTCCTAGGAACTACACTTTCAAGTTGTTTATCAACAACTAGGCTCATGCTTGGATGGGATGAAGATGGTGTTGATCCTGGATATCAGAACATTTTGATTGAGACTGCTACTGCTATTCCCAGTACCCAGGATGGTGGTGATGACAGAGGTGATAAGGATGATGCCATTCCTATCATGCCTAGATGTGTATTGGAAAGGCAGTGATGAACGACATGGCAAATCTTCTACTTTGAGTAACAGAGGTAAGCATACTGGTAAGCTACCTGTCCTGATCATAGTTTAAAATATGTGATCTTTATTTAGAAATGGAGGTAAGAAAAGATAAAGGTTCGGTAGAGGTGAGACTGTTATTGGCAATGGGATAGCATGAGAAGGGGGCGAGGTATAATTGTCAAAAAAGAAACTCGGCTCTTTCTTGAAGTGATAATTATTCTCTGCTTATTGTATCTCATTCCAAGCAGTATATATGGAATAAGTAAATAATGTAACAGGTTTGGGCACAGTAGATACCCCTATATGTTATACGTATGTCCAAGTACCCATATTCTTAGAAGTTTGGAGCTAATTTAAACTTTTGTGTAGCATAAAATTATAGTTTTTATAAGTAAATAAATTGTAAAAATTTAATGTACATACAGGAAAGTAGAAATAAAGAAATAATTTATTTAACAATATAAATTAAATGCTGTGTATATGCAAATATTGTTTTTGTACAAGTCTACTGGTCAAAAATTACATGTTTGGACTTCCAATTGCCTAGTGTGTGATCGTTTTTTTTTTTTTATCACTAGCCCCGATAGTATAAATGAATGAGATTACTGTACCTGAGACCAAGCTAGGGTAGGGACTTGTCATCTTTTCCTTTCATAATATCTTTTTTAGTGTAGGTGTACTAGTTAAATCTTTCAAGTCATCTTGTTCAATTAAACGCTTGCTGCTAAGTTTATATTCTTACGTTTCAGCCGGCCTCGTGTGGCCCAAGATGTAAAGGAAAATATTACGTATATGGAAATGAAAGGTAACTGGATATTAACTTACCTTAAAAAAGGGGGGTTTTGGTATAATTATTTTTAGAGAAAAAGGTCGCCAGAAAACTCGGCTAATTACTTTACATACATTTATTTACAAGAGGCCATTTAATGGCCTTGGAGAAAGAGTAAATGCAGCTGGTCCGCACAGGGAACAATATTATCTCTCACAAGGGGATAGCTGGCTAAAATGAGATTCACATAAAAGCTGGTTTTCAAAATAATTATTCATATTATCTTGGGGTAATGCAGCACTTGCGGGCGCGAAGACTTGGACACGTGACTTAGCAAATCTGGATGCCATAGTAAGTGGACCTTTGTAGAATGTGGCGTCGGCTTTGTCTCAGGTCTGGGCGCGCCAGTAAAGCCTTGGTAGGCCTATGGAAGGCTGCTGGCTGGGGACATCTGTCCGAGGTCACGGCTTGGAGTGGACTGAGATCGAAATGCAGGTGTGATTCATGGGGGATGGGCTCAGCTTATCCCCCCAAGAGCAGGGCATCCTGGAAACAGAACATACGGCCAGCAAAGGGTTCACAGGAAAAAGGAGCTTAAGACGTAGGCCTAATAAGTACCTAGCTAGCTACACACTTCCCTTTGGGATATGCCCCTATGGCTGACAAGAGTCTCTATTCCCCCTCTCTAAAAGGAAATTCCTGTCTCTGGCTGGCATTTTCCCCTTTGAAGTCGGCTGATTTGGGGAAAATGGCTGCTTTTCTAGCAATCAAAATATTTAACTAAATGCTGGGTAGACGAGGAGATCAATAAATGTAACAGCTCCCCCTGTTAAGAAGGCATTCACTCCCTTTTGGGCATGAAGGCCTTGGCTAAATAAGTTGATTGTCTCAACTACCCAGTTCTCCTACTCTAACAGGTTTTTAGAGCAGTGATACGGCTAACTACAGTGGCCTACCTAACTTATAAGTGGAGATGCTAAGTTTACGAACTCTGAATTAATGTAGTCTAGCCTAAGTGAGAACTACGGGTCGCCTATGACGACAGTCTAGTCTACCACTATTTAAGGTTACTTTGAAAACTACTTGCTACTACCCTAATGCCCTGGTACTAAATTATTTGCCTAACCTACTCATTACAATTAATTAGAGATGTAATCATTCCAGTGTGTGGTACGCACAGCAGTGGTTTATCGACCTGAATTGTTAAAATACATGAGAGGTAATGATGCGTGAGGATGATGAGTGATTAGTAGTGTACCAGGATGGAAATATAATGAGGTGATTATGACATTTACATGAGGGTTAGTATTACAATTTCTAGGGGGTTATTTTCTTAATCTACTGGCAGAGATCAGGCTTGCTACCTTCTTTGGGTAGGTGCCATGATCACTGCAAATGAATGCGACACTGTACCTCGGGCACAGGTGTCAAGGAGAGCATGTGGCTCTTTGGTTAGTTTGTTAATTTGCTACATCCCTTCTTCTTCTTCTTCTTATTCCTCCAGGGCCTGGCTACACCAGTCCCAGGAGTTGACGGAGGCACCGACTCTGGGGTAAGGCCAGAAACGCCGTCAGGAGCAGAGGTAGTGGTAGCCTGAGGGATTTCAGAACACCCTACTTCGGTATCTGCAGCAACCGTCGTAGAGGTGGAACCTACTGCAGGGGAGGCCCTCACTTTGGCTGCTGCGACAGCCATCATAAGGGTAAGACTCCAGGCTGACTCCTGGTCGTCCAGAGGAGGTGTAAAGGTGAGGTCTGCCGGGAGGTTCATCCTCGGGCGACAGAGGTGATGTGGAAGAAGAATCATGGACTTGGGACTGGACATGGGCTGTGGTAAGCTCCATGCCGGTTGGAGGATATCCTGTAGGAGTATCCTTGATAAGGTTAGGTGCCGGCGCTAGCTCGGGGCCAGGCGCAAAGGTCAAGGTTTGTGGTGGCTCTACGTCCAGGCTGGATAGAGCTTGGCACTGCTCAGTGCTGCCAAGTGGCACTGGCAGAGTGTTGAGGTCAATTGGACCAGTGACGGGTACCGGAGGTAATACCTCTCAGCGGGCCCTTGGTAATGGGAGACAGAGGTTCCTGTCTCTTTTGGAAGGCTGAGCCTTATGGAAAATAGACAGTGTCCGCTCCACATAGCTTGCTAGGGCACCTAAGCCAATTAGTGGAGTGCCCTATTATGTTACAGGTTTTGCAACGGAACTGTGAATGATCAATCTCCCTCCTTGGTAGCGGGGAAGACTATTGGTGGCCGTACTTCCGGGAGGAAGTAGGTCTTTGATGGCTCCTTGCTTTGGAGTGTTTTGTCATGGGGTTAGGACCCCTAGGCTTTTTGAAATGCGAGGGAGACTTCATGTTTTGCCCTAGGAGGAGGTCATAACCTCCTGGAATGTAGCTTGCAACTGCAAGGGTACATACTTTAGAGAAGTGAGGTCTGGTGACTCTCAATTGTACGGTCGGAAGGATCAGTTTAATATGATTGATGCCTTCAATCGTGATTAGTTGATGTCTATCGACGATAGCCCCTCGGGGGATTTGATCTTCCCGTATCAGGGAGATTTGAGCGCCAGAGTCGTAGTAGGCTCTGACGTGACTTGGCGGATAATGACTTTGGAGGGGTGCGATGGTTATAAGGCCCTGAGCTGGGGGTCCTAGTGAGGAAGAATTGGTGACGGCCATGGCGATGGCGGGAATACTAAAATACGTGCACCCTCCGTAGTTGGCAGACATGTGACCCTTGTGGCCACAGTCTCGGCAGAACTGGTTCCAGAACTTCTTCCGTGGCACTGGGTGATAAGGCCAAGATGGCACCACAGGTTGCGAATCTGTGGAGTCACCAAGGCTTGCAGTGTGCTCTGGCACAGGTGAAGAGTCCTCTCTGGCAGTGATTAGATGTGGGGAGGTGAATGAGTCCTCCGTTGAATCACCCTTGGAAACAAGTCCTGGGTTAACTGGTGGGCTCACCTCTTCCAAAAGGGAGGAGGTAGGCGGTAAAATGGTAAAAGGCTGGCCAGAGACGGCTGGACTGTGGGACACAGTGTGTGTATGGCTGGAAGCTTGCCGAGTGATTTCTTCATCTCTGAGAGCTAGCTTTGGCTTTCTCTCTTCTTCTCTGCTTCTTTCTCTTTTCCCTCTGCTTCTCTGGCTTTTCTCTGGTTTTCTCTTTCTTCCTTTTCTTGCAGGCGCGCGGCATCCTGCTGCACCTTCACCCACTGGCCAAGTGCTGGTCCAATGTAACCGGCCTCCTTGCCCAGAGCCATGAGTGTCAGGAGCCTCTCCAGCTCCATGGATATAGGTGGTTGGGCAGCAGGAGAAGACATTTCTCTAGGCTGCAGTAGAAGCTCGGACAAATTTGAAAATAATGCCCAGGAATAGTATTGGATGGAATGCGAGTGCCTACTTGGTAACGTGGCACTCACTTAGAAATGGGTTCTGCACTGTGTTAATGAAAGGATGTCTGAAAAGACTGGGTGCTCTGTAGCACGTTGTGAATGGCACCTTCTGATGAGGTTAAAAATCAAATGGAGTGTGCTGTGTAAGGTACACTTACGGGCGTTCCTAACCTGGGAGACGCTGGAATGGACAACCTGTAGGTCCAATACAGGTGCACGGCACTTATGGAGGCGTTCCTTGATGTAGTGATCCGTAATGGCGGAAACACTAATGAAATATGCGTTCCGTAATGACGGACACACAGTTGAATAGCTACCTGTACGTCCTATACAGGTGCAGCGGCACTTTTGAGGTGTTCCTTTTTGACAGCACTTAGGGCTGGTATTGCTGCACTTCGGGAGGCGTTCCCTTGTTGAGTGTTCCGAAGGAGCACTGATCCTTGGACATAGAAACACTAATGAATTGGGCGTTCCGTAAGGACGGACACGCAGGTAAAGAGCTACCTGTACGTCTGTACAGGTGCACGGCACTTGAAGGAGGCATTCCTTGATGTGTTCTGAAGGATCACTGATCCTTGTACATGGACACACTAAATGCAGTAATGGTGGAGGAGAGAAAGTAAAAGGTGGGAGTACTTCAGCAGCCAGTCGATGGACAGTGTCACGAATTAGGGGCACTGTAAAATGGTAAGGCCTGTGGTGCACTGGTGGTGGCCAGTCCTAGACTGGTAACGACTTCCTTGATGGAAGTAATGAGGTTGCGGTGCACACTGTGCAATCTGTGCTTGCGGTATACGCAAGTCTTTTGGGATAAAGAAATGAAAAAGACCACTCGGGCACGACAGGTAACGGTAAATTGGAAATGCTCAGTCCTTGGCTGAAGTACTTGGTAAATGAAGTAAATGCTTGCAAGACTGCAATAGACAGGCGCGTATTACGCTCAGTGTAAATGAAAGACACAAGAGACTAAAATAATGTTAATGTTGCATGCGTATAAATAATGGACGTAGTACTCTTGGCTTTTGGAATGATAGGTTCGTTCTCTCTCTCTCTCTCTCTCTCTCTCTCTCTCTCTCTCTCTCTCTCTCTCTCTCTCTCTCTCTCTCTCTCTCTCTCTCTCTGAGAGCGTGAAATGATATATGACGAAACTCCATGTATTTATGTGAACTAATACTTTTAGTTTTAATATGACGCAACTTGCGTTAAATGATCTCCTTACGTTAAAGTTTAATGAAATAATTGCTTTGGATAAGTTTTATGTAAACAGAACACACTAGCGATGAACGATGTTTATGTTACCTTGAAATGGATTGCGTTTTAATGAAATTTACAATAATGCGTTTTATGTTAACAATTTTTTTAATGTGATTTACTTTTAAGATTTACGTTAACTTTACGTAAGTTTACTAGGTCCCTGTGACAAGTGAAAATGATGATAAGGATTTGAAACGATGTTAGCAAAACATTTTTAAAAGAGGTTACGTTAAGTCCGAAGTGAAATGAAACTTCCGCTCAGCGAGCGGGTGAGCGATACGAGGTGAAATGCGCGGTGAGCGCTACATGCGGTGACGAGACAGCTGATTTTCTGTAAACGCGAAGGAGACTTACAACACGAAATTCTAATTTCTTATTCAAAGCAAAACAGCATTAAATTTTCTGGCAGAACGATAGATACTAGTATGGTGATTGATATTATTTACGTTAACACATCAAGACTTCCGTTAATTTGCTTAAATCTTTGAGATAAAGCATAAAGGGGTAAAGATGGCTACCGTTGGTGAATGAGTGAGTTTTGGCTGGCTGCCAGGTCTGGAAGAGCGCATGCGCCAAGCTGAGAGCTGGCAGGCTATGCAGTTACCAACACTTGAAATGTAAACTAAATTAAAACAAATTCCCCTAACATATCACAGACTAAAGAATTGTACACTTCTTTTGCCATAACTATTAGTAGAACACTCCTAACTAGCTAGGCTTGCTAACACATGCAATAAACCCTGGCAAAGCACTTCCTAGTTTGAACTAGTACTTTCTGGCATCTATCTTACACACGTGCTTGTGTCTCGTCAGGTGAGCACAATACAAAATAACATAATTCGCTCGTCGCTCTGGCCGTTACAATAATAATATTTCTACTTAACACTCTTTTAAACCACTTATAAAATAATTCCTTAACGTACCTTAAGCTAACATTGGTTATAAATAATCATATTATATGAATGATTTACCTTACCGTGAGTCGTGCGTGTCTCTCCTGCTGCAAGTGTGCTTTGATTTACGCTTTGTAAAATCATTTACAGTTTTACGTTTTACAAGGGATAACGCGATTTACAAGCTTTTTTTAAACAAGCCAGGTTCGTGGCAAGCGTCGACACTTACGTTTGAGCCAGCCTCATGTGGCCCAAAATGTAAAGGAAAATATATGGAAATGAAAGGTAACTGGATATTAACTTACCTTAAAAAAGGGGGTTTTGGTATTTTTATTTTTAGAGAAAAAGGTCGCCAGAAAACTCAGCTAATTACTTTACATACATTTATTTACAAGAGGCCGTTTAATGGCCTTGAAGAAAGGGTAAATGCAGCTGGTCCGCACAGGGAACAATATTATCTCTCACAAGGGGATAGCTGGCTAAAATGAGATTCACGTAAAGGCTGGTTTTCAAAATAATTCATATTATCTTGGGGTAATGCAGCACTTGCGGGCGCGAAGACTTGGACACGTGACTCAGCAAATCTGGATGCCATAGTAAGTGGACCTTTGTAGAATACGGCGTCGGCTTTGTCTCAGGTCTGGGCGCGCCAGTAACGCCTTGGTAGGCCTATGGAAGGCTGCTGGCTGGGGACATCCGTCCGAGGTCACAGCTTGGAGCGGACTGAGATCGAAATGCAGGTGTGATTCATGGGGGATGGGTTCAGCTTATCCCCCCAAAAGCAGGGCATCCTGGAAACAGAAGATACAGCCAGCAAAGGGTTCACAGGAAAAAGGAGCTTAAGACATAGGCCTAATAAGTACCTAGCTAGCTACACACTTCCCTTTGGGATACGTCCCTAAGGCTGACAAGTCTCTCTATTCCCCTCTCTAACAGGAAATTCCTATCTCTGGCTGGCATTTTCCCCTTTGAAGTCAGCTGATTCGGGGAAAATGGCTGCTTTTCTAGCAATCAAAATATTTAACTAAATGCTGGGTAGACAAGGAGATCAATAAATGTAACAATATATACGTAAACCTAATTTGTCATACCTACTATAATATAAGCCTTTAACAAAATACTGAAGGTATGTTATCCACAATTTCATGTTATAGAATTAAGAAAAAACAGAACTCTGATAACTTTATGTTTTCCCTTTATTTTTTTTCTTAACATTTTGTTACAAGATTCGTGCTTCACTCTAGTCAAAAAATAATATACATACTTTAAAATCAATTACACCACTAACATATCAGATATTTACAGAAAGCTACAGTTAATGAGCTTAAAGCTTTATTTGTCAGTGTTGTGAGGCTTGTACAGTATTTTCAAATATTTTTCTAATTTTTTATAATAATGTACAGTATTTTCAAATACTTTTCTCATTTTTTATAATAATTTGAAAACACCTTTGTTTAGAAATTAATGTATAATGTGAACTGACATTTAAAATAACATAACATGGAGATTTTTTTATATAAAAATTTGTAACGACATAATAAAGAAAGGCTAAACATATCTAGGCAAGCTTTGTCATCAATTATGTAGCTAAAAAGATTTACTCTACATATGATGCAATTTAGTTGGTATACAATCCATTACGTAACCTAAAAAATTTTGATCTTCATATATGATACAATACATATAAGCTGATATACAAAACTTACCTACTTCTGGCCTTTACTTATAAATTTCACATCAGAGAGTAATACTATTGAAAATGATGGAAAATGCAAAATGACTGAAGCAGAAGATATATTTAAGAGTCACCATTCATCATGCATAATGACTGACTGAAGCAGGAGATATATTTAAGTCACCACTCATCAATTTTTGCATTGATATTTATGCACCCTTTTCTCTTTCTTCAATTTCATCTTTCATATTAAACATAAGATTGCACCAGTCTGGAAGTAAATCATTTGAAAGATATTGCTCCCGAGGTAATGAACGAAGAGTAACAGCTTCTGTGCCACCCATTATAGCAGCTGAAATAAATAAAAAACTATTGTAAATTAACATATTAAGAAATAATTATAAAACTACGTATTGTAGATTAACATATTAAGAAATAAAAAAAGTAATTATAAAACCACCATTATAGGCTGAATATTTCAAATACAACAAAACGAAGTCTCAGAGCAGTGACTTTTTTTTACTTGATCAACTTTTTTTCCTTTAGGAAAGTAATAACTATAATAATTCAAAATTCAAATTCAAAAGCTTTATTTCGTACATAAGAGGCCATAGACAAATACATACATACATATACACACACAAACATATATAAAAAGTCTCCAAACTCTAAGAGGATAAAATTTAAAATAAGTATGAGAAATGATTATGAAAGAGAGGTGAAAAATTATGATATGAATGAGATGCGGATAATGAAACTAAATGATTCTTCCTACTAAAAGGTCATATACATGTACATATGTAGCATATCAGAACAAAACAAAGAAATACTATATTCTTGCATAAGGAGTGCACCAAATGCACTAAGTATAAATGAGGCTTTTCCAGTGTTTGAAAATAATTGAATTATGCAAGTAAACTGGGTGGGCAACCCTCTTCATAATACAGTTTTCAGAATTCCTCAGCATTTGCAAATAGCATGTTATGGTTTTGCATCTCGGTTCTTGAAAAGATGGCTGACCAAAAGCCACAAAAGAGCAGATGCGCTTACATGCCTCGGAATGCCCAAGAGTCTTCGTAGGCTATCGTTGTAACATACTCTCAGCTTATTCATAGTTCAAAAGGAGCTGCTGCATGATCTAAGCAGTTATCTAATCAACCTAAAGATTAGTCATTTACTGACTGATCAAAAATAGATTCCCAAAACTATACAGTTGCTTTACATGCCATCATTCTAAAATCAGTAAAACAGTCTTTGCCCTTCTATTGTAGGTAGAAGAAGAGCAATACATATTCCATTCCACCAATATGTTGGGTTGTTCATGTACCTATTAAAATAATACAAGGTGGGCACCTTGCATGGAGTGTGGTCAGCTCTTGTGAGTGTTGGGACATGATAGCCCCAGGTCAGCCAGGCTGGTGACATTGCTAGTGTTTGTGAATCCTTGGGTTGCTCTCAGTGTGCTGTCCACCAGTTCTCTTTGCTCTGGGGGAAGTGCTGGCCTATGCTGAGGGTCAGGAAGGGGCATGGGACTGAATATTAAATCCTTAAAGGCTTGCTGGCAGGGGCAGAGGGCAAGGCTGTTTTGTTGCCATCCCTTCCAGAGGGTAGAGACAAACATGCAGTACTTTCCTCTCTGCCTGATGCAGCACTTGGAGAGTGCTGACTTCCAGATTTTCATCAAGCCTTGGTGGGTGGGATTCCTGGGCCCAAGCCCTTTGACTTTGGGTTGGATGATGCTGGTGTCCATTTGTAGCTGAGTAGACTTGTGGGCTGAAGACGGTCTGAGGATGCAATGTGATTTGGGTGTTGCATCCCTGCACCTGTAGTAGTTGCCTGCACCTTGTGGAAGTGGGTGGCTGCATTTTGGCAGGGTAGGCAGTGGTTACCATGTCCCTGCCCCTATAGTGGAGGATTGTTCCTTGTGCAGAGTTTGAATAATCTACAAGGCTGACTCTGCAGAGGGATGAAGTTTTGTTTCTTCTAGTACCTTAGGTTCCTTAACAAGAGGCTAAAATTGGAAGGTGTTATATAATGGGTGTAGGTTTTCCATTGGTGTGGCTTCTGAGAGGAAAATAAAAATTAGGAAAATAAAGGGGAAAAATAATGGAGGGGGTTTGAAGGCAGAAAACTCATGATTTTGAATAACTGGTCTGTGCAGCTTTTTGAAAGGATAATGGAGAAATCTTCTTAATCCTTATGGGCAGTTTACATTTTTGCATTGGTCCTCTTCAGTGTGATTTTGCTTTGTCTTTCCCAAGTTAGGATTAACAGGGAAGGCTGAAGTCTGGATAGACAAACATCCATAAACCCTCAGGAAAAACAAATTATGAAATGAGCCTCTGGAAAAGGTTTTTTAAGAACACTAACCCCGACTAAGCAATAAACTGAGAACGAGGACCTATGCAGTTATTTATAGCTCTACATCTTGGAGTAGTCAGTGCTGGAACCGCAGAAGTCACTGGAAGTGGCATGCAAAGCCACTGCACCATCCAAGGTCCCAGCAGGTCAAGTCAGTGGACTGAAATTTAGATTCATGTACTGTACATATTAATTTACTACATAGGTCCTCAATTTATCAGACTTCAAGATAATGGATTTTGGTATTCCAGTTGAATCTCTTGAAACCGGCATTCTATGGTCCCGGAAGTCCCGTGGTTTGGCTTGATTTTGAATCAGCCGCCATTAGTTCGCTGCGCAGCCACCATATGACAGTTAAAACTATGACCTATCTCCTTTGCTTTCATAAAAATATTTGTTAGTAAACAAAATGTGTGTAAAGTCAAATATGTTCAAGATATTAACTTTAAAAGAATAAATATATTTTCTAAAATATTCCACTTGAGAAGGCTCTACCAAGTCAAAACTTTTAATAAAAACAAGGAGACATTTGGCAATGCACGAATAAGGAGACATTTGGCAATGCATGAATTCCTTACTCTTAGAGGAGTGCTTGGAAAAACTTATAGGTTATGGAGGAGTTATGGGAGTTCCATTTGACAACGTCCTTGAGAGAGAGAGAGAGAGTCTCGTGGTTTGTATTGCTGTTGAAATCGTGTAGTATGTACAGGCAGTCCCCAGGTTATGAGGGGTTCGGCTTATGACGTTCCGAGGTTACAACACTTTTCAATTATATTTATCGGAAATTATTTCCAGGTTTACGACGCGTGTTCCAGACTTACGTTGCCTACGACGCTTATCTGCCAGAAGAAATATGACACCAAAAATGCAAAATAATAAATATTTGAGGGTATTTTCATGAATAATACCATAAGAATGCAGTTTACATAGTTTTGAATGCACCCAAAGCATTAAAAGTAAGGTTTTCTTAGGATTTTTGACGATTTTCCGGCTTATGACCATTTTCGGCTCACAACGCGTCTCAAGAACAGAACCCCCGTCGTAACCCGGGGACTGCCTCTATTTGTGTTTTGGTTTTCTGTAAGAGAGAGAGAGAGAGAGAGAGAGAGAGAGAGAGAGAGAGAGAGAGAGAGAGAGAGAGAGAGAGAGAGAGAGAGAGAGAGTTCTGGGTTGTCTGATGGTGCGGTTGGAGTTAGTTGTTAAGATTAGAGTTCTGAGGAGTCAGTCTGTAATCAGAGCCGGTGATGGTCAGTAGTGTTGGCAGCAGTCTGTGGAGAGTGTTTGAAGGCATTGATGGTGAGTTGAATTGTGTTATTGGTTTGTTGTTTAGTTGTTGTTAAGTTTGATGTTGTTTGCTGAGAGTTGTTGTGCCTGTGTTGTTAGATTTGTTGTGCTTGTGAAATTCTGTTGAGTTGTATGTAAGTTGTTATAGTTGAGGGTTGTTGTTGGGGAGTTATTGTGGTTTCTTGGTGTAGTTGTGAGTTTTTGAGGGTTGTTGTTGGTAAGCCGTTGTGATTTCTTAGTGTTGTTAGTGGGCGTGTGTTGCCTTTTTATATTGTTTTTTGTGTTAGTGATTGTTTGTGCAGTAGTCTTTTGTTGTGGTTGCAGTCCTTGTTTGTTTGCTGTGTTGTTGAGTTGTGGTTGTCTTTGTTGTTGTGTTGTGGTCCTTGGGTGTTGTGTTGTTGTTGAGTTGTGGGTTTGTGGTTCTTGGTTGTTGTCTTTGTTGTTGGTTGTGTGTTGCAACAGCTGTATCCAGTGGACAGTACAGCTCCTCGCCCTGAGTGTGTCAAGTAGTTGGTAAGTACATGTGTTTTGAAAGTTTTTTTGTTTTTGGGTTTGTGATCCCGCCACATTATTAATTGGCGCCCAACGTGGGGCTGCTGGTGTGGCATCTATAGGACAGTTGGTGTGGTGGGTTGCGTGATTGGTGAAGGAAAATAAGTACGGAAGGTTTGACTGAAGTGGAGAGGCTGAAGGAGGAGTTGCGGTTGGCGAGGGAAGCTAAGGAAAGATTGGAAGTGGAGAATGAGAGGTTAAGGGCAGTGTGATGTGCTGAAGAGCGAGTTAGAGGAATGTTAAGGAGTGTGAAAGTGGAAATGAAGGAAGAGTGAAAAGAGTGGAAGACAGAATGGTTGAGAAAATGGACGAAAAATTCGGAGTAATGATGAATGCAGTGCAGATGATGAAGGGGTGTGTGGGAGAGGGAGCTGTAGGAGGTAGGCCTACTGGGTCTTGTGACGGGCCAGGAGCGATTAAGAAAGGGAAAGAACAAGTGGATGAGCGTATGAGTGATGAAGATGATTTGGTTGTGGTGTAAGGGGAAGACACAGGATACGGATAAACCTGAGGACAAGAATAAGAAGGGGGCTGAGGAAAAGAAGCCTAAGGGAAAGAGGGTTAGTAAGGGTAATGGACAGGATAAGACTAGGTCTGAATACATTGGGGAAAGGGCTGAGAGTGATTTAGATGGTAGTGAGTGGAAACAGGTAGATAGAATGAAGAAGGGTAAGAAGAGCGTAGTCAAGAGTAAGGACATGAGTATGGAAGTGGATTCGCTGTATTCAGAAGAGGGAAAGAAGGGTCAGCATGGAAGTAGCGAAAGTGAGAGTGAGCAAGAAGTACGAAAGGCTATGTATATGAGAGAGGTACCCCGATGTGCACAATACGAGGAATATGGTAGTAGGGACATCGGGAACTTTTTCAAGGAATATGAGAAGTATTGTGTGGTTAAGTATGAGGATAACAAGAGAGTCTGGGCAAGAGAGTTAGGTAACTTCTTGATGGGACTTTTTTTTTAGTATGTATGGGGTAATGATGTGTAGGGAATGTACCGTATGAGAGTGTGAAAGCCAGGATTGTGGAACAGGCAGAGGATAAAGTGTGCCGTTAGATATAGGAGAAAGCATGATTTTGAAGAGGCAAGAATGAATGTTGGTGAGTCGCTGTCAATATATGTCTGTAGATTAGAAATATTAGCCAGGAAAAAGTTTGGGGACGAAGGGATAAATGAGTGTAAGGAGTTAGTGCGAAAGCTGTTGGCGACTGTACCAGAGAGCGTATACGAGTTTATGAATCTAAAACGTAAGGAGAAAATGAGATGGACGAATGAAAGGTTGATGTGGAATGACATTTTAGAAACAGTAGAGGATTACAAGTTAGATAGGTGTATGAAAGAGAGTAGAAGTTTTAGTGTTAAGACTGAAGTAGCTGAGGTTATGCCAGAGTTTAAAAGCTACAGGGAGGCAGTTTTAGAAGAGCCGAGGCAAATGGCAGAGCGAGTGGTTGATAGGAGTGTTAGAGCAAGTAACATAAGTGTAGTTAGCCCTAAAAGAGATAGGAGTGTGAGTGTCGGAAGAGTAGGGTCAGTTAGTTGTGAGCGGAAGCAGCAGTGTTACAGATGTGGTAAGCCAGGACACATGAAGAATGAGTGTCGGTGGGTGTTAGGGGCGTGTTTCGGATGTGGGCAAACGGGCCACTTAGTGAGTGAGTGTAAGAAAGGTAGGGGTATTAAGTGTTACAGGTGTGGGTAGATAGGTCATATAGCGAGTGGATGTTGGGGTACCAGTATGAACGTAGTTTGTGGCAACTGCGGGAAGAGCGGGCATTATGCTAAGATGTGTAAAGAACAGTGTGCAAAATGTCTTGAATGTGGAATGGAAGGTCGTAGCGAGTGTGCGTAGGCAAAAGAGGATGGGTCAGGTTGGGAATTCGGGAAACTAGGTGTTAAGGGGATTCAGTTGGGTGGGTCCTCTACGTAGTATGTGACAGTATGTTCGGGAGAATGTGATGAGTGAATGGTTGAAAGTGAATAAGTGTGAGCTGAGTGTCAGTGAGCAAATGGGTCTGGAAGATCGGCAGTTGGTGTTGGTTGAGTATGGAAAAAAGCGGAAGAAGGTAAGGAAAGGGAGAAACGTGAACTGCATGATAGAGGGGTTAGTGTTAGGGTAAAAATGGTGGATAAGGCGTGTAATACGGATTACTTTGAGGGGAGGAATGATACTTATAGTGTGTGTGGGTTTAAATTGTCGGGGTTTAGTGAGATTTCAGCAGGAAGGGAATAAAGTGGTAAGGATGTGGTTGGCAGTATGAATGAGTCTCTTCAGGAGTTTGGCAGGAGTGTAAATGAGGTGAGTGATTTGGTGGCAGAGTTGTGAGAGATGTTAGGACAAGAGTTGGAAGGGGTAGATGAGATACTGAATGGGATTTGGGAGGATAGTAGTGAGGGAGATGGTAATGGGAGTCTGACTGGAAGTGGTCTGGGAGAAGTGGATGGCAGTGTAACTGAGTGTGTGTATGAGGGCCTTAAACAAGATCCAGGGGAAGGCTATTTATTGTGGGTGTTGCGAGTGTAAGGAGACATTGTCAAATGTAATGGGGGAGGAAATAAGAAGTTATGGGAGTTTCATATGACAACGTCCTTGAGAGAGAGAGAGATTCATGGTTTGTATTGCTGTTGAGATCGTGTTATATGTATTTGTGTTTTGGTTTTCCATAAGGGAGAGGAGTAATTGGTGGATGGATGGTTAACGATTGAATTGCCTGTTGGTGAGTTCTGGGTCGTCTGCTGGTGCAGTTGGAGTTAGTTGTTAAGATTAGAGTTCTGAGGAGTCAGTCTGTAATCAGAGCCGGTGATGGTCAGTAGTGTCGGCAGTGGTCTGTGAAGAGTGTTTGAAGGCACTGATGGTCAGATGAATTGTGTTATTGGTTTGTTGTTTAGTTGTTGTTAAGTTTGATGTTATTTGCTTAGAGTTGTTGTGCCTGTGTTGTTGGATTTGTTGTGCTTGTGAGTGTCTGTTGAGTTGTATGTAAGTTGTTATAGTTGAGGGTCGTTGTTGTTGTTGTTGGGGAGCTACTGTGGTTTCTTGGTGTAGTTGAGTTGTTGAGGGTTGTTGTTGGTGAGCTGTTGTGATTTCTTGGTGTTGTTAGTGGGCGTGTTTGTTGCCTTTTTATGTTTTTTTTGTGTTAATGATTGTTTGTTCAGTGGTGTTTTGTTGTGGTTGTAGTCCTTGTTTGTTTGTGGAGTTGTGGTTGTGTTCCTTGTTTGTTGTTGTGTTGTGGGGTTGTGGTCCTTGGGAGTTGTGTTGTGGGGTTGTGGTTCTTGGGGGTTGTCTTTGTTGTTGGTTATGTGTTGTGACAGCCGTATCTAGTGGACAGTACAGCTCCTCGCCCTGAATGTGTCAAGAAGTAGTTGGTAAGTACATGTGTTTTGAGAATTTTTTTGTTTTTGGGTTTGTGATCCCACCACAAGGTGTTATGGTTTTGATAATTTCTTTCATATAGCTGTATGTTTACCTATTCAATATGCCACCCATGAGATCAGATGATGCTATAGATGGCAGTGTGCTTTATTTAAGTTTTGATGGTGAAATTCAAATGCACTGTGATTGACGAAATTCATTACTTTTGTCACCTCACTACCCTCTACAATAAAAATAAATGATGAAGAAACTAATAGATTTAATTGTGAAGATTGTAAATTTAGGATATGAAAGTCACCAATAATAATGTGCAGATTCTTAAAAAAGTTTAGTATGGAGTCACTATGGACTGTAGTTGACTTATGATTAGGCTAACTCAGGAAGCTGTGAGCATAGGTCAGATTGAGAAGGGTTCTATCCAAGAGAGGGGGAGAGAAGTCGAAGGGTAGTAGATACTCCACCCGAAGAACATCTACCCATTTCTCAGCTCCACGCGACTGCCATTTTGCCCAATGGCCCACCCGGCATCCCCATACCTGTGGCAACAGAGAGGGAGAAGTGCTCTCTCTACTGACAACCCCCTCTGCCCCTTCCTCTAGAGCCCCTCCCAGCCTTGTAGGGGTGGGATTGAAAGGGACAATGTTGTTGTCTTGACTTTGACGGAGAAGAAGACTGAGGGACTCTCACAGAAGTCGAACGCCTGGATGACTTAACAGGAGAAGACCGTTTTGCCTGCAGTTGCAGAGGGGGAGGAGGAGGATAGGAACAAGCTTCCGATTTAGATACCGCCTGATGTACTAGCCTGTCCTTGGGTATCCACTCACCACCAGTCGATTGCATCTTCTAATCGAGTTTTTGGGAAAAAAAGCTGCAACTCAGGTGATCCCCGTTTTGACTAGAGGAGATGCCCATTTCAGAGAGCCAACATGGACTCCAAATCTATTAACCCCGCCACCTTTGACAAGGCCGCGTCCCTCCTGGCTAGGAGGAGGTTGGCCCACAAAGTTACACTAAGGTGGCCTTGATATGAAATGGCCTTAGCATCAGATTGCAATAGCCTGTCAAAGGAGGAAGAACTGACTAAACCTCTCTCAGCTCGATCCGAAGCTATCCTGGCTACTGCAGTGAACCACAAGTCCAGTCATGAGACAGTCTGGAGGATGGTAGAAGCAGTAGCCTCCATAGCCAAGGCCTCTTGTGAAGAAAAAGATGGACCTCCAGACCCAACCTGACCCAGGGTCAAACCAGGTTTAGGACAGATCACGTCCAAATTAAGGAGACAGTATATCAGCTGAATCACAATGGTTGACTAACACTAAATATGCCACACAAGAGGAGGACGAAGGAACTTCGAGGATCTGCTGGAGCGCAGAGAGCCATCTCGGTCCGAAACCAAGGTGTTAATACGTTGCAAGATAGACCAAGCATACTCCAACAAGGGAAGCTCAAACAAAGGCCTAGTATTTTGCCTTGGGCCTGGCAAGGCCTCTATACTCCATAGGGGTCATAGAAAACTGAACCTGTGTTCTACAGCCAAGATTACTGAACCCACGAATGAGATCAGCAACCTCAGAGAAAGAAGACAGAAACTCCTGGCTCTCTCCCTCCTCTGGCTCCAGCAAAGGAGACTGACAATGTGAAGAAGAAGGCTTGGAAGGATCATCATCCTTCCCTAACAGCACTGGAGAGGCTTCCCTAGGAAGCTGGGCATCATGCCTCCCACTGGTTGGAGTGTAGCGCCTAATTACTGAAGATCCTGACACAGAGGGTTCCGGAACATGGCCACACGAAGAAACCCATACACTGTCTCGATCCAAACTGTGTACAAGCTCGTGCGATTAACCACGTACACGTTCGCGTGATGAATCATGTAGTACATGGAAGTGCGATGACTCATGTATATGGCCGTGAGATGACACACGAGCATGGTCTTGAGACAGGGAACAGTGATAAAGTGAACCTCCTGATGGAGACTGATTCGTAAAGTACTGGTCATCTGCAGACCAGAGCAGCCTCATGTTCTCGACCGTTAACTGCAACATTGCAGAGGGAAATGTCTCTGGAAGGTGTAGGAGACACAGTCATAGCAGGTACCTTCGACTACTTAATCAGAGCCTTGTCATCTTTACAATGGACTGGAACAGGTACAGGAGACAGAGATGGTTGAGACAAGGGGCTAACACTTCTATGATCATGAACACGTACGTGCAGGGAAGAGACACAGCCCTGTAGAGAAGCCGGCGAAGCACTCTTCTCAATTGGAACTCCATGGTCATGAACATGTACATGTAAGGGAGAGACACAGCCATGTATAGAAATCGGTGAACCACTCCTCTGACTTGCAACTCTTCCATGGTCACGCACACGTAAGGGAGAGAGATAGCCGTGTATAGAAGTCAGTGAAGCACTCCTCTCATTCGAACGAACACATACGCATAAGGGGAGATGTGACCGTGTAGAGAAGTCAGCGATGAACTCCTCTCACTCACAGAAGACGATGCCACAAAGTCCGTAATTATCCTTTTGACTCAAGGGCAAGGAGATGGGGGAGAGAGCTTCCTCCCCTCTACGTCATCTCTTACTAGAAGGGGAGGGGAAGAATCACTCCTTCTACGACTCTTCACAACAACGGAAGGAAAAGACGCCACTGCAGCTGACATCATAGGCTGAGAGGATGCTGGGAGTGACGTCATGATATCTCGAGTGGCAGCACTGGTTGATGGCCTTACCAGCAGAGCGATAAAGGGCGACCCAGTAAGCATTGATGTTGATACAGGCGTCCCGCTGGGAGGCAGCACATGAGAGCCAAAGTAATATAGGCCTGGAGCGGGGGGGGGGGGGGGGGGGGGGGGCGGCGGGGGGGCGGCACTGTCAGTGGTGTTTATGAGCCACCAAGAATTGCAAGAGAAGGCCAGAGTAACCCCATAGGCTTAGAGATGACCAAACAGCCTCCATCTTGTTTGATTCAGAATCTGAAATAAAGGGAACAGAAAGGGTAGCCTCCTCCTCTCAGTTAGAACGTTAGATCCCGTGGGAGAGGGGGCTACATTAAACATAATCTCATCCTGTGCAATCTAGGATTCTCCCTTTTCTTGTAAAAAGCCATCCACCATGACTTAGGCCAGGAACAACATTCCGGGCAAGGATTAGTAATGGTACAAAAATTAGATCGGCACCTACTGCATGTCATATGGGCATTTGCAATGGTAGCAGCCACAAACCTGGAGCACAGATAAACCTGAATGCCCAGGCACATACGTTGACGAGGCCTTGGAGAATCGGATGACTCCATGATAACAACAAAGCATATACACAAACACACTGAAACAAAGAAAGCATGGGCAAACGAAGCAACCAGCTTGGGAGGAGAGCAAAAGCAACTACTCTCCAAGACGATCAAAGAAAGACTATCACGTCATGAAGTTCTATACCTGGTCGATGACCAGCTTCCACCTCGTATATGCATGAGTTGCCAGATGCCACAGATTTATTGCTTTAAAATCTTGATTGTTTTTAACTGGTTTCCAGCTGGCGCAAGAAGATTATCCTATTGTTAAGACTGAGGGTTTGTTCCGTGTATGAACAACATGGGTTTGTCCAGAAAAAAATAGCACTACAGTGCTCCCCCCCTTTTACGCGGAAATAGGTTCCAGAAACTGCAGCGGAAATGCATAAATCTCCTCTAAAAAAGCTTATAACTGCCAAATATCTTGTACCCTTTAAACTAAAATGCTTGTAACTAAATTTTAACATTTCACAGCTTAATTATCATACTAAAACAATTTAATATAATTTCAAATAAAAATACACCCTAAACCATCATCCCGAATAACCAAAAGTATACTCTCTTACTAATGTTGCTAAGTAAGCTATATACAGTGTTCCCCCCATATTCACGGATATGTGTACCAGAAACCCCCCGTGAATAGTTAAAACCCGCAAATAGTTAGAACCACCACTAAAAATGTTTATAACTGCCTATCTTGAAAGTTCAGATACCAAATGTATACCCTAACCCTTAAACACCAAAGGGGTATATTAAAAATCGTCTTCCGTGTGCCGAGGGAGTCTCGGAGTGAGCGCGGAAGCGGAAAAAATATTTTTTTCAAAAATTCACAGAGCGCTTAGTTTTCAAGATTAAGAGTTCATTTTTGCTCCTTTTTTTGTCATTGCCTGAAGTTTAGTATGCAACCATCAGAAATGAAAAAAAATTATCATTATCATATATAAATAATGCGATATATGATAGCGCGAAAGCAAAATTTCATATATAATTGTATTCAAATCGCGCTATGCGCAAAACGGTTAAAGGTAACAAGTTACTTTTTTTCGTTGTAATGTACACTAAATTGCAATCATTTTGGTATATAACACATTGTAAAATGATAAAAGCAACACAGAGAAAATATTATCACAAAATGATGCATGAATTCGTAACGGGCTGAAGTAAACAAATATTTTTTTCAAAAATTCACCATAAATCTAAATATTGTCCTAGAGACTTCCAATTTGTTTCAAAATGAAGACAAATGATTGAATATTACTATACTGTAAGAGTATTAGCTTACAATTGCAGTTTTCGACCATATCTGACGAGTTAAAGTTGACCGAATGTCGAATTTTTTTATATATTTTTTTATATGCAATTATTTCGGAAATTAGAAAAGCTACAACATTCAAATATTTTTCGTTTTATTCTACATGAAATTGCGCAAATTTTCATATATAAAACTCTATGAAATGCCTAATATGAAATGGAGCAAATATTCTGAGAATGTGACGTACGCATTTCAGAGATTTGCGGGGGAGAATCTGTGCGCGGAGGGAAGGAAAGTTTTTTTTTTTTTAAATTCACCATAAATCTAAATATTGTTGCTAGAGACTTCGAATTTGTTTCAAGATTAAGATAAATGACTGAATATTACTAGACTGTAAGAGTTTTAGCTTACAATTGCGTTTTTCGACGATTTCGGTAGTCAAAGTTGACCGAACGTGGTTTTTTTTTCTATTTATCGTGATTTATATGCAAATATTTCGAAAATGAGAAAAGCTACAACCTTCAATTATTTTTTGTTGTATTCTACATGAAATTGCGCATATTTTCATATATAAAACTTTATGTAACGGCTAATTTAACATAGTGCAAACATTACCACAATCGCACGTATGATTTTTTTGGAATTGTTACTGCGCGGACGTAAGGAAAATGTTATTTTTTTCATAAATTCACCATAAATCGAAATATTGTGCTAGAGACTTCCAATTTGTTGCAAAATTAAGGTAAATGATTGAATATTACTAGAATATAAGCGTTTTAGCTTACAATTGCGTTTTTCGACCATTTCAGTAGAGTCAAAGTTGACCGAAGGTTGAAAATGTGTCACTTATCATTTTTTATATGAAAATATTTCAAAACTGATAAAAGCTAAAACCATGGGTTGTTTTTAGTTGTATTGTGCATGAAATTGCGCACATTTCCATATATAAAACTTTATGTAACGGCTAATTTAAAATGGTGCAAACATTACCACAATCGCACGTATGATTTTTTTCGGAAGAGTTACTGCGCGGACGTAAGGAAAAAGTTTTTTCATAAATTCACCATAAATCGAAATATTGTGCTAGAGACTTCCAATTTGTTGCAAAATGAAGGTAAATGATTGAATATTACTAAAATATAAGAGTGTTAGCTTACAATTGCGTTTTTCGACCATTTCGGTAGAGTCAAAGTTGACCGAAGGTTGAAATTTTGGCACTTATCGTTATTTATATGAAAATATCTCAAAACTGATAAAAGCTACAATCATGAGTATTTTTTTGTTGTATTCTACATAAAAATGCACACATTTTCATATATAATACTCTATGTAATGGCTAATTTAAAATGGTACAAAAATTATGTCAAAGTGACGAAATAATTTCTGAGATGTGTCACCGGTACTTTTTAGTGCGGCAAGAAAGAAATTCGCGCTTGCGCGCCTGCGTAACGATTGTAAACAAAACAACACCTTGATCTGTGAACTCCCAGCATCCCCCAAGGCGCGTGATTCAAAAGTTTTCGGCTAGTAGGCCTATAAGTATTTTTCCACAAATTTTTAAAAAAACTTTTGTATGTCGACATAAAATAGGTCCAGTCGGCACCCAAGACAAAAAATGTTGACGTAAAATACGTCCAGTCGGCGTTAAATGGTTAAATAACATCCTACTTCAAATATACCTAAAATTACTAACCTATTACTGTATTAATCTTTGAGGTTATATTATTAATATCATTTCAAAGTCATCTTAAACATTTTACCATTAAAAATATATACCTACAGCCAATAACAGAGAGAGAGAGAGAGAGGGAGAGAGAAGAGAGCGAGAGAGACGAGAGAGAGAGAGAGAGAGAGAGAGAGAGAATAACTCCTAGACTCCGACTCCTTCCCCTCCGCCAATACGTATATCAAACTGTCATTTACTCCCCCACCCTCCTTCCTCCAAGTGAATAAAAAGACTGGGAATCGCTATTTTTTTTTATTAATCTTATTAATATTTGAAAATTAGTTATAAGTTAAATAATTTATTTATATTACAAAACAAATAAACATACGTAAGTAAGAGAGAGAGAGAGAGAGAGAAATGTTATTGTTTAATCTCACTAAACTTAATATTATTTGAAAACTAATACTGTATATTATTATTTCACCATAAAATGTAGTAATGCCCTTAAAGATATACTGTATACATAAACTTCCATGGTTTGGCAATAGTTACCACTATGACTTACCACTATGACATACATATCTCATGTGGAGAGAGAGAGAGAGAGAGAGAGAGAGAGAGAGAGAGAGAGAGAGAGAGAGAGAGAGAGAGAGAGAGCGAGTTATCCTTATTTACCTTACAGACCTTACAGACCTTACATCTTGTTCGGGTTGCCCCAGGTCCCTCAGTGTGAGGCACCTCTAATGTCTACCAGAGAGTTGCTAGTACATCTTCCGGTATATTTTGCATCTTCCAATCTTGGATGGTCTGGGATGCAGTTTAGATATTTGTCGAGCTTATTCTTAAACACATCTACGCTCACTCCTGATATATTCCTCAGATGAGCTGGCAACGCATTGAATAGACGCTGCATTATCGATGCTGGTGCGTAGTGGATTAATGTCCTGTGTGCTTTCCTTATTTTTCCTGGTATAGTTTTGGGCACTATTAATCTACCTCTGCTTGCTCTTTCTGATATTTTTAGTTCCATGATATTTTTCTGCTATTCCTTCTATTCTGTTTCCATGCCTGAATTATCATTGTAGCGTTCTCTTCTCCTTTCTAGACTATATAATTTTAAGAATTGTAGTCTTTCCCAGTAGTCTAGGTCCTTAACTTCTTCTATTCTAGCTGTAAAGGACCTTTGTACACTCTCTATTTGTGCAATATCCTTTTGATAGTGTGGGTACCATATCATATTGCAATATTCAAGTGGACTACGAACATATGTTTTATAAAGCATAATCATGTGTTCAGCTTTTCTTGTTTTGAAGTGCCGTAACAACATTCCCATTTTTGCTTTACATTTTGCCAACAGAGTTGCTATTTGATCATTGCATAACATGTTCCTATTCATCATCACACCAAGGTCTTTAACTGCTTCCTTATTTGTGATGGTCTCATTATTAGGTCCCTTATATGCATATAGCTTTCTTTCTCTGTCTCCATAATTTATTGATTCAAATTTATCAGAGTTAAATACCATCCTATTTACCTCTGCCCAATCATATACTTTGTTAAGGTCTCTTTGTAGAGCGTTCCTATCTTCATCACAAGTAATTTCTCTACTTATTCTTGTGTCATCTGCGAAACTACTCACTACCGAATCCTTAACATTATTGTCTATGTCTTCAATCATAATAACAAACAGTATTGCAGCTAACACCGTACCTTGCGGCACACCGGATATTACCTTGGCTTCATCCGATTTCTCGTCGTTTGCAATAACTATCTGTTTTCTGTTGTGTAAAAATTCTTTTAACCATCTTCCTACTTTATCCACGATATTGTGTTTTCTAATTTTCTTCGCCAATATATTATGGTCTACTTTATCAAAAGCTTTTGCAAAGTCTTAAATAAACCACATCTGTTTCATTTCCGCTTTTTCATATTTTTGAATATGTTTTCACGGTGGACTAACAGTTGGGTTTGTGTACTTTTTCCGGGTACGAAACCATGTTGTCCTTTATTAAACAAATTATTTTTTATTAAAATGTTTCATAATATTTTTCTTCATTACCCTTTCATACACTTTCATAATATGTGATGTTAGACTCACAGGCCTATAATTACTTGCCTCTAGTCTTGATCCACTTTTGAAAGTAGGGGTAATATATGCTAATTGTGCTCATCATATATCTTGCCTGTATCTACACTTTGTCTTAATAATATTGCAAGTGGCTTTGCGATAGAATGAACTACTTTCTTTAACAAAATAGCAGGAATTCCATCAGGCCCTGCAGCAGCTCCATTTTTAATTTCATTAATAGCCTGCACAATATCAGCTCATTAATATCTATGTCAGCTAAATATTCACTATTTTCATCCCTCACTTCTATATCATTATCTTCATTTATCTATTCTAGGGGTGAATTCTCTCTTATATGTTCTGCCAGCGTTATGTTGCCAAATTTCCTTTTTTTCATTCGTTAATCTCCCCTTCAATTCTCAGAGGGCCTATTTCTATTCTTCTTTTATTCATCTTCTTCGCTATGAGTATAATAGTTTGGGGTTTTGCTTGATATTTAATAGGGTTTTTTCTTCCAAGTCCCGTTTTTCATTTTCTTTTGATTGTATAATTCTTTTGCTCTGCATTTTCTATCTTACTTTTTAGTTTCTATAACTTTCCATGCATTTTTTTCTTTTGCAAGACCTTTTTTCCACTTTCTGATTTTCTGGAACAAGATCCTTCTGTCTCTTGGTATGCATGAATGATGTTTACTTTTCTTCTTCGGTATATATTTTTCCACTATTATCTCCAATATTTATATAATATCTCCGTATTTACCCTTATGTCATTCACTTACGAAAATGTTATCCCAATCTTTGTTTAATTCTTCATAATTTTCTGACATTTTATATTTTTTACTGTAGAAGTTGTATTTGTTTCCTTATCCTTCCCACTTTTTCATTTTCTTGCTTATCTCTATTTTCACTTGCTTTGGAATGAACTGTTAATTCTATGACATTATGGTCTGAAATACTCGCATTATAAACTATTATTTCTTTAACATAATTCATCTCGTTCACAAATACTAGGTCTAAAGTATTTTCCTTTCTTGTTGGCAGGTGATTATTTGTTGAATGTTGTATTCTAGTAGCATATCTAATAGCTTTTCAAATTGCCTCTTATCTTCTGCACTACTATTACTCTCTTTTTTATATGTATAAGTACAACCACAATCTCCTATTCGTTTTTCTTTCCATTATACGAAAGAAAGTGAAGTCACCAGATAGGAGAATAGTCAGTCCTTGTGATTTCTACATATATCATCCAATTTTTCAATTATTAAGTCAAACTCTTTAGTATTAGGAGGTCTATATATTACTATGTTCATCAATTTTTCAGATTCAAATTCTACCGCTATTAGTTCACATTCTGAGTTACTATATTTCTCATATATTTTTCCTTGTTTTTTGTCTTTCCCATATATTGGCGGTTCCCCCTTGATTCCTATTTTTCTATATCTGATCTATAAGTTTGGAACCCTTTTATTTGATCATCATTCCCAGTCTCTTGGGAATACCAGGTTTCACTTATATTCATTATATCTATTTTCTTTTCATTTTGGGTTAGTTCTTCTAAGTACTCTATTTTTCTTTTTGAGTTACTCGTAACTAAACCCTGCGCATTCATCACTATGATGGTTTGCGTGTTTTCTCCTTCATTTAATACTGATAGTAATAAGGATTTTCCCATGTCTCTTTCCTGTTCTGGTATGTTGTTCTTTTTTTCATTTCCAGAAATTCTGACATTAAAAAATCCAACTTTTCCATAATATTTGATCTTCCTTCATCATAATTATTAATTTTGTGTGTCTGAATCTGCAATCTCTCCGTTTCTGCAATATCCTCTTGCATAATAAATACAGTTATTATCTCTTGAGTAGAATTTCGGAGCTGATGCTTTGAAATTTTTTGCTGACACCTCTGCATATCTCATTGGTGGTTTGCTTTTCTCTTTTACCTGATATTCTTGATTTCTCTCTTTATTTGTTTCTTTCTTATTTTGGATTTTATTACTTGGTTGGTTATTTATTTGATTATGATTCATGGCTACAGGGTGCATATATTTGCATTTTTTGTCGAACTTACATCCTTTTCCTTCTTTTAGGTTTTTACATATTTTTGGATGCAGATCTCTGCAATCATCCCCATATACCATCTAAGTATGCACATTTACCATATATTTCATAGTTTTGACATATCTTAGGATGTTTGTAGTAAACATCTTTCTCCAAATCTGCAATTCCCTCTTTTCAAAAGGTTGCAGATTTTGTCTTTCTTGTCTATTTTTTCCTCTTTCCCGTCATTGTATAGATCTGGGTAGAGCCTCTTCGGGATTTGCTTTTCTGTTGTCATATCGTAATTTATTTCTTCGTAGGTATGCTGCTTTATTGCCTCATATGTAGTATCAATGAGTATCTCTGCATCCATACTTTTATCTTGTTCTTTGTTTTCCTTATTTTTTTCTGTCATTTCATTTTTGTTTACTTTTCTTCCGTTTTCCTCTTCTTCTTTTTTTCTTCTTCTTCTTCTTTCTCTTCTCTTCTTCATCCTCAACTATTTGTACATTCAATCTTGATTTAATAACATTGTCTATCCATGATAGACATGTTGAACAAAAAATTCTTGTATCTTTTCTCAAATCTTGTATTACCTCAGCACACTGTGGATGGGTCGGAATGTTGCATGCAGCACATTTTCTGATTAGGTTTTGTGGATTGACTATGCTATACCAAACCTTACACAGTTTGCATGCTTTTGGCATTCTTTTTCCTAATGCATCAATTAGTATATTCACAAGATTCACCTTATTCATTTTCTTTGTCGGAATATGTTGGTTTATGTATATTTTCTTTATGAGTCTCTTGACCACTTGGATTTTATTTGGAACTTCTTCAATTATTTTCATGATGTTTTCATTAGATTTGTTCCAGTTTGAAGGATTATATCCTTCTAATATATCTATGAATGCTTTTGTATCTTTTTGGTTAGGACTGTTGCTGATTTCATAGATGAGAAATGCCAGTTCCCTTCCTGCTACCTCATCGTATTGCGAATCTGCTAAACACGCCAAATTAAAAGAGTGAAATGGATAGATTATTGTATTTCTTTAAAATACTATCACATACGAATTTTGAAATTAGTTATATTATTAATATTATTATTATGTGAAAATATTAATAAACATATACTCATGTATCATAGAAATTCTCTCATCTCAGTAAAAGAGAGAGAGAGAGAGTTATTCGTACTATTTGAAAGAGTGAAATAGAAAGGTTATTGTCATATTTCTTTAAAATACTATCACATATGATTTTTGTAATTGCAGTTATCTTATTATTATTTGAAAATATTAATAAACATATTGTACATACATGTACCATAAAAATCTCTCATCTCAGTAAAGAGAGAGAGAGAGAACACACTCCCTCCCCTCCTGTCACATTACTTGATATATCTGACAGCTGTTGGACCTCAGTTTGGTACCTGGAGTTTGAAAGAAAGATGCGTGAAGACTGAGATTTCCTTCATTCTTACATAATTTTTTAATTTATAAACTAAAATTTTACTACTTCACTTTAGTATTTTCTTTAAGGAATTGATATTATTGCTGTTTACATTAATATTGATATTTAAAATTAGTAAATCATTTATTTATTATACAAAAAACATACATCTCTGTAAGTGAGAGAGAGAGAGTTATCCTTATTTTGAAAGAGTGAAATGGAAAGATTATTGTAGTATTTCTGTAAAAAAACTATCACATATGATTTTTGTAATTACAGTTATTATATTATCATTTGAAAATATTAATAAACATATTATACATACATGTACTATAAAAATCTCAAATCTCAGTAGAGAGAGAGAGAGAGAGAGAGAGAGAGAGAGGAGAGAGAGAGAGAGAGAGCATACTCCCCTCCCATCACATTACTTTATATATTTGACAGCTGTTGGGCCTCAGTTTGGTACCTGGAGTTCGAAAGAAAGATGCATGAAATCTGGGATTTCCTTCATTCTTACATAATTTTTTAATTTATAAACTAAAATCTTACTAATTCACTATAGTATTTTCTTTAATAAATTGATTGCTCTTTACATTTACATTATTTGAAAATTAGTCAAGCATTTATTTATCATACAGAAAACATAAATCTCTGTAAGAAAGAAAGAAATAATTATTATTGTTATTATGTGATATCATTTAATCTTATTAAACTTACTAATACAGTATTGATCAATATTAATATTTTAAAATTAGTAAATCATTTTTGTATCATAAAAGTCATGTTGCAAAATTATGTACCTGCCAACACGTTTCCTTTGACGTTCATAACTGTGTGCATAGTACTGTGCCTATAATTTATGTATACGTATTAATACTATTTTCTGGTGTAGTAAGAAGATTTTGAAATTATATTTACTGTACAGGTATGTATTTTACGATTGTACTACTGTAGAGAGCACATCTAAAATATGTGGGTAGTTTAGAACGACAGGATAATTAACCCTTTACTGCCGACTGGACGTATTTTACGTCGACATTTTTTGTCTCTCGTGTGCCGACTGGACGGATTTTACGTCGACTTACAAAAGTTTTTTTTTAAATTCGCGGAAAAATACTTATAGGCCTACCAGCCTAAAACTTTTGAATCACGCGCCTTGGGGGATGCTGGGAGTTCACGGATCAAGGTGTTGTTTTGTTTACAATCATTACGCAGGCGCGCAAGCGTGAATTTCTTTTTTGCCGCACTAAAAAGTATCTGTGACACATCTCTGAAATTATTTCGTCACTTTGACATAATTTTTGTACCATTGTAAATTAGCCGTTACATGAAGTATTACATATGAAAATGTGTGCATTTTTATGTAGAATACAACAATAAAATACTCATAATTGTAGCTTTTGTCAGTTTTGAGATATTTTCATATAAATAACGATAATTGCCAAAATTTCAACCTTCAGTCAACTTTGACTCTACCGAAATGGTCAAAAAACGCAATTGTAAGCTAAAACGCTTATATTCTAGTAATATTCAAGCATTTACCTTCATTTTGCTACAAATTGGAAGTCTCTAGCATAATATTTCGATTTATGGTGAATTTATTAAAAAAAATAATATTTTCTTTACGTCCGCGGGTAACTCTTCCGAAAAAATCATACGTGTAATTGTGGTAATGTTTGCACCATTTTAAATTAGCCATTACATAAAGTTTTATATATGAAAATGTGCGCAATTTCATGTAGAAAACAAAAAAATAATTGAAGGTTGTAGCTTTTCTCATTTTTGAAATATTTGCATATAAATCACGATATATAGAAAAAAAAACCACGTTCGGTCAAATTTGACTCTACTGAATTGGTCGAAAAACGCAATTGTAAGCTAAAACTCTTACAGTCTAGTAATATTCAGTCATTTATCTTCATCTTGAAACAAATTTGAAGTCTCTAGCAAAATATTTAGATTTATGGTGAATTTAAAAAAAAATCTTTCCTTCCCTCCGCGCGCGGATTCTCCGCCACAAATCTCCGAAATGCGTACGTCCCATTCTCGGAATATTTGCTCCGTTTCATATTAGGCATTTCATATAGTTTTATATATGAAAATGTGCGCAATTTCATGTAGAATAAAACGAAAAATATTTGAAGGTTGTAGCTTTTCTTATTTCCGAAATAATTGCATATAAAAAATATATATATAAAAAAATTCGACATTCGGTCAAATTTAACTCGTCAGATATGGTCGAAAACTGCAATTGTAAGCTAATACTCTTACAGTATAGTAATATTCAATCATTTGTCTTCATTATGAAACAAATTGGAAGTCTCTAGGACAATATTTAGATTTATGGTGAATTTTTGAAAAAAATATTTGTTTACGTCCGCGCGTTACGAATTCATGCATTATTTTGTGATAATATTTTCTCTGTGTTACTTTTATCGTTTTACAATGTGTTATATACCAAAATGATTGTAATTTAGTATACATTACAACGGAAAAAAAGTAACTTATTACCTTTAACCGTTTTGCGCACAGCGCGATTTGAATACAATTATATATGAAATTTCGTTTTTGCGCTATCATATATCGCATTATTTATATATGATAATGATAATTTTTTTCATTTCTGATGGTTGCATACTAAACTTCAGCCAATGACAAAAAAAGGAAGCCAAAAATGGACTCTTAATCTTGAAAACTAAGCGCGCTGTGATTTTTGAAAAAAATATTTTTTCCGCTTCCGCGCTCACTCTGAAACACCTCCGGCACACGGGAGACAATTTTTTTTTTACCGCTTCGGCGTTTAAGGGTTAAGTACCTCCAAACAGAAAGCCAGATTTGTTATGTTCATATTTTCGTGATTATATACAAATACGTACATTCATGATAAAAAAATTATTTAGTACAGTAAGTTCTTGGTTTACATTGTATGTTGGTTAGTCCTTGCCATCTCCCATAATTTTATTAAAAATTCTTCTAACGTCTCTCTCTCTCTCTCTGTCAGTATGTATACATTATACATACAGTGGTACCTCGACATACGAGATTAATCCGTTCTGAGGCGGACTTCGTAACCTGAGCTTTTTGTATCTTGAACCACATTTTACATGTAAATTGTCTACTTCGTTCCAAGCCCTACAAAAACACCCCAGTAAATTTTATAATAAAGCTAAATTGACCAATAAACAATGAAATACAAAAATTTGGACCATTCAATACCTAACTTAATACGTACTACTAATATGTACCTGTAAATAAAGTGTATTACTGTATATGGTATACAAGAAATACTGTACGTACATATGTATGTATGTAGTAAAATGTGGAACCTTACCTTTCGAGTGAGGCTATCTCCGAAAGTGGTGATAGAGGAGGACAAATGGCAGAAAATTTGTTTCATAACTTAACGAAACACATTAAAAATGTCAGGAAACATAAACTAAACTTTACGAAACACATTAACAAAACCGTAACACTTAACTTTACAAAAACTTAAAATTAAATTTTTTTTATTTTTTTTTATTTTTACATTTTTTTTTTACTTTTTTATAATTAATTTTTTTTTTTTTTTATACAAAATTTCAATTTCTTCACCACTTTCAACTTTGTTTTTTTGTAGTATTGGATCTTCCTTTTTGCTTACTCCTACTAAAGGCCCCTCTTTAAAAAATAACTATCCAAGGAAGATTTCTTCTGCCTACTTTTCACAATGTTCCTGAAACGACTCAGGCAAACGTCATCGAACTGCGCAAGCATACGACCTGTGTAAGCCTTTTCGGGGTGTTTCTTTTCTACAAATGATTGCACCGAGTGCAACGATCTTGTCAAGATCTGGTTGCAAAACAGTTTCAGGATCGTCAACTGTTTCTGAATCTGCACCAGCTTCGCCCATGTCGAATCCCTCGAAGTCTCAGGCGGATAAGGCATCAGGCCAGAGTTTCCTCCACGAAGAATTCAAGGTTCGCCTCGAAACCTCCTGCCAAGCTTGATCGATGAGTCGGATGCATATCACAACATTGAAATACTCCTTCCAAAATTCACGCAAGGTGAGGTTTGTGGTATCGGTGATGTTGAAACACCTCTTGAAAAGATGTTTCATATACAGCTTCTTGAAGTTCGATATCACTTGCTGGTCCATGGCTTGGAGGAGAGGGGTGGTGTTAGGCGGAAGATAAAGAACCTTGATAAAAGAATACTTCGCTAGGATATCTTCCTCAAGGCCAGGAGGGTGAGCAGGGGCATTGTCCAACACCAGCAGACATTTCATAGGGAGGCAATTCTCTTCCAAGAATTTCTTCACTGTCGGGCCGAACAGATTTACCCACTCGGTGAACAAGTCTTGTTACCCAGGCTTTCGCATTAGCCCTCAACATCACTGGAAGTTTCTCCTTTAGCACTTTGTGGGCCTTGAAGGCTCGAGGAGTCTCCGAATGATACACAAGTAGGGGCTTCACCTTGCAATCCCCACTGGCGTTGGAACAAAGTGCGAGTGTAAGCCTGTCTTTCATAGGCTTATGCCCGGGTAGCTTCTTCTCTTCCTCCATGATGTACATCCGATGAGGCATTTTTTTCCAAAAAAGGCCAGTCTCATCACAGTTGAAGACTTGCTGAGAACTGTAGTCTTTGTTGATCGTCATCTCGTCGAACGTCTTAATAAAGGCTTCGGCTGCTTTCGTGTCCGAGCTGGCAGCCTCCCCATGCCGAACCATCGAATGGATGCCAGTCCGTTTACGGAATTTTTCAAACCACCCATGAGAAGCCTTGAATTCTGGGGTTGGCGTCGATGTCCCTTCTCCTCCGTTGTCTTTGGCCTGGGCAATCAAATTGCCGAAAATAGCGCTGGCCTTGTGGCAGATTGCCATCTCGGTTATCGTAACGCCAGCGATTTCTTTGTCTTTTATCCAGACAAGAAGCAGCCTTTCCATCTCGTCGTGCACGTGGCTCCTCTTGCTAGACAAAATAGTCATGCCCTTGGAAGGTGTAGCTGCTTTGATGGCTTCCTTCTGCTTAAAGATGGTGCCTATCATCGACGGATTTCGGCCATATTCCTTAGCGATCACACTCAATTGCATGCCAGCTTCATACTTCTTGATAATCTCCATCTTTGTCTCCAAAGAAAGCATCCTCTTCTTTTCGTGAACTTTAACTTTCTTGGGACCCATGACTATACTGTACATAATTAAGTTGTGTAGTACATATACATATGTACTAAAGTTCTCACACAACACGATAAAGTAGTACAACAACGAAATCAGTAACGAATTTACGTTAATATACGAAATCGTATAGAACGAATGAATTTGGCGTGCGTATAGAAAAGATGCTGATACCGAGTGGCCGAAAAAGCCCGCCGCTACGTAGATGCATGATGGGAGAGATGCTGACCAATAGGAAAGCAGGATCTTATGGCGGTGACTAGCATCAGGAACCAATGGGAGAGCGGGAGGATGGTGGCGAGTCTACTCAGTTGGCGGCACGCGAGTTTTAAAATCATCGGTGGTCCGGGCGAATCTCAGGACTTTACAACAACAACCTTTCGTATCCTGAACTATTTTCGTATGTAGAGCCAAAAAAATGATATTGTTATGATACAATAAAGTTTTATACATACTTACCTGGCAGATATATACATAGCTATTACTCCGTCGTCCGACAGAAATTCGAATTTCGCGGCACACGCGGCAGGTAGGTCAGGTGATCTACCCCCCCCCCCGCCGCTGGGTTGCGGCGGGAATAGGAAACCATACCCGTTTCTAATTCATATTTTTTCTTCCAGCTGTCTCCTGAGGGGAGGCTGGGTGGGCCATTTAATTGTATATATCTGCCAGGTAAGTATGTATAAAACTTTATTGTATCATAACAATATCATTTTTATACATTCAACTTACCTGTCAGATATATACATAGCTGATTCACACCATTGGTGGAGGGTAAAAGACAGCTATTACTGAATAGACAGGTAAACAACATACGTTGTAGGTAATAAATAAATAAAACCTTGGTTTCCTATGTGTTTAGACGAAGGGTCGGGACGAATTCCTAGCTATTGCTAGTAGTCTGCTTCGTCTCAAGAGCCTCAGCGAGGATGTGACCTATGGCTAAGAGTTCTTGTAGATCTGTCAATGGGGTCTTATCCACTTACTTGACAGAATCTAGTGGTCATTTGTCAATGGGGTCTCATCCACTTACATGACAATACACCAATGCCTATTGGCATAATTTAAGGAGCACAACACCGATCCCGATCACCTGATCCTAACACGAGGGTTGTGCTTAATTTGAAAAGAGCTATCCCCAAAAACTCATTTCAAATAACCCCAGAAATAATAACTTATGTTAAAATTAAAAAAAAAAATTTTAATTCACTAGTTAAGGATCAGTGTCGGCTCCCTATCCCAGCAACGCATCCGTGGACATGTATAACAAAGAGAGAAGGATCTCTCATAGGCCCACTTGATCTCCTTCGTGCAAAGAGAAGTCAACACAGAGTTGCATCTCCCGTTATTACAGCTAATATGACTCTCACGACATATTGTTATGGAAAGAACAAGAATTGTTAAAAGCTCACACTTCAAGCGCTTTTAATTCTTAGCTGTTTGAAGGAAACATCAAGTTACTCAAGAAGAAGTGCTTTAGAGATTCCACTCTTCCAAAGAAGACCAGGGCTTTCTTTGCAACAGATCTCTTCTGGATGAAGCCCAGAGCCGGCTTGGCCTGGCTGCGCCTGGCTGGCGCCTCGCGCCTGCCTGGCGCCTCGCCCTGGCTGGCGCCTCGCGCCTGCCTGGCGCCTCACTCGTGTCTGGCTAGAGCCTGGCGCCTCGCCCCTGACTGGCGCCTCGCGCCTGGCTGGAGCCTCGCGCCTGGCTGGAGCCTCGCGCCTGGCTGGAGCCTGGCGCCTGCCTGGCGTCTCGCGCCTGGCTGGCGCCTGCCTGGCGTCTCGCGCCTGGCTGGCGCCTCGCGTCTGGCTGGTGCTTCGCTTGCCTGGCGCCTCGCGCCTGGCTGGCTCCTCGCGCCTGGCTGACTTCTCCCCACTTGCTGGAGATTCGAGCTTGTTAAGAGTCTCGATGAAAACTGGCGATGTCCACCTCGGACACTTTATTTGCCTGATTTATTCGCCTCTAGCGCATCTGCGCCAGATTGGAGGCCTACTCCTTCTCCTCATCAGACAATGACAGTGTTTATTTGGACTGTCTTGCTCTGGCGTCTTTACGCCTGTTTGGCATTTGGCGCCTGATTGGCGCTACTTTGTCCGAAAGTCTGAACATCCACAATCGTTTATCAGGAGAAAGGAAAAGGGTGGAAGAAATTCTTTCACTTTGAGCTTATGGCCTCTGCAACAAGGGGAGGTAATTTTAGTCGGCTACATCCAGTAGACGATAGGAAATCTAATAGTCCGAGAGACCAGTCTTCCTCCGAGGAGGATCATACTTGATACTTCAGTTGCTAACGAGCACTCTTCCTACATGTTGACGAGTTCTCTCGTTGCAAAATCTTCCCTATCCTTGCACGAAGGCAGGGAAAGAGCCTGTAAGTTTAAGGAGACTCTGAGCTGAAATTGGGAGGATTCCCAATTTCCAGCTCTTTAAATATATCTCTTCGAACCTTCTGGGAAGTAGTTTTTAGCCCTCATCGTATTCCAAAGACTCTGTCAGCAAACGTTTAAACCTTATCTTCTTTTGTAGATACCAACGTAAATACATTGCCTGGACAACGAATCCTTTATCTGAAAGCGTTGATCCAGGAATAAATGGTTATAGTTCTTTTGCCAAACATACCATGCTGGCAGGAACCCATTGCCGAGTCTTTCTAGAATTTGATTCCAGATTCCAAGCCCAAAATCTCACTCGTACTTTTGGTCGATTAGTACCAAGAGAAACATTGATGAGGAGCAGTTCCATCTTGTCAGAACACGGAATCTGAGGCCCAAATAGGATCCCATTGTAACTATAAGATCTCCAAGTCTTGTCGTATAGAGGTATTGTGTAAGATCCCAACGATCTTAATGGTCTGCTATCTCCAATTCCCTTTATAGAGACAGAGTATAGCCTTTTACTGCGTTCTTTGATAGCAGATATATACAAAGGTAATTCTTCCCTCTGAAAGGGAAGAAAAAACCGCTATGTGGTTCACAGAGGTATCGGAGGAGGACAGTTTCCTTATTCCCTCAAGCACGATCTGCAGTAATTATATATCTTATCCATGACTACTGTCATTTACCTTGAAACATCCTCTCATTCATGTCCAATTCTGGTCAGTCTGCACGCAGACAGACTCAGAGTGGAGAGGTTGTTAAGGTCCATTTAAAATAGATGCTGAAAGAATATTCAGACTGTCTGGAAAAAGACTTCCAAAAACCTGCTGTGAGAAGAACGTGACCTCTGAGAATCCAACCTCTCTAAGTCTAAAATGAGGCATAACATATATCCTCTCTTTCTTTGACGCCCTTTGTCTTAACATTCTGTAAAGAGTTTATCTTTTAGGGGAAAAAGAGGAACTAAAATTTTTATTCCCCATTTCTATAACATAAAGATGGCGTATATTGCTACCTCTCTCTTATTCTTTCTTCCTGTCCTCGTGCCTGGGCAACGAGAGAATGGAAAAATAAATTCTATCATCGTTATTCTGCAAAACAAATTATTATTATCCTATTCTCCTACTAACTGATCCAGGATCGAGGAGAATCATTCAAGATTCCTATCCTAGGACATCAGGCCGTAATGTACGGTTCAGATACTTGAAAGCGCTCTCACCCCAATACTGAGAGCTCCTACGAGTCTTTTCCAGTACCAAAACATTACAAGGTCTCCCTTGTTATATGTTTACATAGGAGTAGGATAATATACCATCCTGTTAATAACAATGAAAGAGGAGAAAGAGGAGCTGCATGGTTCAAGGGACTAGCCGAAACGTGCAATAAAAAAGGGGTTGCCAAGGTCTTTCTAAAACCTGCACCCAGATTAACTTATGAGTCCGATATATTTTCTATCACTTGTCTCATAAGGTTGAGGAAAGCGAGAGACCTCTAAAGATATCAGTTCTCTTCACCATGTAAAGGTCTATAAAGCAGAAGAACCCACTTATCCTGACACGTACTACGTTCGCCTGTGTGATATCTAGAATAATTGTCAGTAGAGGGTTGATCTGGCAAAGAGTTTCTCCCAAAACAACTCCTCTTGCCAGGAAAGAAGTCGCTCACGCGACCACTATATTACCTGACATGAGAAGTCTGTTCTTGTTAGAGACTTCCGCAATTTCAGTTAATCCTGACAAGGGCCACGGCCGCCTGTGCAACAACTTGTGTCCCTGTCAGGAAAAAACTGATCTTGTGTCAGTTCTCAAAGAGGAAACTCTTGGAAAGTCTATCTCCAAATACTGAGAAATTGGAGATCCTGATGTCTTGCGCCTGGCTGGCGCCTCGCGCCTGGCTGGCGCTCGCGCCTGGTTGGCGCCTATCGCCTGGTTAAAGCCTGGCGCTCGCGCCTGGTTGGCGCCTATCGCCTGGTTAAAGCCTGGCTGGAGCCTTTATGGCCTATTACTTGCAACCTTGGTCAGGAAATCTCGATATCAAAATAAGAAGAGGTGCTGTAAGAATCCTATAATTCTACAGTACTTCCATAGTTGGATGTTTCTTCTCAATTTTCTTCTAATTCGAGTATATCGGAAGGGGAATTATTCTTTCCTCGGTTAATTCTTCCGTATACCCCCCCCTTTTTTTTCCTGAACGAGAAGGAACCACTCCAGTGCGAGGGAACTGAGTAACTTCCCAGCTCTATGTAGGAAAGCATAATTTGCTCTAAGGTATATCTATTAACTAATTATTTTCTAGTTAGAGCCAGGCGTCTGGCTGGGCGCTTTATGATTCCTTATGGCATGGTTTGAGGAAAAGGAAGCAGTCTACAGGAAGACCTGTTCGTCTTCTTCTTGCTAAGAGATCTATGAAGAAGACTTCTCGCAGGTTCTCACAACTCTTTGCAATAAATGTTAGACATACTTTAACAGTTATTATCGTCGATCGAGGTTCTCACGGACTCGTAAATTCTTGCATTGCTTTCATTTAATAACTCGCTCAAACGAGAAATATTTTGGATGGTGCTCTAGGCTTATTGCACCAAGCTGGCGCAATTTGCGCCAGGGTGGCGCAACTTGCGCCAGGCTGGCGCATCTGCGCCAGGCTGGCGCCTCCTACCTAAATTATCTTTTAATGGTTATGGGTGCCAGAAGACATCTGTGGTCTTTATGGTACCCGACAATTCCACTTTTCATATGTTAATTCCGTTCTTATTATGAAAATCTTTTATATACGTAGTATAATCCATTCAGGGAAACCATTTCCCACTAAAAGAATGTTTCCCATCCGACTCATACAACTTCTGCGCAATATCGGATTCTAAATACGGTTGTGTCCTTTCTCGAAAGACTTAACCATACCGTAGTCTTGAAGTGAATCTCTATTACATCTCTCTTCTCACTAAGTATGTATTCTAATAAGCCATGCTTTCGTAAGTATGAGTGCATTAAATAATATCATGTTCTGCTGCATTAGAATCCTTTAATCATGTTACCTACGGTAAACAGCATTGAAAGGTTGTAATATCCTTCTTATTGAAAGATTCCTAACAAAAGGCAGACAATATTTTATTTATGATAGCTTCAGTATTCCCTCAATCCGAGGCTAAGACCACGAATGTAGGGAAGAGATACAGTTAGTTATCCCATTCCGCAGGAGAGAGAGCTGTAATCGACCTCTCACGACTGAGAACAAGATGGTACTGCGACTGCGTTGGTCTTCAAAGCGAAAGCAGTCTGGCTTTCCCTTTCCAGAGTGCCAAGTTACTCCATTAAATAAATTGGAATCTTATAAATTATTATCGAACTTCAGGAAGTTTTTATATAAGCATAATTAAGCTAACGAGACTTCGACAAGTCTAGAAACTAAACATGGTGTCGTCTAAAACAATTCTTTTAAACCTATTCCTTCCTAGGAAAGTCCTAGAAGGGTACTGGTAATTCATGGAAACCTCTTCTAACACGAAGAAAAATGTTCTATCCTACTCTCAATCCACCAATAAAGATATGCTTCTCCGATCACTTCTCGAAGACACGATAGCATCATATAACTCATACTCTAGCGTAATAGAATCCTCTATAATACTGTTACATTAAGGTAAACCGTATAATTTAGGAAATTTTGTAAGGATTTCACTTGACCATTATAGCATAAATTTCGGTATGTGTCTATGCCTTGCCATACCGTAGTCCTAAGGCGATTTGTCCTAAGCATGGTAGGAGCTAGAAGCTTAAAAAGTCATACATATATGCTTATCACTAACGAGATCCATATAATTCATTCGATTGACAAACAATCTAAATCGTTCTCATCATAATAGATTTATATCTAAAAATGCACCGATGGGGAATTTTATGTTGAAATAACAATTTCATACCCCCATGGGATAGCGCTCTCGTCTAGTTGCGAAAAAAAAAATGTTCGCAACAACGACTTTATCACAAATGTTATGAATGATCTCTAATGTTAGAAGGCGCTAAATCGTCGCCCTGATTCCGAAAGGTGGATCGAATTAATGTCATCTCATTTTGAATAATTCTACCAGAAGGCATTATAGGGGGATCTTCGCCAATTTCATTCATTTGAAGTTCTTCTATCCATCGAGGAACCGTAGGCATAAAAAGGGAGAAACACTGTTTTAGGATGCCTTTCCAATGGCTATCCCTGGCAGTCTGGGACGCTCTACAGAACCTGCCGAGGGGACGCCTGACCGGTGGGGATTCTCTGAAACCTCCTTACGGTTTTCGACATTCCTTCCTCCTCTGGGCTTGTGAGCTTGGAAGAGGTCTAGACCTGAGAGCGAGACAGAGCCGATCAGACGCACCCTCCATGTAATGGGGGAACACTATATTCACTTCTTACGTTCTAAGAGTTCGCATTTGAACTATATCCAAAGTCTACAATTTGCAAATATGATATTGTAGATTCTGCGGAGTAAGAAGGTGATGAGGATGCAACAACTACTAGTACTGTTACTACTATAATTGCTCGTTAACACAAGAGCTAATAAAGCTTCTAAAGGATAGTTACTTTTCTGACTTCCCCAACTAGGAAGAAAGATATACATTCCCTAACCATCAAACTCAAAACTTATTTGTATTAATGTAAAAATATAGTAATTCCTTTCATGTAAATATGACGTAATTCAGTTTCATGAAAGTGGATGAGTGTCTACCGAAAACTTCGGTAGTTACACGTCACTAATCTTCTAAATTTTCGAAGTTAATTTCATCAAAAAATTCTAAAAGTTAACAAAAGCGTATGCCGAACCAAAGATCCATTACTTCCCTGTAAAAGTTAGCCCAGACGATCGATGGCGATGAAACACGAAAATCCATCAGGAAGAACTGCAAACGTTGTTTACATTCCAAGCGACAGAAAAAATATGAATTAGAAAACGGGTATGGTTCCTATTCCCGCCACCCAGCGGCGGGGGGGTAGATCACCTGACCTACCTGTCGCGTGTGCCGCGAAATTCGAATTTCTGTCGGACGACGGAGTAATAGCTACGTATATATCTGACAGGTAAGTTGAATGTATAAAAAATCTTTGTATTTGTTTTCATAACTTTAATTTTTCGTAAGTTGAGCCTTTCATATGTCGAGGTAGTACCACTGTATAGTGCTTTAAAGAGAAAACAGCAAAATATCTATAACATAACAATTTTTTAATCAATTTGTATTTTTCATAGCTAACAAACCTGAGGTCTTAACAATAGGATAAATCTTAGCACCAGCTGGAAACTGGTTAAAACAATCAAAGATTGTATAGTAAGGAATCTGAGATCTGGCAACCCCTGTGTGTACGAATTTCTTACGTAGGTAACTTAAAAGTTCCAGGTTTCAGTATTATAGCTCTCTCTCTCTCTCTCTCTCTCTCTCTCTCTCTTAAAATTAAAAATAATAATTCCATGAATAAATTAGTTTCTCGTAGCAACTAAATTATTTTCCTAAATAATTCTACCAGTAATAAGCATCATCAACTGATTCTCAGAGCGTAAACAAAAGACAAAAATACAATGATTAGGTACTGTATTTTGCTGTATTTATACATTATTATTGCAGTGCAGCACTGTAATTAGTACAGTAAATAATTCTTTATCATTAATGTACTATTCATTCATGAAATATGTATATACCGTATATACTTGTGTAACATGCAATTTTGCATATCATGCAACATCCAAATTTTCACCCTTAAAAAATGATTTTATCACGTATCTCACATATCATGAGAGTTAAATCTAAGAGACCAAATAACAATAGGCTAAACTCTTTCCCTCCTCTTTAGCTATTCCATTTTTTAGTTAGGCTAACCCCTTTTCCTCCATCTCTTTATCTATCCTATATTCTAGTCAAGTTTAAAAAAGTAAAAGAGAATAGAATGCCAAAAGTAACATTAGTAATGATATGCTTGTTTTGAAAACGCATGCAGCCAGAAACAGCTGATTTGCTATGAACAACCGAATGCGATATAACAACAGCCTTCTTGCTTGCATTTCAACCATTGTACGATAGTAAAAAATTACCTTAATTCTGTTACAGATGGGGAACCCGTTTTTTTTTAAGGAAGAATAGGAGTGATATAATTTTTAATATTTACTATTGTCCTTACTTCGCTCTTGGAGAAAAGATAGGTCAAGGGCCATATACAGGCGGTCCCCGGGTTTACGAACGGGTGGCCGCTTACGACGTTCGAGGTTACAAACGCTTTTTCTTAAATATTAATTGAAAAATCCGCCCTGGGTTACGACGCTTGTTCCGAGGTTACGACGCTGACGCTTCCGACGCTCCAAGTTTACAACGCTTTTAAAAAACACAAACTATGATAAGAATCCTTTATAGTTTAGCACAGTTTCTCTCTCTCTCTCTCTCTCTCTCTCTCTCTCTCTCTCTCTCTTCTCTCTCTCTCTCTCTGTATTTTCTGATGAAAATAATCACTAATTAGTGATGATTTGATGTTTATTTTCATGACTAAATACATTTCATAAAATATAAAATTAATCAGACTGCGATCATGAAGCCAACAAATACATATGTATTTTTTAGAATTATTCTTCTGTTTTAATATTACATTACAATGTTTCATTATAGCTGTCAGTAACTAGGTATCTCCATAAAATAATAATTCTCTCTCTCTCTCTCTCTCTCTCTCTCTCTCTCCTCCTACTCTCTCTCTCCTCTCTCCTCTCTCTCTCTCTCTACTACAAAGATGATGTTTTTTTGTATGATAAAGAAATGATTTACTATTTTCAATATTATATTTAATTTATCAGCAATAATATCAATTCAATAAAGAAAAATAACCAATAGTGAATTAGTAAGATTTTAGCTTATATTTAAAAAATTATGAAGAATGAAGGGAAATCCCAGTCTTCTCTGTAACCTTTTCCTCAGATGCAGGTACTAAAACTGTCAGATATATCAAGTTCTGTGGACAGCCGAGGGGGAAGAGTTGGGGGAA
>NC_061100.1:131939690-131972652 GCF_015104395.2 Macrobrachium nipponense | reverse complement strand
TTGCAGTACCACCAATAATAATAAGATTTTCTGATAATTTGTGCACTGTATCACCAGGACACTGAAAAGAAGTTTCCAATATAAATACATATTTAAATGAAATAAATATACATATATAGTACATACTACATATACTATATACATATGTATATACTAGACTTAATATTTTTATAAAATAATTTATTCTTATAATTTTGGAAATATTTTGTATTATATATAATATATGAGTGTTGTACTTATAATTTTACATTACAGTTGTAGTAAGAATCTAGGGACATCCTTAACCCTCTTACGCCGATTAGACGTATTAAACGTCGAGTCAAAATGTCTCCCGTATGCCGATTGGACGTATCATACGTCGGCTCAAAAAATTTTTTTAAAAATTCGCGGAAAAATACTTATAGGCGGCCTACCAGCCGAAAACTTTTGTATCACGCGCCTTGGGGGATGCTGGGAGTTCACGGATCAAGGCGTTGTTTTGTTTAAATCGCTACGCAGGCGCGCAAGCGCGAATTTCTTTCTTATCGCACTAAAAAGTATCAGTGACATCTCGGAAATTATTTCGTCACTTTGACATAATTTTTGCACCATTTTAAATTATCCTTTACATGAAGTATTATATATGAAAATGTGCGCAATTTTCATGTAAAATACACAAAAAAAATACTCATGATTGTAGCTTTTATCAGTTTTGAAATATTTTCATATAAATAACGATAAGTGCAAAAATTTCAACCTTCGGTCAACTTTGACTCTACAGAAATGGTCGAGAAACGCAATTGTAAGCTAAAATTCTATTATAGTCAATATTCAATCATTTGCCTTCATTTTGCAACAAATTGGACGTCTCTAGCACAATATTTCGATTTATGGTGAATTTATGAAAAAACTTTTTCCTTACGTTCGTGCGATAACTCTTTCGATAAATTTTTTCGTGCGATTGTCCTAATGTTTGCACCCTTTTAAATTTGCCGTTACATAAAGTTTATATATGGAAATGTGTGCAATTTCATGCACAATACAACAATAAAACAACCCATGGTTGTAGCTTTTATCAGTTTCGAAAATATTTTCATATAAATAACGTTAAGTGCAAAAAATTTCAACTTTCGGTCAACTTTCACTCTACCGAAAATGGTCGAAAACGCAATTGTAAGCTAAAACTCTTATATTCTAGTTAATATTCAATCATCTTTACCTTCATTTTGCAACAACTTGGAAGTCTCTAGCACAATATTTCGATTATGGTGAATTTATGAAAAAAAAAAAATTTCCTTACGTTTCGCGCGGTAACTCTTCCGAAAAATCAGAATTTTTTTGTGCGATGTCGAAATGTTTGCACCATTTAAAATTAGCTGTTACATAAAGTTTTATATATGAAAATGTGCGCAATTTCATGTAGAATACAACTAAAAATGATTGAAGGTGTAGCTTTTCTCTTATTTCGAAATATTTGCATATAAAATCACGATAAATAGAAAAAAAAACCACGTTTCGGCTGGTCAAATTTGACTCTACCGAAATAGTTGAAAAACGCAATTGTAAGCTAAAACTCTTACGGCCTAGTAATATTCCGTCAATTTTTGTTTTTTCTTCATTTTGAAAACAAAATTTGAAGTCTCTAAAACAATATTGTGATTTATGGTGAATTTTTGAAAAATATATTTACCTTCACTCCGCGCGCCGATTCGCGGCCGCAAGTCTCCGAAATACGTACATCGCATTATCCTAATATTTGCTCCTTTTCATATTAGCTTTTTTATAGAGTTTCATATATCAAAATGTGCGCTAAATCATGAAGAATACAATAAAAAATAATTGAAGGTTGTAGCTTTTTCCATCTCCGAAATATGTGCATATAAAAAAATATATATATAAAAATTTCGACATTCGGTCAAATTTAACTCGTCCGAAATGGTCAAAATCTGCAATTCTAATCTAAAACTCTTACATTATCGTAATATTCAATCATTTGTCTTAATTTTGAAACAAATTGGAAGTCTCTAGAACAATATTTAGAATTACGGTGAATTTTTGAAAATAACATTTTTTTACGTCCGCGCGTTACGAATTCGTACATCATTTTGTGATAATATTTTTCCGGTGTTGCTTTTATTGTTTTACTATGTATTATATATCAAAATGATTGCAATTTAGTGTACAATACAACAAAAAAAAGTAAGTCGTTAGCTTTACCGTTTTTTGCACAGCGTGATTTGAATACAATTATCTATGAATTTTTTTTTTTCGCTACCATATATCGCATTATTTACATATGATAATGATATTATTTTTCATTTCTGATGATTGCATACTAAACTTCAGGCAATGAAAAAAAAATGAGCCAAAAATGAACTCATAATCTTCAAAACTAAGCGCGCTGTGATTTTATGAAAAAATTATTTTTTCCGCTTCCGCGCTCACTCCAAACCGGCGCCGGCATACAGGAGAGGTTTTGATTTTTAGGGCTTCGGCGTAAGAGGGTTAATGTGTATCATACCATATGGGTATTAAAAGTGAGCTCAAAGAAGGATGATATCAGTAGTAATGTACATCTATTTGATCTACTAATTGTCTTTAATTTAACGTTTTCTTCCCTTCTTTAGGTTTTTACTTTATATTTCTGTAACGAAGGGATTAACAGTGGCTATTTTATCATCTGCATATAGTATGTAGATAGTACTTGTACGTACACTTTATTTTGTCAATGTATGTATTACAGTAATTCTCATTAAATGATCTATATGTCATATAATCACACACTACTATAATTTTTTAATAATATTTTGGCACAGAACTATTCATTCATGCATAAAAAAACAAGTTGTTTTAGTGCTGCCTCAACAATATCTGAGTCTCTTATTTACTTTATTCTGGTTACAACAAATTTAAAGAAAACTCTTCTCACTATAGTGATTAACCCTTAAACGCTGAGCCGGTATTTCCGAAAGTTCGGGAGTGAGCGCCAAAGCGGAAAAGAAATTTTTTTTCAAAAAATCACAGCACGCTTAGTTGTCAAGATTAAGAGTTCTTTTTTGTCGTTGCCTGAAGTTTAGTATGCAACCATCAGAAATGAGAAAATATCATTATCATATATAAATATTGGAATATATGAAGTGCGAAAAAAATTTCATATATAATTGTAGTATACAAATCGTGTTGTCAGCTAAAGGGTTAAAGCTAATGAGTTAATTTTTTTTTTGTATTGTACACTTAATTGCGATCATTTTGGTATATCACACATTGTAAAACGATCAAGGCAACACAGAGAAAATATTCTCACAATATGATGCATGAATTCGTAAAGTGCGGACGTAAAAAAAAGTAAGTTTTAAAAAATTCAACATAAATCGAAATATTGTGCTAGACTTCCTGTTTGTTGCAAAATGAAATTAATTGATTGAATATTACTAGACAGTAAGTGTTGTAGCTTACAATTGCAGTTTTCAACCATTTTCGTCGATTAAAGTTGACCAAAGGTCAAATTTTTTTTATTTATTGTTATTCATATGAAAATATTTCAAAACTGATAAAAGCTACAGCAATGAGTTATTATTTGTTGTATTGTACATGAAATTGCACACATTTACATATATAAAACTTTATATAACAGCTAATATAAAACGGTGAAAACATTACGACAATCCGACGAAAGAATTTCTTATTTTTTCGGCAGTTACCACGCGGATGTAAGGAAAAAGTTTTTTCAAAAATTCACAATATATCAAAATATTGTGCTAGAGACTTCCAATTTGTTGTAAAATGAAGGTAAATGATTGAATATTACTAGAATGTAAGAGTTTTAGCTTACAGTTGCGTTTTTCGACCATTTTGGTCGAGTCAAAGTTGACGGAAGGTTGAAATTTTCGTACTTATCATGATTTATATGAAAATACTTCAAAACTGATAAAAGCTACAACCATGGGTTATTTTTGGTTGTATTCTACGTGAAATTGCGCACATTTTCATATATAAAACTTTATGTAACGGCTAATATAAAACGGTGCAAACATTACGACAATCCGACAAAAGAATTTCTGATTTTTTGGGTAGAGTTTCCTTGCGGATGTAAGGGAAAAGTTTTTTTTTTTATTCACCATAAATCTAAATATTGTGCTAGAGACTTCCAATTTGTTGCAAAATGAAGGTAAATGATTGAATATTACTAGAATCTAAGAGTTTTAGCTTACAATTGCGATTTCGACCATTTTTGTCAAGTCAAAGTTGACCGAAGGTTGAAATTTTGGCATATCGTTATTTATATAAAAATATTTCAAAACAGATAAAAGCTACAACCATGGGTTGTTTTTTGTTGTATTCTACATGAAATTGCACACATTTTTATATATAAAACTTTATGTAACAGCTAATATAAAATGGTGCAAATATTTCGAAAAACTGACAGAAGAATTTCTGATTTTTTCGGCAGTTACAGCGCGGACGTAAGGAAAAAGTTTTTCAAAAATTCACCATAAATCGAAATATTGTGCTAGAGACTTCCAATTTGTTGCAAAATAAAGGTAAATGACTGAATATTACTAGAATGTAAGAATTTTAGCTTACAATTGCGTTTTTCTACCATTTCGGTCTAGTCAAAGTTGACCGAAGGTTGAAATTTTGGCACATCGTGATTTATATAAAAATATTTCAAAACTGATAAAAGCTACAACCATGGGTTGTGTTTTTGTTGTATTCAACATGAAATTGCACACATTTTCATACATAAAACTTTATGTAACAGCTAATATAAAACGGTGCAAACATTACGACAATCTGACGAAAGAATTTCTTATTTTTTTGGCAAAGTTACTGTGCGGACGTAATGAAAATGTTTTTCCAAAAATTTACCATATATCGACATATTGTGCTAAAGACTTCCAATTTATTGCAAAAATAAGGTAAATGATTGACTATTACTAGAATGTAAGAGTTTTAGCTTACAATTTTGAAATTTTGGCACTTATCGTTATCTATATGAAAATATTTCAAAACTGATAAAAGTTACAACCATGGGTTGCTTTTTGTTGTATTCTACATGAAATTGCACACATTTTCATATATAAAACTCTATGTAACGGCTAATATAAAACAGTGTAAAAATTACGACAAAGTGACAAAATCATTTCTGAGATGTGTCGCGGATGCTTTTTAGTGCGAGAAGAAAGAAATTCACGCATGCGCGCCTGGGTAACGCTTGTAAACAAAACAACAGCTTGATCCGTGAACTCCCAGCATCCCTCAAGGCGCATGATTAAAAATTTTTCACCAAGTACGTAGGCCTATAACTATTTTTCCATGAATATTAGAAAAAACTGTTTACCGTCGACATATTTTACATCAGTTAAGCTCCAGACAGAAAATTTTCGTCGACGTAAAATACGTCCAATAGGCGTTTAAGGGTTAACTTGTAAAAATTATATTTTTATAGTAAAATAAGGTTTGGTATATACTTACCCAGTAATTATATAGCTAAGAGCTTTCTACCTACAGCAGCCTAACAATTGAAAATTCGCGCTAGCTCTAGTTCCGGTTATGGTGTGGTTAGAATGCCCCGCCCACTATCGGGGAGTATATATAGGTAACAACCTGGCAGAGAGCTTCAATTCGTTTTCCGTTCTAAAGTCCATGCAAGGGGAGGTGGATGGGCTCTGATCCTATAGTTACTGGTTAAGTATATATAAAAATGATATGGTTATGATACAATAAAGTTTTGTACTACATACTTACCTGGTAGATATATACTTAGCTATAGACTCCGTCGTCCCCCGACAGAAATTCGAATTTCGCGGCACACGCTACAGGTCAGGTGATCTACCGCCCTGCCGCTGGGTGACAGGAATAGGAACCATTGCCGTTTTCTAATCAGATTTTCTCTTCCACTTGTCTCCTGAGGGGAGGCTGGGTGGGCCATTTAATCGTATACAGGTAGTCGTCTACTTAGGACGGCATTAGGTTCTGGCAGAGCTGTCGTTAAATGTATTCTTTAAATTGATCTTGTCATAAGTCGACGAACCCCATAGCCTATGTACATTATTCTATACCTACGAACCACATAGCCTATGTACATGTATTCTGTACCTACCGCATACTATCTATCATATATTATATCCAATGTATGCAATGTATACTGTCTTTCTTTCAGTATATTGAATAAATTGAATCATGTTTGTGCTGTCTTTTTATCCTTTTTACCATATTCATACACATGCGTGTACATGTACGTATTTGTTCGTTTGCATTTTCATTGACAACTTAGTAGCCTACATATACATTTTATATCATCCCAAATATGTGCATGTATAGTACCTATTATTACGTTTAGCATATGAAATCTTATCATGCTCGAACTCCTTGATTAATACTTACTTTTATTACTGTATTTAACATTTTTATTGTAGGCATTCAGACCATCTGTCTGGTCTGTTTACATTTTCTTATCCGCCATTTGCATTGACATCGGCTACACGTATTATATACTTTTATTTATTTATAGGTTTGAATTAAATACATAATTTGTTATTATATTTGATTTATTTGCAAAACAGAAATACAAAATGAATTACAAAAATACGAATCTTACCATTTTCGAACAAAATTTTACTTCTGAAAATATAAAACAAAACATCGTCTGCTGTTATCTCTAGCGACCGTTTGTACTGCTGCCAACACGTCTATGTACGTACGTAGTAATACACAAAGTTTTATTTAACAGTATGTAAATTATTTTTACTTTATAAATTTCAGGCAAACTACAGTAGTAATGCATAGATAGAATTGATTACATACAGAAAAAACATGAATACAGAAAAAATAAAAATTACGAAACATTTGAAATTTAAATTGAAAAAAAATAAATCATTGTCTGCTGGTGGATGGCTGGGGATCATCCGGGTCATCCTCATCCGTGGTAGTACTACTGGTAATGGGGACAGGGGTAGACCGAGATGTTGGTTTAAACATAAACATGCTTAGTTTTGTTTGAATGGTCCGTTTTTTCTTCTCTTCATAAATTTCCCGGTATGGGCGAACAGCATCAAGAAACATGCGTTCAATTCTTGAAAATCTTTCAGTATTTGGATCCATTCCTTCAAAATGAGCTAGAAGTTTATTTAACTGTGATAAACCTTCTGCTAAGCCTTTAGTCGTGAACATTCTTTGTGGCTCCTCCTCCCCCTCATCCGCCTTTTCTGCTGCTGCTTCTCTCCTTTCTTCTTCAGCAACTTTTTCCTCTTCCAGCGCAATCAGATCTTCAGTTGTTAGTTCTTCCGACTCTTTATCAAGCAATTCCTCGATTTCTTCCATTTCACATTCTAACGATAGACCTTTGGCTAATCTCACAATTTTTTCACGTATCATTATTAGTTCATTCTCATTATCAAACCCATCAAAAGTATTCACATAGCGTTTAGCGCAATTCTTCCAAATGCCGTTCATGCATTTCTTTGTCACAGTTTCCCATGCTGCAGATATTCTTGATGCATTTAAGAAATAATCGTATTTTTTTCCAAAAATCACGTAAAGATAAGTCAGGGTCATCATCTGTAGCAGATATAGCTTGGAAAAGGTGTTTTTTTAGATAATTTGCCTTAAAGGCAGCAATAGCTCCTTGGTCCATAGGTTGGATGAGGGGAGTTGTATTGGGTGGTAAAAATGTCACTTTCACGTTGGGATGGAGATCGGCTAGATGAGGTGGATGGCCGGGTGCGTTGTCCAAAAGTAATAACACCTTGAATGGAATAGTGTTTTCGAAACAATATTCACGAACCTGGGGAATAAAGCAGTTTAATGAACCAGTCCCTTCGAAAAGTGCTTGGAGTCCATCCATGCCTTTTTGTTGGAACGATAGTAGACTGGTAGCGTATGCCTATTCACATTTTTAAAGAGCTCGCGGGTTTTCGGAATGATAAATCAAAAGTGGGCTTCAGCTTAAACCCCGGCGATATTACCGCCAAGCAACAAAGTCAGCCTATCTTTAGATGCCTTAAATCCAGGCATGGCTTTTTCCTCTTGGTAAATGAAGGAGCGTTCCGGCATTCGTTTCCAGAATAACCCGCTCTCATCAACATTGAAAATTTGTTCTGGTAAATAGGCTTCTTCTACAATGACTTCATCCAAACTTTCAATGAACTTTTTCGCACCTTCCTCATCTGCACTCGCTGCTTCCCCAGTGATTCGGACATTATGCAATTGAAATCTTTTCTTAAATCGTTTGAACCATCCTGTACTTGCTGAAAATTCTTGGGTATAATCTGCTCCAGCACGCTCCTTCAACGTCTTAAAAATACTTAAAGCTTTCGTTTGCAGTATGTGAAGGCTTAATGGGACACGTTTTTGGAGTTGGCTTTCAATCCACACATTTAATAGTTTTTCCATTTCGTGTATGGGTCCACTTCGTTGTTTTGTTATCACAGTTGATCTCATAGGTGCTGAACCCTTTACTGCTTCACGAATACGTTCCTTATCTTTTAAAATTGTTGACACAGTAGAATGCGGTAGGTGAAGATCGCGGGCTATTACACTCACTTTCTTCCCCCCTTCAGACTGCTTTATCACTTTCATTTTCATGTCTAGATCAATAGCTTTTCTTGCTTTCTTAGCAGGCTTGGAAACTGAGCAAGAATTTCTTTTTGAAGACATCTTTGATTGGGGTTTGGAGCAAAGAAACATGTACAAAATAGGCTAACCAGTAACCACGTACAAGGACTCAAACACACAGAAACACTGCCGAAAGCTGAGCATCTCTCGGAGATGAGCGCGCTGCCGGTAGCGGGAAAAACTATCGTACGCACGCTCGACGTATTTTAGCCAAATATAAAATTAAATATTATTATATATTATTATATTGTCGTAGCTGTCGTAAAGTCGGTCTGTCATAAGTTGAATAGGTCGTAAGTAGACGACTACCTGTATATCTGCCAGGTAAGTATGTACAAAATTTTATTGTATCATAACAATATCATTTTTGTACATTCAACTTCCCTGTCAGATATATACTTAGCTGATTGGCACCCTTGGTGGTGGGTAAGAGACAGCTAACTACTGAAATAGATAGGAAGACAACATACGTTGTAGGTAATATATAAAAAACCTTGGTTCCTACCTGTTTTGGCTGAAGACTTCACGGCTACTGCTTAGGAGCCTGCTTCGCCTCAAGAGCCTCAGCGAGGTAGTGACCTCATGCTAGAGTTCTTGTGGATCTGTCAATGGGGTCTTATCCGCTTACTCGACAGAGCCTGAGGATCTTTGTCAATGGGGTCCTATCCACTTACATGACAAAACACCTTGCCTAATTGCATCATCAAGGAGCACAACACCGATCCCGATCACCTGATCCTAACACCCAGGTTAGTAATGAAATTGAAAGGAGTTATCCCCAACATCCTTTCAAGCAACCGTAAAAACTCAACACCAAATTTTCAAAAGCAAACTAAAAACATTAAAGATCGGTCTTAGCTCCTCTTCCCAGCACAGTATCCGCTGATACATAAGGACCCAGAGAGAAGCATTTCTCGTATGTCACTCTGACATCCTTTAAGTAATGGGAAGCAAAAACCGAGTTGCATCTCCAGTACGTAAAATATCCTTCATCGACATATTTCTTTTGAAAGATAGAGAGGTTGCAACTGCACGTACCTCATGCGCTTTCACCCTTAGCATTTCAAAGGATTCATCTTGGCACTTCATGTGTGCTTCCGTTATCACATTCCTAACAAAGAACGCTAGTGCGTTTTTTGACATGGGTCTCTTAGGGTCCTTCACAGCACACCAGAGACTCTGATTGCAACCCTGCAGTTGCTCCTTCTTTTGAAGATAAAATTTTAAAGCTCTAACTGGACAGTGAGACCTTTCTAACTCCCTCCCGACAAGAGCAGAAAGTCCCTTGACCTCAAAACTTCTGGGCCAAGGTCTAGAAGGGTTCTTGTTTTTAGCTAGAAACAGAGGTTGGAAAGAGACAACTGCAGAATCTCCTTTAAATCCCACACGTGAGTCTAATGCATGTAGTTCACTGACCCTCTTGGCAGTTGCGAGGGCCAAGAGAAAAATGCATTTCCTCGTGATATCCCTGAACGAGGCTTGATGAGGAGGTTCGAACCTATCCGATGTGAGGAACTTGAGAACCACATCTAGATTCCAGCTAGGAGGAAGAGAAGATCCGGTCTTGGAGGTCTCAAAGGACCATATAAGGTCATGAAGATCTTTGTTTTCCTCTATGTTCAGGCCCCTATTCCTGAATACAGCAGAGAGCATGCTCCTGTATCCTTTAATGGTGGAAACCGCCAAGTGTGATTCTTCTCTTAGGTAGAGAAGAAAATCGGCAATGTCGGTCACAGAGGTATTGGAGGAGGACAGCTTCTTCGACCTACACCATCTACAGAAAACTTCCCACTTCAATTGGTAAACCCACAGGGTAGAGGATCTGCGGGCTCTGGCAATCGCTCTCGCAGCTTTTCAAGAAAAGCCTCTCGCTCTGACGAGTCTTTCGATAGTCGAAAGGCAGTCAGGGAGAGAGGGGGGAAGTTTTTGTGGAACCTCTCGAAGTGGGGTTGTTTGAGCAGATCTGTCCTTTCGGGAAGAGATCTGGGGAAGTCCACCGTCCATTCCAGTACCTCTGTGAACCAATCTCGAGCGGGCCAAAAGGGAGCGATGAGTGTCATTCTCGTTCCTTCTGAGGACACAAACTTCCTTAGCACTTCTCCCAGTAGCTTGAATGGGGGGAAGGCGTAAGCGTCTATGCCCGACCAATCCATGAGGAGGGCATCGATCACTATGGCTCTGGGATCCTCCACTGACGAGCAGAAGTTGTCCATTCTTCTGGAGAGGAACGTGGCGAACAGGTCTATCTGAGGTTTCCCCCAGAGGGACCAGAGTTTCTGGCAGACTTCGGAGTGGAGAGTCCACTCTGTAGGAAGGACCTGGTTCCTCCTTCTCAGTCAGTCTGCTCTTACATTCTTTTCTCCTTGCACGAATCTTGTCAGGAGTATGATGCCTCATTCCTCTGCCCAGATTAACAGAGCTCTTGCTATCTCTTATAGGGAGAAAGAGTGAGTCCCTCCCTGCTTCCGGATGTAAGCCAGAGCCGTGGTATTGTCCGAGTTGACCTGGACTACCACGCCTCTGACATCTGATTCGAAGTGTTTCAGGGCTAAATGGATAGCCAGAAGTTCCTTCGCGTTGATGTGCCAGGACACCTGTTCTCTTGTCCAGGTGCCTGACACTTCTTTCGTTCCTAGTGTTGCTCCCCAACCTGTCTCCGAGGCGTCGGAAAACAACACTAGGAGCGGATTCTGAAGAGACAGGGACACTCCTTCATTCCTCTCTAGAGGGTTTAACCACCACTTCAAGTGGGACTTGATTTCTGGTTGAAGGGGAAAAGAATCCGACAGTTCCCCTGTCTTCCGATTCCACATTCTTTGTAGGTAGAACTGCAGCGGTCTCATGTGAAGCCTCCCCAGAGAAACGAACTGCTCCAGCGACGAAAGGGTACCCAGGAGACTGAGCCATTCCCTCGCTGAGCTTCGTTCTTTCTCTGAGAAGGCCGAGACTTTTTCCAAGCCTCGAGCAATTCTTTCTAGCGACGGAAACACTTGAAAACCCCGAGAATCCATCTGAATCCCCAGATAAACAATGTTCTGGCTGGGGATCATCTGGGACTTCTCGAGGTTCACAAGCAGTCAGAGAGATCTTACAAGATCCAAAGTCGTTTCCAGGTCCTCCAAACATTGCTGTTTCGATTTCGCCCTTATGAGCCAATCGTCCAAGTAAATTGATATGTTCACCCCTTTCAGATGTAACCATCGTGCAACGTTCCTCATCAGGCCCGTAAACACTTGAGGGGACGTAGAAAGGCCGAAGCACAAAGCCCTGAACTGAAAGATCCTGCCCTGTACCATGAATCGAAGGTATTTCCTCGATGCAGGATGCAGGGGGACGTGAAAATACGCATCCTGCAGGTCGAGAGAGACCATCCAATCTCCCGGACATAGAGCCGCAAGAACCGAGTTGGAAGTTTCCATAGAGAACTTTTTCTTCTCTACGAAGCGGTTCAATGCGCTCACATCCAGCACAGGCCTCCACCCCACCGAGATTTTCGGGACAAGAAACAGTCGATTGTAAAAGCCTTGGGAGTGCGGATCGTGCACCAGTTCAATGGCCTCCTTCTCTAACATCTGATCTACAAGATGTAAAAGAGATTCTCTCTTAGCAGGGTCTTTGTACTTCGCAGACAGTTCCCTTGGGGTCGACGTCAAGGGAGGTCTGTCTCTGAAGGGGATGAGATATCCTTTCCTCACGATCGAGAGGGACCAAGAGTCTGCTTCTCTCACAGTCCATGCTTCTGAAAACTTCAGAAGCCTGGCCCCTACTGGTGTTTGGAGGATTGGTACATCATTTGGTCTTCTTAGCTGGTCTGAAAGAAGACCATCCTCTTTTTTCCATTCCTCTCTTTCTAGAGGAGGATCCAACAGATGAACTCCCTCGAAAGGGCGGCTGAGGATTCCGTGACTCCTTCTTCACAGCAGGAACGGCTGGCCTCGTCTTCTTTGCTGATTGCACCAGCAGATCTTGAGTTGCCTTCTCAGTGAGTGAGTGAGAAATATCTCTCACTATTTGAGAAGGGAAAAGCTGTTTTGAAAGAGGTGCGTACAGAAGAGACGACCTCTGAACAGGCGAGACAGCTTTCGTCAGGAGAGCTGAATACAGCCCTCTTCTTAAGGATTCCTGCTCCGAAAAGGGAGGCCACTTCCCCCGATCCGTCTTGGACCGCCTTGTCCATGCACGCTAATGCACTATGCAGGACCTCGGGACTTAGGAAGTCAGGGTCCTGTGTCTTCTTGGCCAAAGCCCCAAGGGACCAGTCTAGAAAGTTAAAAACTTCCAAGACATGGAATAATCCCTTGAGGAGATGGTCCATTTCCGACATTCCCCAAGTGGTCCTTGCAGATGAAAGCGAATGTCTCCTCGATGAGTCTACGAGTGTGGAGAAATCTGCCTCAGCCGAAGTAGGGAGAGCGAGTCCCATTGCTTCCCCTGTCTCATACCAAATGCCTCTCCTCCCAGAAAGCCTGGAGGGGGGGGCAGGTAAAGACAGTTTTCCCCGATTCTTCCTTGGAGCTTAGCCAATTTCCAAAAGACTGTACGTAATGCTTTCTTCATGGAAATGGTTGGTCGCATCTTCAAGAAGGAGGATGATTTTGACGTCTTCGTGCTCGTGAACAACGAACGAGGAGAAGGAGGGGCGGCAGGACTCAGAGAATCGCCAAATTCTTGCAGTAAAAGAGCTGCTAAGGTCTTGTAATCCGAGAGACCCGCACCCTCATTAGCTTCCGAGTCAGAAACATCTTCCAGCTCTTGTCCAGTTCTGGGGGAAAAGAGCGAGCAACCGAAGGAGAGCGCCTCCTTTCGCAAGGTGAAGGGCTTTTAGCAGTACCAGCGCTATCCTGACAAGGGCGACGGCCACCTGTGCGACATCTTGCGTCCCTGCCAGGAGAAGGCTGATCCTGCAAAACGCTCCTATCAATATCAGAGCCATCCTGATAAGGACGACGGCCGCCTGTGCGACATCTAGCGTCCCTGTCAGAAGAAGACTGTCCTTGCGAAAAACTTCCAGCAGTCCCAGCGCCATCCTGACAAGGGCGACGGCCGCCTGTGCGACATCTTGCGTCCCTGTCAGGAGAAAGCTGATCCTGCGAAAAGTTACAAAGAGGAGACTCCCGGTTAACTTCTCTCTCGATATCAGATGAAGCTGGAGATCCTGGCACCTGGCACCTGGCTGGCGCGTGGCGCCCGGCTGGTGCCTGGCTGGTGCTTCGCTTGTGGCTGGCGCCTCGCGCCTGGCTGGCGCTGTCCGTATCGGACAATACTCGCTCCAGTCCGGGCTGTCCGAATCTGGCTCCTTTATTGGAGCCATGAACGTCCACCGGACGAGATCTCTTGATCGGAAGGAAAGAGTCTTTTCTCCGAGGAGGGTCCTTCTTTAGGACTCCTACCAAAGACGAGATTTGCTCCTGCATTTTAAGGAGAATCTTAGTCGCTGTATCTTCCTCCTCCTTATCAGAACGAGGGGAAGGAGGTCTGGAGGATGAAGGAGACTCCGAGCCGAGAGCAGGCGCAATATAGGCTTTCTTGGCTCTCTTCCTCTCACTTGGCGAGTCTTCTGGAAAACGTTCTGGGCTCGAGTCCAAAGTAGGCGCCTTCCAACTCCTATTGGTAGGACGCGATAGATCGTCCGAACTCAATCCACGTTTATGCGAAGACGAATCGGACGAGGAGAAGCACTCTTTTAGGATGCCTTTCCAATGGTGATCCTTGGCAGTCTGGGACGCCACAGATCCTGCCAAGGGGACGCCTGATTGGTGGGGATTCTCCGTAACCTCCGTAAGGCTTTCGACTTTCCTTCTCCTCTGGGCCTGGGAGCTTGAAAGAGGTCTAGGCCTGGGAGCAAGACAGAGCCGATCAGACGCACCCTCCACTGCACTGGGGACACTAACATCACTTTCCACTGCACTTTGCTTACCTTCTAGAGCTTGCATTTTATGCTCCATCCTCTTGAGGGCAGCCTTCAAATCTGCAATTTCCGATACTGAATTTGCAGAATCTGAGAAGGGAGAAGGTGCTAATGCTGTATGGGAGGAAGCAACAATTACTTGAGAATTAGGTGCTACACTACTAACTGGCTCGTTAGAGCAAGACCTACTCAAACTTCTGGAAGAAGCTTTTCTAGCCTTATCCCTCTCCAATTTCCTTAAGTAGGAATTTAGAGTCTTCCATTCTTCCTCACTCAAATTTACACATTCATTACAAGTGTTAGAGACAGAACATTCATTCCCCCTACACTGTTTGCAAACAGTGTGAGGATCTACCGAAGCTTTTGGTAGTCTCACACTACAACCCTCATTCACACATCTTCTAACTGTATAACTAGAGTCCGACATTTCAAGAATAATCCAAAACCAAAATCAAAAACAGTCCACAAAAGCGTATGCCAAACCAGAGATCCAATACGTCACCAAATAAATCAGTCCAGAAGATCAACGGCGATGAAAAAACGAAAGTCAAGTCAGGAGGAACCAGCAACGATGTTACCGGAACCGGCGACAGAGAAAATATGATTAGAAAACGGGAATGGTTCCTATTCCTGCCACCCAGTGGCAGGGCGGTAGATCACCTGACCTACCTGTAGCATGTGCCGCGAAATTCGAATTTCTGTCGGGGACAACGGAGTCTATAGCTAAGTATACGTATATCTGACAGGGAAGTTGAATGTACAAAACCTTATTTTACTGTAAAAATATTACTTTTGTATATGGGACTTACCCAGTAATTATATAGCTGATTACACATTTAACAGGGGGTGGAAACCATGGACAAACTCTATCTCAATACATTTCATAGTGTAATAAAACTGAAATAAAAAATGACAACATAAGATAATATGCTTGTTGTTTCCTTACCTGGCAAGTGACCACTGCAGATGCCTCTGGTCGGTGCTCCACTTGACCTGTAGAGTACATGGCTGTCTAGCCCAGAGTTGCCTCTACATAAGTGGGAGCTTTGGAGTCAGTCTCTCAAAGCTAAATAGGTTGCCCTTGCCCTGGATGAAGACCAGAATCCAATAACACAAAACCTTACACCACTCTGTAACCATAAAAAACTGTCACAACCCAACCATTAAAAAGGAACTGGTGGGCACTCTAGCCACAAATGTGCCTCCAGGCTTCCCAACAAATATCGAACCTTATTCAAGGCGAAAGTAAGTAAAGGGAAGTTAGATTCCCTATACCTCCTCTCCCAACACCATGCCAGCCACTGAAATCGGTCCTAAAGTATAACACTTCTCGAATACCGTTTCCACATCCTTAAGGTAGTGCGAGGCAAATACTGATTTACACTTCCAGAAGGTTGCTTAAACAATTTTGTTCAATGACATGTTATGTCTAAGTGCGAGGGATGTAGCCACTGCTCTCACTTCATGAGCTTTGACTTTCAAAGAGACCAAATTTTCCTCTTGAATTTTAGCATGTGCTTCTGAAATTATGTCTCTCAGGAAAAATGATAAAGCATTCTTGGATAGCGGGCAACCGGATTCCTGACCGAACACCAAAGGAGGTAAGAAGCCCCTCTAACCTTCTATGTTCTTTGTGGGTAATATTTTAAGGCTCTGACTGGGCATAGCCGCCTTTCTCTTCATATGGTCCAAGAATATCCGTCAGATTCCTAATAGTGAAAGCTCGCGGCCACGGATTCGGTGGGTCCTCATTTTTAGCCAGAAAACCCAAAGAGAAAGAACACAATGCGTCCCCTGTGAAAATCCGATCCTTTTATCTACTGCTCGGATTTCGCTAACCCGCTTTGCTGCGGCTAGAGCCACTAAGAAAATGGTTTTCCTCATTGGGTCCCTACGAGAAGAAGACTAGATGGGTTTGAAAAGAGGTCCTGAAATCCACTTCAATACCACGTCTAAATTCCACGAAATGGTATCATATCTTATTTGTTTTGTGACATCCATAATTTAATCAGGTCACTTAAATCTTGGTTTGAAGACACATCCAGACCTCTATGCTCAAAGACTGAACTAAGCATGGGTCTCTAGCCTTTGACTATAGACATCGCAAACTTCCTAGATTTTCTCAAGTACAGAAGGAAGTCAGCAATCTGACTTATAGTGGTTTTGGAAAAGGACACTTTCGTTCTGATACACCACTTTCTGAAGGTTGACTACTTATATTGATATAATTTTTCAGATGAAGGGCATCTGCATTGGGTGATAGCCTTTGAAGCTGCTTTTGAAAAACCTTTTGATCTGATGAGGCGCTTGACTGTGTATCCAGTCAGAGCCAGAGCGGACAACCCTAGATGAAACTTCTGAAAGTGGGGTTATTTAAGAAGACACTGTTTTTGAGGTAGTAGCCTGGTAAAGTTGATTAAGCTCTGTATCAAGTCTGGGAACCACTCTTTCCCTGGCCAAAGAGGGCCACCAGAGCCATTGTTACATTCTGGTGAGACTCTAATTTGTTTAGGACCTCCCAGATCATTCGGAAAGGTGGAAAGGCATAGACGTCCATTCCCATCCAATCTTGCAGCATTGCATCCATCTTCCAAGCGAGAGGGTCCAGGACCGGTGAACAGAACCTTAGAAGCATGTGGTTCTTTGAAGTTGCAAAGAGGTCTACTGAAGGACGACCCCATAGTTTCCAAAGGTCCTCGCATACTCTTTGGTCTAAAGTCCATTCTGTCAGGAGGATCTGATTCGGTCAGCTCAATCCATCCGCTCGGACATTCATTTTCCCTTGAATGAAGCGAGTCAGCAACGACACCCGATTCTTGTTTGCCCACATCAGCAGTTCCTGAGCCACTTGAAAAAGGGGGGGGAAAAAATGTGTTCCACCTTGTTTCTTGACATACGACAGAGCCGTTGAATTGTCGGAAAGTATAGTTATTGTTTTCCCTCTGACCAGCATAGAAAAGCCTCACAGACCTAGAAACATCACTCTAATTCTTTTACATTGATGTGTGCACTTCTGAACTTCTCTGCCAAGTTCCCAATACTTCCTTGTTCCCTAGATGGGCTCCCCAATGTAGGATTTAGGCATCGGAATACAAGTTTAGGTCTGGGTTCAATGGAAGGAGAGACTTCCCTTCTTGAAGTCTTCCTTCTGACGACCACCATAGAATGTCCTTCTTGATTTCTGCCATTATAGGGAACACAAAAGTTTTGAGCCGTTTTTCTGCTCCAATTTCTTTTGAGATAAAATTGAAGTGACCTCATGTGGTCTCCCCAGTTTCACAAACTTTTCAACCGAGGCTAGCGTTCCCAAGAGGCTCATCCATTGAGCCACTGAGCATTCCCAAAGGGACAGAAATTGTCTTATGCGAAGGAGATAAGAGTTTATCCTTTTGGGGGAGAGAAAAACCAGAAAATTCTGAGCATCTAGAATCATTCCCAAATATAGAATCCTTTGACTGGGAATGATCTGAGATTTCTGTATGTTCATCAATATTCCTAGTTTCTTCATGAGGCGGAGAGTTGTAGAGATCTTCTAAGCACTTGTCCATCGACTGACCTCTGAGCAGCCAGTTGTCTAGATAAAAAGAGATGTTCATTCCTAACAGGTGAAGCCACTTGGCCAGTGGGGCCAGAATTTGAGTAAAGACCTGCAGAGCAGTTGACAGGCCGAAGCATAGCGCTCGAAATCGGAGAACCTCTCCTTGAAAAACAAACCGGAGAAACTTTCTGGAGTCCGGATGAATAGAGACATGAAAATACGCATCCTTCATGTCCAGGGACACCATTCAGTCGCCTTGATGTATGGAGGACATGATCGACTGATTGGTCTCCATGTGGAATTTCGTTTTGGGAACAAACTGATTCAACATGCTCACGTCTAAAACTGGTCTCCAGCCTCCCGATGTTTTGGGGACCACGAAGAGTCTGTTGTAAAACCTTTCCAAGTTTTGATCTTCCACTACTTCTACTGCTCTCTTGCGAAGCAGTGACTCTACCTCTTGAGAAAGAGCCACAAACTTTTCTGACTTCGCCGAGTAGGCCGGTAATGGTACCGGCGAACTGAATAAAGGTGGGCCTTCTTTGAATGGAATGATATACCCCTGCTGTAAAACCTTGACTACCCAAGGTTCTGCTCCTCTCAAACTCCATTCCCTCCAAAAAAGGCCCAATCTGGCTCCTACAGGCGCATGAAGAACACACTCCTCACTTCTGATTTGCTGTCTTGTAGGTTGTTTTCTTGATAGACCTGGTTGGAGGTCATAGGTTAGTACGGGGTCTTTATTGGCCTCTCTGTCTTGCTCCATGAAATTCTGGGTTCTGGAGAGGGGAGAAAAACCTATTGGTGTTAATTTGACGTTCTCTCGTCCGCTTCGACAATTGCGCCAACAGATAATTTGTAGATTTCTTCTGCAGATAAGACAAAATTTCAAATACTAATTCTTCCGGAAAAAGGTGCTTCATGTCAAATGGGGCAAAAAGCAAGGCTGACTTCTGTGTCTTGGTTGCCCCTTTAGTAGTAACGGAGCACCACAAATCCCTCTTCTTCAAGATGTAAAAAGAGACAAGAGATGCTAATTCCGCTGAGCTGTCTCTAACGGCCTTGTCTGCGCAAGACAAAACACCTAGCAAATCTGCTGTACTGTCTTCCGTCATTGTCGGGCCATCTTCCACCTTCCTGGCTAATGCCCCGATTGTCCAGTCTAAGAAGCTATAAACTTCTACCTTAAAAATGCTCTTAATAAGGTGATCCACTTCCACTGACGAGAGAATAACTTTGGCTGAAGAAAAAGCTGATGGTCTAGCAGAGTTGATGAGGCCTGAAAAATCTCCCTGGGAGAAGGCAGAAGTTCCTGGGAAGGAGATTCTCTGGTGTCGTAATAACAGTGATTTCTTAATCAGCTTGGCATGAGGTGCGGCGAGAGACTTTGCCCATTTCTCTCTTTAATGCTGACCAGGTGTCCACGTCTTTCAAGAATTTCTTCGTTGACGAAGACAGTACCAACTTGGGTAGTGACAAGTTGTCTGAAGCAGGTTTCCTCGTGAGGAAAGTCGAAGCCGGTGCTGCTGGGGTGGCAGGGGTGAAAAAATCCGGGAAGTTGTCCAGAGAGTACTTCAACAATGCTGAATGGGTAGATGAAGGATTTGAGTCCTGTTCCTCCTCTTCCTAGTCTGAAGAGATGGGTGATAACCCCATTTCTTCTGCTTGTGAAGGGGTAGGAGCCTTCTGCAACAACATGATATCATCCAATTGTTGTTTCAGGGGAGTGAGTGAAGGATCCGAAACTGGAGAATACAACTGAGAGCGGGGTGAAACCACTCTTGAATCAGCTGGCATGGGAGGCAGGCACTTCTTAACTGGTGTCGGTCGTTTGGCTGAACACGATCATTGCATCTTAACTGGGGAATCATGACCTGGAGTCCAAGGTAAATCCAGGATAGGTTTGGATCTGGAGACCGATGAAACTCGCTCAGAAGTGTCCATCCTACGCCTGGCCGAAAAATACTGTTGCTCCATACCTGAGAAGGATTCAGGACTGTCCCAATCAGATAGGGATCTGGAAGCCTATAAAGCAGGCGGTGATACTGCGTAGCTACACAAAGATTGAGGACTCAAAATGTCCTCTTTCTTCTTCTTAGAAGGAGGAGGAGACTTATCTACATCCTTCAACTGTCTCTTGAAGGGGTGCAACACATCTTGAAATTGCCCACGACGACTCTTGCTGGTAGTAGAGCTGTCCGAATCCAACGACAGATCATGTACACCAAATGAGTCGCCTTTCCTGTGGCACTTTGTCTATACCTGGGGATTGCCACCAGGTTTGACTGAGGAGGTGACTGACCGGGGGCAAACCCCACTGGCCTCCCTTCGACCTCCGGTATGTCTTCTCCCTGGTGCAGGGGAGCAGGGGAGTGACCTTCATCTAGGAGCACTGGCGGGCCGGACAGCCACCTCCTCTACACAATCACTGTGCACTTCACTAACACTTTGATTGCCTTTTTCCATCAAGGCCTTAACAAAGGTACCAAGTTTCATCACTGCAATTGCTAAATATTCGAACTTCTTTTCGAGTTTTGATTCGAGGCTAGACATGGTGTTGGGATCGGGAGCAAGCGAACCTGGAATAGGAGTTAGTGACACAGGAGCAAGAGGAGAAATGATTGGAGAACCAACAGGAATTACAGGTGAAACAATCATGCAATCTTCTATGAATTCGGCAGCCTGAACATTCTCTAAACTCAATCTATTCTCTGTCCTAACAGCTGCTTTCCTCTTCCTGTCCTTATCCATTTTGTCCTGATGGGATCTACAGATTTTCCATTTCTTGTCATCCCAATCACAACATTCAGCACAAGTATTCTCTTTCTTGCACTCTTGGCCTCTGCATTTACTACACCTGGTATGTGAATCATAAGATTTTGCTAACCTGGTCTTACAACCATCTACACAAAACCTAACACAAGTAGTACTAGAATCTGATATATTGAAAATGCGCTAATGCGAAAAACAACCCAGGGTACTTCACCGAGAACTCCGAATTCATCTACAATCCATTGGGAAAAAGGCTGCCTAAAACCACCAATGTTGACCGAAGGCCAGCAGAAAACGAATTGAAGCTCTTTGCCAGGTTGTTACCTACATATACTCCCTGATACTGGGCGGGGCATTCTAACCACACCGTAACTGAAACTAGCACGAGCGCAAATTTTCTATTGTTAGGCTGCCATAGGTCGAAAGCTCTTACCTACATAATTACTGGGTAAGTCCCATATACAAAAATCTCAGGTGACACTGTGAAAGAGGGTCACAGGATTTGATACTCAGTAATTGACTGAACCATGAAATAAGCTTGCATATTGGATATAAACCTATTAAACAATTTTTTACAGCTATATGTAGTACATTGGAAGCTTGTTGATTTGCTACCAATAACACAAAAAAGCACACTTACCCCTGTTAATTAGAGGTACTAACCTGTAACAAAGCATTTAAAATCATGCTTGGGATGCTAAGTCGATCTTCATCTTGTTCAAAGAGTAACTCTGTGGTCAGCTCTCGTACTGTACCAGGGATAGTTATGATTCGATCACCAGACATGGGATATGACACACTTGGAGGAGGAGGTGGCGGCTCCAGGGACCTGTCATACTTGTTGTTCTGCAAACGTTTGCTTCGTTCCGTTGTGGTAACAAAGCAGGTTCTTACTAATAAAACGAAAAAGGTCAGGTTACAGTACACCAAGATAAAAATATGAGTTTAAGAACTTATTATTATAAAGTTCTTAAACTGGAAGTTTTATTCTCATGCAAAAATTATAGGAAAAGGTTGATGCTAAACAGATAACATTTATTCACAGATGACGGCAGGATACTCAGTCAAATAATTGCCATTCCTCTTCTCCTTATATTGATCAACTTGCTGTTCTGGCCACTCTAAACTAACATAATCTGACAAACTCTTCTGTTCACCATTTTCTCTCTTCAAAGTATACTTATAAATGTTTCCTTTTGGAAACCGTGAGTTTCTAAAATTCAACTTTCCACACAGCTCTCCATTTTAATCTGCTCCAGGAACTCCATATCTCCCCAAACTGACAACTTTCTGTCATCTATCTAAATGTTTATGATTATTAGTTCACACAGTATAACTACACTTTCATACTCTTCAAACCAAGTAAGACATAAACTGGGACTCTAACAAAAATACTATCACTCATTCCTTTCCCATCCTAGTTCATACACACTCACTCACTATTGCAATTTTTACTTAGGCCACACTTTACCTGGCTATCTGGCAACTTTCATATCATGCTGTCACACATGTACAACATAATAATAGTAAACATACTGTAAACAAAAGATAAGGATCTTGCTTTACCTACTCCCCAAGAGTAGTAATAATCAGTACTCAACATGATACCCAAATAGAAGTTCTCTGTTCATAACAATCTAGTTTCTCTGCCTTCACCAGATGAAAGTAAATGTAATGTTTTAGTTTTTAATCAAGGAAAAATAAAAACTTATTGCCTTGATGCTACTTACATAGCATCCATACATTGCAGTTCAGTGGTTTTCAAACAACTCCCCAAATTTTCAATCATGATCTTACACCGGTTTTAAAACTAAATAATCGCAGAAAACTACCCGACAGTTTTGCAATCTTCATCATACCAATTTCACAGTTAGTCAATTTTATTGCTATTTACATCTACATTTGAAATGCTTAAAACTATATACTATCATGAATACATTTCATAAACAAAATTACTTGAAATGATTAAATATAAAGTTATCTACTTATTATCTTATGTAAAATGAGAGCTGCTTCATTTGAAAATACCTCATCCACCAGTAATTGACATAAATTTCAGATAACATGTGAGTTGGTGGAGTAAATATTTACAAAAATCATATGATAGCAACTGCAGTAGATCATATCTTAATGGTAATGGTGTAATAGTGAAATATGGATAATGGAATTCCTCTCAATTAAAATCTTTCAACTGTATCTAATTCCTAACTTACTACCGTAACTTTTGTTGTAAAAAAATAAAAATGAATAATTTTTAGAGCACTTATTCTTTTTAAGATATTCAAACATACCTTTAATATCTTCTAGTATTTTGTCAGGTAGTTTTTCAACAGCAGCATTTAATCGTTGCTCTTTACCATCATCGCCAGCAACCAAACCCCGGTCCAACAGCAATTCACTCAGTGAACTAAAATTCAATGGAACATGGCAAATTAATGTAAACCACCATACTCATAGTGTTGTTTGTACCATTGAAACTAAATCAATCTTAAAGAAAAATGAGTTTAGTTCTATTTTTGTGCGCATGAAATCATCCCAGACACTTCAGTGACTTAAAATGAAAGAAAATGGCATTCAAAAAGTAATACTGCAAGTATGAGGTCAAATACCAGAGTCTCTGACAAATTAGCGTCATCATTTGTGTATGACTCATAAGCAACGAAAAATGTTAAAAAATGATACTCCTATCATTACAAACCTATTAGTACTTAAAATTATCCTGAATTTCAATTTAGGAGGGAAGACCTGACTTGCTAAATACCAAAGACCTGCCTAATTGAGAGCCATGGGATTCAGGTGAAAGGACCTTGGCACTGATCTTCAACATCAGAACCCAAGTCCAAAAAAGAAAACAGGAAGTTGTGTCTGAGAAACCCAGAAAAGTAAAGAAACTCTAAGTGGTCATTATTTCATTTATCCAAGTTATTATTTCTACCCTCTGCTTCAGACCTGTCAGGAAATACTGTGGGTTGCTCAATCTGTATTTGCTCAAGGTGAAGGCAATGTAAAAACACACACAGCTGAGAACCTCTTCCTTTTCTATCAAGAGGACCAAATAAGTAGGAGCTTAATTAACTACTTGTGTGTCACATCCTCCAAATAAGGACTCAAAATACGATAAGGTTTTAAAGGTAATCAAAAGAGCTTTTATCTTGTAGACAAGTACAACTTAGTCACTGGTAATGTCCTGAATTGTCAGAGCCAGAAGAGAGCAGTATTGCTGGATACTTGCTTATGATACATACTCCCATTAATGTATAAAGTTTTAAAAGTGTCTTCCCTGAAACATGACAAATTTTTAAATCAATTTGTATTTTTCATTTTTCATAGCTAACAAACCTTTGGTCTTAACAATAGAATAAATCTTCTAAAGATACCAATGACATACTCAGACAAGGCATTGGGGAAGGCTCTACATGTAATTCGCATGGTATGAGAGCAGCAGATGGTGAACAGTACTGTGATCTGGTCCAGCTACATGGTTGAATTCAATAGGACCCACTGACTTTCAGTCTCACTATACCGTAAATGACTCGCCTGCCACTTCGGTGGCCGCGAGTTCCATTCTCGGGCATATCATTGAAGTGTGAGATGTGTATTTCTGGTGACAGAAGTTCACTCTCAACATGGTTCGGAAGTTAGTAAAGCTGTTGGTCCCATTGCTGAATAACCACTGGTTTCATGCAACATAAAACCACCATACAAACAAACAAAAACAAACACTGTTCAAGGTCCAGAAAGTGGGAACCTATTATTTAAGGCTGATACCGACTTCTCTCATGCCACAGAAACAAAAATGAGGTCGGATAACTGTGGAATAGTGGTATATTGCAGATCAATCCCCCTTCACTGCACCAAATACATATGACGGCCATGTTACCTGGTCAAGGTTAAGGGTACATCCTTTTAATGGGTCACAGCCTTGGCTGCCTCTGCCAGAGGATGTGTAATTCCATGAACAAAAGTTTAGCTATTCCAAATTCCCATGGAATCTGTGAAAGTGTGGCTGGGGCAGGAATTTCTCTAATTATGGAAGTTCCCATGGAGACTGTTAACATTATTATCAGGAATAAAATGTGACAAATTTTCTAAGACAATTTGTATTTTTCATAGCTACAAACCTGAGGTCTTAACAATAGGATTTCTAGCGCCTAGCTGGATCCGGTTAAAAAGCAGATCTGGGAACGCATGCGTAGATCCGGTGAAGAGTGGTCAAACGCCGATCATCTACGCCAGTCTTTCCCAACTCAAGATGACTTAACAAAAAGAGGGGCGGCTAGAGGTGGGCAGTATAACGTTAAGACCTCAGGTTTGCAGCTATGAAAAATACAAATTGTCTTAGAAAATTTGTCATTTGTTCATACACGAACAAACCCTCGGTCTTAATAATAGGATAGACTCATACTTGGAGGGAGGTATAAGACATCCTAGACCGGCTGGGGGCCTACCCGCCAGTCCAGCTCTCAAAAGAAATAGTTCTTGGAGAGGGACTGAAGCCCGTTGAGAGGCTAGATACACTAATATCTAACCACTCAGAACCTGAGTGATGTACAATGGTATATGGGATAACTATTGTATAGGGAACCAAAGAGAAACTTTGACTGTCCAATAATAAACCAAGGCACTAAAGGCACTAGGGTTTGTAGTACTCCCGACTCCTTGCCAAGGAGCGGAGCATATGCTACTAAATAGCGGGTAAGATATTGTATATGGCACGACCACACTACCAGTATGACTACCTCACTCACCTGTATCAGACCAGTACAACAAATGACGTGTCAATTCCTTAAACCGCCAGAAGGAATAGGAAAGGTACAAGAGAAAGAAGGAGACCAGCCAACTCACTCATTCTCTCACCCACACAATCATCTTAGGTATGATACAAAGGTGCCCCGTTAAGGGCAACTATGAGACACAACCTGCTGGGCAGCCACCACAGGACCCAGGGAAAACGTGTCCATAGATCTGTGGGCAACATCCTTAAGATAGAAGGAGGTGAACGTGGACTGGCGTAACCAAGTACCAGCGCTCAGCATTCTATGTAGAGCCAAGTTCTTTTTGAAAGCCCCCCTAATGTCATGTGCTCTAGCCTGCACAGACGTGGTGATGGAATCATCAAGAGTCAAGTATGCCTGTCTGATGGCTTCCCGTATCCAAAAAAAGATAGTATTCTTAGACACCTCTTTCTTTGTACGGCCTGTACTAACAAAAAGTCTGCGGCAGCCTGGTTTAAGGTGCCGAGTCCTTTTAAGATAGCAACGCAGGGCCCGGACAGGGCACAACCAAAGCTCTTGAGCATCACCACCCACAAAGTCCGTCACTGATGGAATGGAAAACGAAGCGAACCTGTCATCATGCACCGAGGGATTTTGGGTCTTGGCCACGAATTCCGGGACAAATTCGAAGGACACTGACTTCCAACCCCTGGTGTGCTTCACCTCATAACTCAGACCTTGGAGCTCTCCTACCCTTTTGGAAGATGCCAAAGCTAAAAGGAAAACTGTATTGAGCGTCGGGTTCCTGTCAGATGAGCAACGCAAGGGTTTATATGGACTCGTAGTTAAGCTATTAAGCACCAAGGAAGCATCCCACATTGGAGGCTTGAGCTCTCTAGGAGAACTCGACTGCTCAAACCCCTTAACTAGTAGGGAAAGTTCCCAAGAAGAGGAGATGTCGATACCCTTCAGGCGTAACACCAAACTCAGTGCCGCCCTGTAGCCTCTAATAGAAGACACGGACAAACATTTCTTGTCTCTGAGGAAGGTTAAAAAGTCTGCTATTCGCTGAATAGAGGTCGCGAGTGGAGAAAAACCCCGTTTACGACACCAATCACAGTAGATCGCCCATTTGCCTTGGTAAACTGCGGAGGTTGACTTCCTAAGACTGCTGGACATGTGCCCAGCTGATTTCTGAGAAAACCTCTCTCTCAGAGGAGATACTTGATAGCCTCCAACCGTGAAGAGACAGGATTCTACTGACTGGTGGAACCTTTCTGCATGGGGCTGACACAGGAGATGCCGCCAAGGGGGAATCTCCCTCGGAATCTCTGACAACAACGACAGCAGATCTGGAAACCATTCCGCCTGAGGCCACAGAGGAGCTACCAAAGCCATTCTGAGACCCTGTAAACTCATCAGCCTGTTCAGAACCTGACGGATCAAACAAAACGGAGGGAAGGCATACACCTCCAGGTTGTCCCAGGGATGCTGGAATGCGTCTTCTGCCAATGCTAAGGGATCTGGGACCACTGAACAGAACACCTCCAGCTTCCTGTTGTAGCGTCGTGAAAAGGTCCAGCATGGGTCTCCCCTCAAATCTGGAAAAGCTTGTCTGCCACCACTTGATGAAGGGACCACTCTGTGCCTAGGATCTGATCCCAGCGACTGAGTTTGTCTGCAACCATGTTCCGTTTCCCTGGGATATACCTGGCTGAGAGCTCTACCAAATTGCTGATTGCCCACTGGTGAAGCTCGACGGTCAAGGCATGAAGTTGCTGAGAAACCAGGCCTCCCTGTTTGTTCATGTAGGCTACCACCGTGGTGTTGTCCGACATGAGAACGACAGAGTGACCCTCTACCACCCCCTGAAACTCCTTCAGACCCAGGAAAGCCACCTTCAACTCCAAGATGTTGATATGTTGCTGCTTGTCCTCCAAACCCCAAATGCCTGAAGCGATGAGGCTGCCTAAGTGCACGCCCCAACCTGCGAGGGAGGCGTCCAAGAACAGGAGGAAGTCCGGAGGGAGAGAACGCAGAGGGACGCCCTTCAATAGATTCTGGTCGTCCAACCACCAACGAAGGTCTTCTCTCACTTCCAAAGACAGTGGAACCATAAACAGGGGAGAGTCCCCCGCCGGAGACCAGAATTCCCCCAGTCTCCATTGCAGGGACCGAAGACGAAGACGTCCATGAGGGACCAGCTTCTCCAGGGAAGATAGCACTCCCAGAAGAACCTGCCACTGATGAGCTGACTGATGCAACTTTGACATGAAGTTGCGCGCCACAGCCCGTAGCTTCTCCAATCTCTGATCCGACGGGAAAACTCTTGCCACTGTCGTATCGATGACCATGCCCAGGTAGAGAATCCTTTGAGTGGGTACGAGGTTCAACTTTTCCTGGTTGACTAATATGCCTAGGTCCAGAAAGAACCGAAGAAGACGATCCCTGTCTTGCAGCAGCTTCTCCCTGGAAACTGCCAAGATCAACCAATCATCGAGGTACCTCAGCAAACAGATCCCCTGAGCATGGGCCCAACTTGACATGAGAGAGAAGACCCTTGTGAATGCCTTGAGGGGCTGTCGTTAGCCCGAAGCACAAGACTTTGAACTCGAAGATCTTGTCTGCCAGAGAGAAGCGAAGGAACTTCCTGGACGTGGGATGAACAGGGATTTGGAAGTATGGGTCCTTCAAGTCTATCGACAGCATGAAGTTGCCTTCCCTCACGGCTGCCAACACCGAGTGCGGGGTCTCCATCTTGAACCGTGTCTTCCTGATGAAGCGATTCAAGGTGGATAAGTCGATCACAGGCCTCCATCCTCCCGACGCCTTGGGCACCAAGAAGATATGACAGTAAAACCCCGGGGACGGACGCACTACTTCCTATATCGCATCCTTGTCCATCCAGCATTTTCTGCACTTCCTCCCAAAGAGCCAAAAACTTCAGAGAATCTGGGGATACGTCTTCCTGAGCTGCAGCTTGTCCGACAAAGGAGGAGAGAAGTCAAATGGCAACAGGTACCCCAACCGAAGGACATTTACCACCCACTTCTCCACCCCGTAACTCTACCACTAGGTCCAATGGCCAGCCAAGTACCTTTTGACAAGCATTTAGTTGAGTGTTGTCTCCTGTCATCAAAGCATATATACCATTTTGGCAAATAGGTTAAAAAACAAATCTTGAAATTTAAATTTTGTATAATGTAATATGTATGACATGGGATTACTTGCAATACACTCCTAGCTGTAGACATTAGCTCCTGAGCAGTTTACCAATTTAATGCATCTTTGTACAGTATAAGCTCAGTTTAACTGACATTTTTGGGGGTCTACCCTGTCCATAAAAACCAAAAGTCTGTTAACACTGAAAGCCTGCTATCTAAATATGACCCTTCATAGTGCCAGATGCCAGATTCTGACAAACATGTGTCTATGTTCTTACCATATCATGGAAAACCAAGATTCAAGTCAGGTCTACAATGAGTTCATATTCATAATATGTGTGACCACAGAACATTATATATAGATCTATATATATTATTATATAATTATATAAGAATTATATATATATGATATATATATATATAGATATAAAACATAGAAATTATTATATATATATATATATATATTATATATTTATATAATAATATATAATATATTTATAAAATAACTATATATATATATATTATAGATATATATATATTATATATATATATATATATATATATATATATATATATATATATAAAAAATATATATATATATATATAGCAGGTCAGTGAATACACATATAAAACCTCCAGGGGATGTCCATGATACAATGATTAAAACATAGATTTATTCTGAGAAATGTTTCGCACATGAAAATCTCTGTGCATCATCAGTCTGTGAAAGATAAAGACACATTTATAAATAACAAACAATAAAAAGTGTAAAAACAGGAATTCATCATATTAAATAAAAAGTCTTAAAATTACATAAAACTACAAAGTAAAAATGATAAAACAGGTTAAAAGAGACTGCTTAAACACCAACCGTTCATTGTGAGGAGAGAAGATGGAATGAACTAAGACAAGTTAAAAGAAACGACTTCAACTATGCCAGGTACAGAGTTGCTGAGGACGTGTTACTGTTAAGAGAGGGAACAAGCCTCTTGATATATAAAGATTCAAGGGTGGTTAAATGGTCAGGATTTTTGACATGGTCTATTATGGAAAACTGTTCTTTTTGTACTTCAATTTTGCAATTAAAAGAATGATTTCTGATGTTGGAAAATTCGGGTTGTTTTATTCTTTGACCAGTGCGAAAGCTGAAGCCTAAGTGAGAGCAATATCTGACCCTTAACAGCCTTCGCAGTTGATCCGACGTAAGAGCCCGGACATCCAGGGCATGTAAATTTATATATAACGTTGGATCGCATAAAAGGCTGAAGGCGATCTTTATAATTAAAAAAGGAACCAATTGTGCATGGATTGCTGGATATGAGTTTGACTTTAAGGCATGGTATCTCATGTTCAATGATTCGTTTCAGGCTGGATGTAAATTTCAAGTCAGATATATAGGGGATTGTGACATAAAATAGTCTTTTAGGGACATTAAAATTAGTTATTGGTGGCTGCAAGAATTTCGTAAGAATTTTGTTGATGGTTTTTTTAACAATGTCGAGTGGAAACGAATTAGATTTGAAGAAACCTAACAAAAAAGTCATTTCCAAGTGGAATAGTTGCCAAGACGAAGAGTATTTCAGTGCTCTATTAACCAAAGTGTGAATAGTATTAATTTTAAAAGATTGTTGACACGAACTATAATAATTGTTAGTCAGTCCAGTAAAAGTTCGTTTTCTATAGACCGATGTGGAGAACTCAGAGTTAGTTCTGGTAATTTTCAAATCTAAAAAGGTAAAGAATCATCGTTCTCTACTTCCATTGTAAAATTGATATTGGATGAAAGTTGTTAATATACTCTAAAAAGAAGCAACATTGCCATGGGTGTTGAAACAAAGCAAAGGTATTATCAACATATCTACGATATAATGAGGGCTTAAAGTTAGAATCACATCGGTTTAAAAACTCAAGACTCCAAATGAGACATAAAAAAATTTGCAAAAATGGGGCCTAAAGGGGAACTCATTGCAACTCCATCGACCTGCGAGTAGAGTCGCTGATTAAATACAAACATCGAATCTTGCACTGCAAGATCGAGTAATTGTTTAAAAATAGCCCGATTAAAACCATGGAAATTTGTATCATCATTAATAAATATTTTGTTAAGTATAATACTGATGGTTTCATTAAAGGAAAGGTACGTTGGTAAATAGAGACTCAACGTTCAAAACAAAACTAACCATATAGTAATCTCCATCTTGTCTGGTAATCAGTTGTTGAAAGTCATATCCATTTTTCAAAGAGTATTCATTATTACTATATTCAGATAAAAGTCCAACATCAGAAATCATTCTTTTAATTGCAAAATTGAAGTACAAAAAGAACAGTTTTCCATAATAGACCATGTCAAAAATCCTGACCATTTAACCACCCTTGAGTCTTTATATATCAAGAGGCTTGTTCCCTCTCTTAACAGTAACACGTCCTCAGCAACTCTGTACTGGCATAGTTGAAGTCATTTCTTTTAACTTGTCTTAGTTCATTCTATCTTCTCCTCACAATGAACGGTTGGGTTGTTTAAGCAGTCTCTTTTAACCTGTTTATCATTTTTACCTTGTACTTTTATGTAATTTTAAGACTTTTTAATTTATGTGAATTCCTGTTTTTTACACTTTTATTGTTTGTTATTTATAAATGTGTCTTTATCTTTCACAGACTGATGATGCACAGAGATTTTCATGTGCGAAACGTTTCTCAGAATAAATCTATGTTTTAATCATTGTATCATGGACATCCCCTGGAGGTTTTATATATTATTATAGATATATATATATATATATATATATATATATATATCTATATATATATATATATATATATATATATATAGATATATAATATATATATCATATATATAATTAATATATATATATATATATATATATTATATATATATAATATAATATATATATATATATATATATATATATATATATACTTTTAGGGCATAGTTTTTCTCTAATACAATTTTCGTTAAAAGCAATTGCTTTAGTGGCATCAATAAGTTTTCTTGCAGGTATCTTCATACCGACGAAGTTTTTCCGATTCTCGTTCGTCAATTTCTGGTGAAATATACGCAGACTTCCTTCTTCCATTTATTGAATTTTGATGCCACTAAAGCAATTGCTTTTAACGAAAATATATATACATATATATATATATATATATATATATTATATATATATATATATATATATATATATATATATATATAATATATATATATATATATATATATAGTATATATATATAATATATATATATATATATATATATATATATATATATATATATATATATATATATATATATATATATATATATATATATATATATATCTATATATATATATATATATATCTATATATATATATATATATATATATATATATATATATATATATATATATATATATATATATCTATATATATATATATATATATATATATATAATAAATACATACAGGCGGTCCCCGGGTTACGACGGGTCCGGCTTACGCATTCCGATGGTTACGGCGCTTTTTCTTAAATATTCATTGAAAAATCCGCCCTGGGTTACGACGCTTGTTCTGAGGTTACGACGCTGACGCTTCCGACGCTCCGAGTTTACGACGCTTTTAAAAAACACATACTATGATAAGATAAGAATCCTTTATAGTTTAGCACAGTTTTTTTCCGCCTTCTCTCTCTCTCTCTCGCTCTCTCCCTCCTTTATCTTTTCCCTTTTTCCTTAATTCCTCCTTTTTCTCTTCCCTCTTCCCCCTCTCTCTTCCTCTCTCTCTCTCTCCCTCACTCTCTCTCTCTCGTCCTCCCTCTTCTCTCTCTCTCTCTACTACAAAGATGTATGTTTTTTAGTATGATAAATAAATGATTTACTATTTTCAAATATTAATATTAATTTATACAGCAATAATATCAATTCATTAAAGAAAATACCATAGTGAATTAGTAAGATTTTAGCTTATATTTAAAAAATTATGGAAGAATGAAGGAAATCCCAGTCTTCTTGAAGTAACTTCCAGTAACCTTTTTCGAGATCCAGGTACTACAAAACTGTCAGCTATATATCAAGTTCTGTGACAGCCAGGAGGGGGAAGAGATGGGGGAGAGCTGCAGTGTTGCAATCACGTGGTCCTGACATCCCCTCTCTCTCTCTCTCTCTCTCTCTCTCTCTCGATCTCTCTCTCTCCTCATGTCTCATCGTCTCTCTCTCTTCTCTCTCTCTCTCTCTCTCTCTCTCTCATTTACTGAGACTCGAGATTTTTTATG